>NW_017729032.1:149701212-149722800 GCF_001723915.1 Gavialis gangeticus
CCAGCCCACCAACCCCCCCAGTCCTGCAAGCCATTCCTGGTCCTACTGCTGTTTGCTGGTATCAGGAGCCAATCAAAGTCAGGGTGGGGGGAGGAGCAGGCAGGATTGGTATGGGGTTGGGGGGCTAAAAATAGGCCCTAGTCAGGGGGGAGAGCCCTTTCCAATTATGCCAAATCCCCCTATGAATCTGCCCACCCCCTGCACCAAGATTTACTTCACTTGAGCTCCCAAGACTGGTGAATGCTGGTAAAGCTGGCCTAGGAGCAGTTTGCAGCACTGCAGGGTAGGGGGTGGAAAGGGGGGAGGCCCAGAACAAAGGTGGGGGGGTGGGCCTCTCCAATCCTGCCAACCCTTCCCAAATCCTCTGATCCCCACCATGGACCCCACTAGCTCCCCAGTTCCTCCCAACCTCCCCCACATATGCTGCTAGCCCACCCAATTCCTCCAAGCTCCTTGCCGACCCTGTTTGAGCAGCTAGTTTCAGGACTCACTGTGCCTTACGCACATAACTTGGTGAGTCTACTACACTACATATTTGCCTGGCCAGAGTGCAGACTTACTGTGCATACTCAGTAGCTGCATCAACACTTACTAGTTGTCCAAGTGCAGGTCTACTCTGGGTACATTGTGCATGCCCAAGCGTTGATGCAGCCACTGAGCATGCCCAATAAGTCTGCACTCTGGCCAGGCAAATTTGTAGTGTAGTAGACTCACCAAGTTATGTGCGTAAGGCTCAGTAAGTCCTGAAACTGTAGCAGCTCAAACACCCATGTCTAGCAGGAATGGAATAATAATAAAGATTACCAACCCACCTCTTTGTGGTGTTTGGGGGACCAATTAAGATACATACTGTGCAAATGCTATTTAAAAGCTTTAAGTACTTGGAAAAGTCAGGTTTCTTTCAGTTGCTTCAGTTGCTCCCCCCTACCCTGAAAAGGCAAGTTCTGGCCTCTGGAGGGATTTGGAGTGCATTTGAGACTTGTCCTGGAGCCTGGTGAAATGTTTGTCATTTTTCTAGACAAGCCAGGGAGACTTGTGCTTGCTGAAGTCCATTAGAGGCTGTAACATACAGCCTGGATGGAAATGAGATGATTTAACAGATTGCTTGATTTCTTTTTAGGAATGTAAAATGCTTGAAGGGAGAAGGTTTATCCCTTTGAATGAATATCTACTGATCAACAGTACAAGTGGACATGACCAAGGAAACTACACCTGCAAAACATGATATACTTACAAGGGAAAACAGCATAACATTTCACAAGACATCAGCCTAACTGTTTGTTAGAGGTAATTTTTTTTTTGTATTCCTCCAAACTATTATCTAGATTTATAACTTATCAGCAATACCACATATAGAACACATGGCTGTTGCTGTGTAAGAACTGGTGTCTTCCATATTGGTGCATTTCTGCTGCCATAAGCCAGGCAGCCTGGAGAGCAGCTCCTGCAGGTAAGTCTGGTGAGGGGGGAGGAGGGATTGAGGCTCCCATAGGGAGGGAGGGAGTTGGGCAGGGCAGGGCTGGGGCTGGGGATGCTTCGCAGCCAGATGGTGCCTGGGGTTTGGGGCTGGAATGCCCCCAGCCCCAGGGCCCTGGTGGGGAGCAGAGCAAGGCCACAGGCAGCTTGTTAAGGGGTGGGAACATGAAGCCAACTCTCTGCTGCTGGGTGCACTGTGTGCAGGGGGGACTCATGCCCCCCAGATCTGTGTGCGGGGTGGGGAATAAGGTGCACCAGCAGGGCTGGGGAGCTGTGGCATGGGACTGAGGGATTTGGACCTGTGTTCTGTGAGCAAAGGGGGAGGGGGAGTGGGAGCTCTTATTTTCCATGATAAAGAACCCCAAATCAAATGCCAACATTTATAGGTATTTAGAATTTATTTTATTATAGTGACTGAGGCATTGGTGGACTTCGAAATTGCTTTAAAATAGTAAATAAATCAATAAAACATTGTGTTCAATTGATATATATTAGTGGCATTTCATTTTAATTGCAGATTTGGGGGGGTTATCAGAGAATTTGTAATTTTTTTTCTAATCAGAAAAAAACAGAATCCTTGGTCATGAGATTTTATGTTTGTATTATTTCACATTTTTGTTACATAATTATGTGACGGTAGCATTAGAACACAGCTGTAATGGGTATATAAGAGAGAGATTTACAGTATATGAAGTTTAGCACATGTCCAATGTTTCAGGAATGATAAAAAAATTGAGATGTACAGTATAGGCCTACTGCTTTATTTTAATTTTAAGAATCACCGATGGTATTCTTAGACTCATACTCGAGGCTATCGGTATGGCCTGTATTTTTCTCGTAGTAGTTGATCATGGTGTAGGTACAATGTAAAATATGTATTAAAAAAAATAGTCAAACAAGTGTCTACATGACCACTAATCTAAACCATCATTCCTTTTGTGTTATTCTTTATTTACAGCAACCCCATGCAGCTGAGTCATTTTCCTAAGGCGGTTGTTTTATTCAGTTTTGTGTGGCAAAATTGAGTAGTGAATTTTGAGATCAAGTGTTGTGCTTTATTTACTAATGCACCCTGTAAACATTTAATGGGTCTATGTGTTAAAAAGAATTAATAAATTCATATTTATAATGGGGTATAAGGGGGCTGCAATTTTCTGCTTTCCCAGGGCCCCAGTAAGTTTTAATCTACCACTGGATACAAGGAAGTTCTGAGTGACTTCAGCTACTTTAACCCCACTGGTTTATTCTCTAGACATCTTCCAAGTTATGCAGCAAGTAACACCAGAGTCTTACAAACAGCTTCACACACTATACAATCCTGAATGATTCTCTGAGCACCTTCCATTTTCTGCACTGAATGAAGCAGGGGTGTCATGGGAAAATGTTAAAAACTATGAATATGTAATTAAAAGACTGTACTATAAGGAAATATTCTGGCATTTCATGGGTTTTAAATGATTTACTTTGCAACATTAGCAATATTCTTTTAATGTAGTTACCCATGTCATTTTTGTTTAGAAAAAGCAAATTCCATTAGGCCTAACAACAAGAAGCAAAAACAAATTAAGGAGCCACTACTAGCACTCCACACTTGGCTACATGGGCACAAGTATCCCCATTATACAGACAGCCTAGCCAAGCACAAAGACTGGCACATGCTTTCTAAGTAGCAATATGGAAAAGAGGATGAGACTTGAGCCTGCCAAATTTGAGGTGTTTCTGTTCATCTGTTTCAAAACTAATCTTGTGCAGCTTCTCGGTGGGTATGAATCCTAGCTCATTAATAAGGTTTTCAAATGACTGTAGTCAATAGAAAAGCAAGTCTAGAACCCATGGGGCCTCTTAGCTCTCCACCTAACACACCTTATACAATGCAAGAGAGTATCTGGATGGCAAGGCGGAAAGCAACTACAGCAACCACTGCTATTTTTAACACACCATGTTCTTATAACTTGTAGAGTTAAGGAGCCTTAACACAATAGGGAGAAACAATGACCCCATATTAGATACCTACTTCCCTAGGAAAAGTAAGTATTCACTTAATTCTCCTGGGAAAACAAAACTTAGCCAAGGCACTTGCACCTCATTTTCGAGTGAGGAATATACCACTTGCTGGCCATGTGATTCATCTGCTTAGAAATTAGAGCTGAATTTCTGATATAGTTTATTAAACATGAAGCATGCACCAAACATAGGAGTCAGTAATTAGTATGCATCTTCAGAGGACAAACCTAAAAGTTAATTTTCATATAGTTACTTCTTTGAGTTTTTCTGAAAACATTCTTTCTACATTTAAAAATGGGTGTATTTTTTCCATTACTAGATATAAATATCAATAATTTGCATTTTAAAATATTCCATTTTAAATATCAGGACTTTCTGACAAAAGTACTATTTTTACCTTATACCAGTGAATGGGAAAGATAGTCTTCTCACCTTTGAGATATTTCAAATGAGGACACACAAACGTTGCACTGGATGAAATTAATGTCTCCTCTCCAATAGCATATTTTTTATTAAAGTGTAAATAATCAAGAGTCTTGAAAGTGTTAAGGTCAGATATGTTTTGCTACAGTTTTTTTAAATTCCTGCAATGAACATAAAATAGCCAAATTAACAACTTACCATATTTTCTATGGTTGCAGCCTCACAATTCTAATATGGAGCTTCTCAGGAAGGAGGGGATGGGAGGGAAAATCACCTCTCCCTACACATTCTATATCAGCTCATCTTCAGAGGATGAAAGAATTCTGATCATATTCTCTATTATATTAATTTAGTCCATTGCAACATTTGTGAAGAAATATAATTATACACTTAATTGCTACTCCAACCCTACAAAAAGATCTATTTAGATATTTTAATCAATCCCTTTGTAGCTCACTTCTGCAATAATACAAATTTTGTTTAAAACAAAATTTCACCTTATGATGTATTCATAAGAACCTGAATTTTCTAAAACTGCAGGAAGAAACCAAATAAAGTTCCTGCACTGATGAATTCTAGAACAGGGGTTGTCAAACAGGGGTACAAGTACCCCTAGGGGTACATAAAAAGATCCTAGGGGGTACACAGACATAATGTGGCCAATAAATGCCGTGTGCATGCATGCAGCTGCAGCACAGCATGCAGGTGGCCAGGAGAGCAGCTGGGTCCAGCTGTAAGTGTATTGTGAGGACCTGGGAGGGGGCAGATCAAGGCCCCAGCAGTGGGGAAGGGAGTGGGGCTGCCCAGCTGGGATAGGGCACCAAACTGAGCCATGTAGGGGACAGCTCCTGCTGTGTACACACCCCAGAAGGGCACATACCCCATATCTTTTCACAGGGTGGGCTGCTGCTGCAGGCTGAGGCTGGGCTCTTCCCAGCAGGGGCTGGGCCAGGTTATGCTCAGGGGCAGGCAGTGGCAGCGCTGGGAGGGGGACTATGGGATGGGCTGCAGCCACTCCAGAATTCACCGTAACCCCACCCCTTAGCCCTCTCCCAGCACCACTGCCACCCACCCCAAGAGCAGCCTGGCCCAACTCCCCACTGGGAACAGCCCAGCACCAGCCCCAGCCCACAGCGGCAGCCCACTCTACCCTGCACGCAGATCCAGGGGCATATGCCCCAAGTGCTTCAGGGGTGTGTGCACTGGTGGGAGCCACCCCCCTCCCCCTGAGCTCCCTGGACCAGCTGCTCACGGCTCTGTCCCATGCTCTGCCCTAATTGTGCAGCCCCAGCTCCACTCCCTCCTTCACCATGGGGGCCTCAATCTGCCCCTCCCCTTAAAAACAAGAAAAAATATAAAGGGGTACATGAGCTGGAACTTTGAGAGAGAAGAGGTACACTTGTTAAAAAAAATTGAAAACCCCTGCTCTAGAGGAAGACAAAATGAACAACTGGACAAAAGCTTAAAACCTGTAAAACATTATTAACATAGAAAAAAATAATAAAAAATAAAGTTGACTACTGTTTCCAAACTCATCCTTAAAGTAGTTACAGGACAGACAAGTACACTTATTCATCTTCAGAATGGAAATGTCATCTAGTTACATACAAACAGCATGGGGGATGTAGTTATGCTGCTGATTTTTCCCCCCTGTATACTGAAGCAACCATCTCCCTTTCTTGTAGGGCTGCTGTTTCTGTATTGCAGGTCAGGTAGAAAATACCTGAATCATGTTTTCACATTTGCACAAACAGACACACAGAAACTTTGAGTTTCCTGTCTTTCTGTTTCCCTCTTATTCTTAACTTCATCTGAAATTCAAGACAGAATAACGCACGTTCTGATCTTTGTGTGTGAAAGCACTAAAATCAATGGAACTTTGAAGTTTAAACTGTTGTTGTACAAATGGTTGCCGTAGCAACTCTTTCCATGTGAGCATTAAGTAGGTTGTTTTTTTGTTTTTTTTAAGGTTCTCAGCTCTGGCAGGATTCCATTTCCATTGAAGTCAAAGAGGTTCAGCAGGGAGCAGAGGTAGCCCAGTGGCAAGCATTCTTTAAAATCCTTGTCAATGAGCTTTTTATTAGGAGATAGCAACTCTGATCTGGAGGCATTGTTACATTCCAACCAATAATTACCTTCTGGCTATCCAATACTCCTGTCATTTTTAATTGAATAGAATATTCTCAGCTTCCTGCCTTGCCTCTGCTACTGTGCATAGTTAAGCTGTTGCTATAATCCCTGTCAGAATGAAGGATGAGGTTGATCCTGTACCTACAGAGCCAGAACCCTCTCCCCAAAGCTCCTTATATTTATAAAATGCATATAAATACTTAAAAACATAGTGAGAAATTGAGATCATCCCCTTCTGCAACAAAACTCTAATATGTTTTCTGTTTTGTTTTTTAATTCCCAGGACAATGTATTTAGGGAAGCCATGCTCGATGCCCTTTCATAGAGAAGATAAGTTACAAGATGCATTTACAGGCAGAGAGGCTAATGAAAGGACCATTACAGCCACCACGGGGAATGAAAACTAAGTTGTACCACATATGAACGACCTTTCCAAGGCCACAAAGACCATGTCCAGAGCATAGATGTACAGTATGTGGTACTGCAGATCCATCTGTGGCACCACACACCACACATGCAGGCATTCCCCGTGCTGCTACTTTGCTGAAAAAAGGGGCCGGCACATGTGGTAGCAGTGTGCACTGCCCAGAATCAGAGCCTGGCCAACTGGAGCCACTCCGGCTGCCATCCAGACTCCCTGCTGCAGAAGCACCATGGTTGCAGCTCCCTGAGGCCCCCACAACCCCAAGTAGGCTGCTGGGGCCAGCGCAGTTACTGGCCCCAGCCTCCCCTACCCCACCCAGGGTAACCTGCCCCATGCCAGAGCATGCATAGCATGGGCATTCCCCAGGGACAAGTAGCAGCAGCACAAGGCATGCCGCTGCCAGTTGTTCCCGGGGAAATGCACATTTCCACTTGTCTGGACACAGCCAAAGTGTCTATATGGAGACAGATACATAATTTGTGTCATCTCCAAACTCATCCCTAAAGCTGTGTGCTGTTGCAAGACTCTGGATAGGAGGATATCATTTGGTATGTTATCTGTAAAAGCACTTTAAGTTATTTTCACATATATTTTCACATATAAAAGCATTATGATCATTCTTACAGTAGTATGAATATGATAGTGTGTTCTTACTAGTGTTAACAAAAACCAGGTAGCAATGAACAAAGTATGATATTACTCTGCAATTAACCTTCTGATGCAAAGAATTTCTTTTTCTAATTGTGCAGGCATAGAGTATCACTTAGGAATTGGAAGAGTCCTGCCGGGCCATGAAGTCCAATCCCCTATTGCGGATACCATGCCACAGAAATCTCTTACATAAACTTGCCCATCTTAAAGCAGTTAAGTCTTTTGCCTCAACTATTCCATTAAGAAGGCTGTACTAGATTTGATTGCTCTGATGGTTAGGAACAGTCTTCTGATAGCTATAGCCAGTTTATACCCATTTGTTCTCATCCATTAGCTCAAACACTTCTTTTCTTTCCCTCACATTTACCCCACTACAGGAGTGTAACTAAGGGTGGGTGCTCAGTAAAAGAGGGTGCTGGAATGGAGGCAGGCAAGGGGATACTGAAATGGAGGCAGGCGGTATAAAGGCTCCTGCCTTGCAGAGAGCAAAGGTAACCTCATCAGCCTTCTCCCTCCCACTCCTCCCCACTATGAGAGGTGCCATCGCTGGAGGTGTAGTATCACTACCAATAGCTAGATTATCCCTTTTCTGCCCTGCAACTGCTATCAAATGAAGGGCTTTGCATCATCACTCAGCATATAAATCTGCAGTGGCTGCAGAGCCAGGGGAGGGTCAACCTGGCTGTAGTAGCAGTGCCTTCCGCAGGAAGGGAGGGCAAGGCTGATGGGGAGACTGCTGCACCCACTCCATATGGGTGGAGACTGAAGTCCCACTACCTCCATTCTTGCACCCCAGAGCATAAATCCAGTCAGGTATGCCTCTGCTACCCAGGGGGCAAACTTTAACAGTGATGCCTCTGCCCTACTGATATAATCATTTTTGACTCCCACTGATCAGGTGGGAGTCAAAAGCTGCCAAATATTTTGCCTCCCAGCTGATAAAGAGCAAGTGGCAAGGGCTGGGCCTGCCAGGGCACCTCCACCCAACAGCAGCGTAGATCCCTAATGATAAGCAGTGAGGACATAGCTGGTTGTTAGGATAGCTTTCATTGAACAATTAAGCTCATTGATAAGGAGGACCAACAAAAAGAAAAATGAGGTGGCAGTAGAGCTCTGGCTGGCTACCAGAGCAGCCAGTTGCAGCAGTGTGGGCAGGGTGAGGGGCAATGCAGTGTGGGATGCCTGGAGGACTGACTAGACCAGTGCTTGATTTCCACACATAACGCTGAACTGGTGCACTGTGAACCAGTTCAAAATAGTACCTGACTTTCCAGGTATACTTTTCAATTATTCCAGGCAGCTTGCGTGTAGCCTTAACAGGCCTCCAAGTCTATCTCTTTCAGGTTTAAACCACATTTAAACAGGTCTGAGTGATACATGTCCCTGCCCTCAGCCTTCTCTTATTCAGACAGGTTCTCCATTCCCCTGAACATCCCTGTAGTCCTTCTCTGAACCTGATTCAGCTTCCATTTGTTTTCCAATAAGCTTATTTTTTAATAACTTTACTTGTATGGTATCAAACACAGGCACAAGAAACTGGGCTCTGCCCCCAACCCTCCCATTTTTTCAAAATTCCTTTCAGAAGTCTAAACTCTGACTTTCTCCTATTACAACAGGTGATGGAGTATTTTCTGGTTACCATCAAAGAGCAGGATGCTAACTGGGGCATACAGAGTGCCTATGGAGGTGATTGTTAATGTTCTAATTAGTTTGAGTTTGTTCCAGGATTAATCAAGTTTGCTCCGCATTCTAATTAGAAAGCTCCAGCGTTGCCTCAGCATCACTCGTATTAAGTCCTCCTGTGTTTCAAAATGATAGGGATGCATTAACTAAAGCTTTGTTGAATAAGCGTTAGTTAAAGTGCCCCCATGGCCATTTTTAAAGGGGGAGAGGGGGTTTAATACACACAACAGTGAGCCATTTAAATTAGAGTCTCTCTCCAGGAACTGTTTTAATTAAAACACCAGCCCCACTTCCGAGTACGTGTATAGGCAGCCACAGAGACCAGCCTGGAAAGAGTTGCATTTGTTCCAATTTCCGTTAATGTGCAAGTTGTGGAAGCAGTGATATTCCACGGAAAGTTAGGTTAGGCTGCAATAATGCAGGTCCCACCGGCATCTTATTCAAACCTTGTAAATTAAAAAGTGCAAAATATCTAAACTTGCCTACCTTGATTGAGGAGTAAAAACAATTGTTATACTGTAGGAAAACAACATTGTTGCTGTCATGTTTTTACTACAGAGGGCAAAAAAAAGAGAGAGAAAGAAATAGAAAAAACTTCTATTAGATTTATATTGAGACTTTTAGGGAAAAAACCTTTTCACATCTGTATTTCAATGCTTTTAATAATGTGATATTATTGTGACTATACATTATTCACGGAGTGCTTTATAACAGAAAATTCTCATCATGATTGACATGTTTGCAACATATTGGAGGGAATAATCTACCTGCTAGCAAAGTACATCCATTCAGGAGCATGGCAAGGGGGCTGTCCCTCTCCTCAGTCCTTTGGTTGTTCTGTGCATGTGCAATGAGCTCCAAGATCACTGCCCAATCAGCACAGGGTAGTGAGCTCTGATCTCTCCAGCAGATGGGGATGGGCCTGCCCCAATGACTCTGGAGTCCAGAGGTTGAACGCTGCCACTACTCACCTGCTCCTTCCCTGCTGAATTTAGCAACAGCAGAAAAAAAGGAGCAAATGGAGGTACTCATGCCCTGGGCTTCAGAGGCAGTGAAAACAGAGGGAGTAATTCAGAAGTGCCAGCACTGAATCACTACTAATTCTTGCAACACCAGCCTGCTTCACCGCCCTTGTATGATTCTCTTCCAAGTACTGAACAGGCCCAGGCTTGCTTAGCTGTGGCTTCCACAGATGTTGAGCACATTAAGCATTAAAGTAAGAGACTTTTAAAATTTTGTGTCTACAAAAAGCCCTGTATATTTATTCACTGCATTCATTACTTAACTTGGAATATCTTGATCAAATGTGTTTTTTTTTCTTTCTTAACTCTTTTGCGTGTTGATCTAAGACTGCAACCCTAAATGATTAGCCTCACTTAAGCTGTAAAGAATTAGGCCCTTCAGAGACCTTTGCATATTAATAACTATTTCTAAGTCATTCCTGAATGCCTTCTCATTAGACAAATGGATGGATGGAAGAAAGTGAACAAGTCCTATTTCTGCAACATGAAAAAATTAACAGGAAATCAAAATGACTTTTTTGTTACTTTTAAATAAGTTAATGCATATTTTGTACCAGCAAATATACATATATTTATTAATTTCCATGAACTGAAAAAACTATTCTGATGCCTTTTAGTCATCATTTAGGAGCTTGCGCTTTTGCATTTTTTTCAGTTCTGAGTGGGTTAAAGTCTATGGAAGCAAAGACAATGGGGAGGTCCTAGCCTCCCGATTAGGTGACTAATTGGATTTAGGTGCCTAAATGCAATCCATTTCCTAAGTTCCAATTGGGATCCAATTAATTTTCCTTCTTTTGTAATACACCATCATCTTCTCCTTATGGCCAAGATGCACAAAAATGCACAGAGGAGGAGAAACAGGAGGAACTCACTTTTACATTACAGTGTCTCAGGGATTCAATCAGGGTAGAACAGAAATATACTTAGGAAACTAGTAGCTCTACTTAGAAGCCTAATAGGTAGACTAGAATCTGGCCTATTCCTTCAGAAAAGGGATACCTGACATGTGTAAGTGCAGTGTACTCCAGATAAGTGAACAGCCTTGGAACAGAAAAAAAATGCATGCACTTACCAGAACTGAATGTAAGGAAACCATGAGTGCTCCTTATGTCCACAGCACTGTAAATGGTGTGATACCAGCAACCCCAGTACTCTCTAGCTCCCATCATCTTTAAGATTTCTAATAGTCATCTTGGAAGCTGCTGTTAAAATCCTTGAACATCAGGGGAGATAGCAGCTGTGAAACTCATTAGCTACTGTTATTTTCAAGCCTTCTAAGACCAGCTCTTCCTCTTCACTGTTTATGGTCCAATTAAACTGGATACAGCAAGACATTTGCCGTAGCACCCTGGTTGAGAATCACTGGATTAAAAAATGAGAGCAAACGTGAAGAATGTTCAGTTTTCATGGATTTTATCATGGAAATGCAATTTAAATTACTGTATTCCAAAATGGAGGTGGGGGTGGAATCTTTTTGGTAGGTTTTATTTGTGTGTTTTCTTGAGGAAAAACAGACAGCTGACTGTCCAATATTCATTTTCACTTTAGAAAATGCACACTGTAACTAGGTTGTGTTTTACTTGTTTTGATCAGGCCTGATGAAGAATGTCTTGCATTGGAAACATAAGAGCATGAGAAAGAATATAGGAACTGCAATTTACTGGGTCAGACCGTAGGTCCCTTTTGCCTAGTCTCTTGTATCACACAGTGGCAGAGAGTAGATGCTGAAAGAGAGAGTGAACTGGATATACCAGGGGGCTTTTTCCCACTGTTCCTCTCCCACTTGCAGCCTCCAATATTTTGGGTCTAGAAAGTTCTGATTCAGAGGCTGTATCCTTAAAGCTTGCTTAATTCTGTCCCAGCTATGCAGTTGGCCCAATCAAAAACATCACCCTAAGAAATCCTTGCCTTTTTTTTTTTAAAAAAATCCCTCAAGGACAGAGGTGACTTTGTCCCTCAAAGTGGCTTATTAAACACAGCAACAACAGCATCCAGAGGGCTACCACAGGCCCAATCCAGATGTGTCCATATGTAAGTCCCAACATGAGGGTAAGGATTAAAACAGCTGTGGCATGGGCAAGCCCAGAGCTGGCTTTGCTCTAATGTCCTGTGGCAGTCACAGTCACCAGGATGGTTTGCAGGCAAGCAGCTTCCAAGTATAGCAACTTGTTCCCCTAACAGCCTGTTATGAACCCACTCTGTTGGTTCTTCAGCTTTCCCAAAGCAGCTGAGCAAAGGCAAGACCCAAGCTGATGGGAGTGCTGGCTAGCAGGGTCCAAGCCTCCTGTGGGGATACACCTCCCTGCACCCAGCAGCACCAGGGAGGAGGGAACGCATGGGCTGCAGCTGAACCCAAGCCTCCCCCTCTCAGCTGAGCCCAGAGCAAAGTGCCCCCAGAGGGCAGGTGCAACCAGACTCCACCCTGCCTTAGTGCCCTTCCCAGCCCTTTCCCCCTTGCACTCAGCTGGGTTTTCTGGCTGCAGAAGTCAGCACCCTCATGCAATTCAGAGCCCACTGGGGAGGGTTTGTCCTTGCAGGCAGAATAGTCCTGTCCAGCACTCCCATGACAGCTGAGGAACTTTCACCAGCTAACACCCGCTAAAAAGTGACACCCATGATCCCAAGGTGGACCTTACCCCACTGCTCTCCTGCTATATGAAGTCACGGTCAGGTCTGCTGTTCCCTTGCCTATTTCACAAGGCAGAACCCTGCTTCCACTCAGTCCACGAGCTGACGTTGGGGCACAGTCCATCTCAACCCCTGTGGGAAAGGAAGGACAGCGCTTATTCATGCTGTTCACAGAGGGAATTAGCCTCTTAGTCTAAAGTCAGTCAGAAGGCAGGGTAGATTTGATTTATAGATTTTGTAAGATATACAGAGAGAGCACAAGGTTTCACGAAGCCAAGTTCACTGCATCAGATGCTGTGAAAGGACCTGCTGCTCCTACAGGGGAGTGATGTATCAGGAGTGTTGCCTGGACTCCAGGTTATAGCCTCTTCTTAAATAGTTGAGAATACACAGATGGTGCAACTTGATGCAACAGCATGACATTTTCCTTCCAAGTGTGTCAGTTCCAGCTAATATAATTTGCTCATCCCACAGGATATTGCCTCACTTTTACATAAATGCAATGCATGAAATTCTCATTTCATTATACACAACGGTTTTGTACACATACCATATCTCAGAGTCATAGAGAAGTAGGGCTGGAAGGCACTTCCAGAGGTCAGCTAGTCCAACCCCCTGCCTAAGGCAGGTTCAGTCCTATCCAAACCATCCCATATAACCATAATCTAAACTTTACATATGACTACCCTCAACCCTGATACAACATAGACCTAACACCCTAATCTGCCACAGTTAAACCAGGGGAATGGCAGCCGATATCCTGCTTCTATAAAATGCTGCCAACATACACTCAAAAGGTCTGGGGTATCGAGTCATGCCTCCCACTACAGAGGAAGGCACAAACTCCCACAGTCCATACCAATCTGACCATGGGATAAAATTCCCCGACCCCAAATGTAGTGATCAGTGAGACCCTAAGCAGAGGGGCAAGACCCTTTAGCCAGGAACTCTGGCTTTGCTCCAAGCAGGAGAATAGGCACACCCCAGTTAAAGTCCCGAACCTTAGCTATACCCAACAACCAATGCCTCTGGGGAGGTTTAAAAACACTCTGACACATACAGCAGGAAAAAAAAAGGGGGGGCAGGAGGGCAGGAGCAACCAGCAAAGCCCAGAAGCATGGGATAAACCTATGGTAGAAAATGTGCATAGCTGTGCCTAGATCATCCACAACCACTGGCTGTCCAACCTCTTTTTGACCAACTCCAGTGATAGAGTCCACAACTGCCCTAGGCAATCTATTCTACTGCCCACTGGCCATGCACTGGGGGTGCACACAGGTGCACATGCACCCCCTGAGCTTGGTGGTGTACCCCCTGCAAAAAGGCACCACCAACACTGCCAGCAGTGCCTGCGGGCGGTCGCCACTTGCCCCCCACCCCTGCCGCCTACACCACCAATGGCATCTGCGGGTGGTCCCCAATTGCTCCTGGCTGCCGCCGACACTGCCTGCAGGAACTCACCACCACCACGCTCCTGCTGCCAACAGCGCCACCACCACCTGCAGGAGCTCGCTGTGCCCCCCCAAACTCCAGCAGCACGTGACATTCATGCTACTGCCTCACCATTCTCACAGTGAAAAAGTTTTTCTGGCTACCCAATCTAAATCTACTTTTGCTGCAACTTCAAGCCAGTGGTTCACGTCCTTCTCTCTGGAGCAAGAGAGAAAAGGAGTTTTCCCTCTTCTTTATGGCAGCCCTTCAACTGTTTGAAGACTGATATCCTGTCCCCTTTTAAGCACCTTTTCCACAAGCTGAATGTGCCTAACTCCTTCAGCCTCCTATGACTTGCCTTCTGAGCCTTTGATTACCTTTGTTGCCCACCTCTGGATTCTCCCTCCCTCTAAATTCTCAATGTCCTTTATAAAAGTGGAGGCCAGAATTGCACACACTGCTCTAGACAAGGCCTAATCAGTGCTGAGTACAGAGGCACTATCACCTCCCACGTGTTGCACCTAATGCTTCTATTGACACAGCCTAAAAGCATATTTGCCTTTTGTGATGCTGCGTCACACTGCAAGCTCATATTGAGTGTGTGATCTACCAAAGACACCCAAGTCTTTGCTATAGTGCTGCCATCCAGCCAGGTATCACCCATGATATATTTGTGTTTATGATTATTCCATCCAAAGTTTAGCACCATGGGGAACTGGTGCCTCCTGATACTGGAGGGTGGGGTGCACCAGCAGTCAATTGCCAAAACTGGAAGTGCTGCCGGCAAGTCCAGAAGTGCCGCTGATGCTTCTGTCAGCACCCCCACAATCTCAGGGGGAGCATCAGCTGTCACCCCGCACTCCCCAGCTGGCAAGGGCCAATCTCAGAGGGGGAGTATGTGCCCCCCTACATGTCACCTATGTGTAGCACCTTGCATTTTTCTGCACTGAACTTTATCCTGTTAGCTCTAAACCAACTTCCCAATCTGTCAAGATCCTTCTGAATTATGCTTGTATGCTCCAACGTGTTCACAATCCTTCCCAGTTTTGTGTGATCCACCAACTTGCTTAAAAACCTGTCTTTGCTAGAATCCAAATCGTTAATAAGCATGTTGAATGGCACCAGGCCTAGCACAGGCCTTTGTGGGACTCCAGTCCTGCGATTCTGACATAGACCTGTTAATAATTACCTTTTGTTTACAGCTATTGAGCCAGTTCTCTATCCATCTTGTAGTAGTTTTGTCTAGACCACATTTCTCCATGTCCAAATTCCACTCTTTTCCCATTTGGTTTGTATTAAAAAGGCCTAGTTTGTTTGCTTGTTTTGAAATAAAAATACAAGATTAAGTAAGTAGGCACACTTTCGGTTAGTGTTTCCTAACTGTATTTTTTATAATTATAAAAATGGACCCAAATATGGCTTTTATTATTTTTTTTAATCTACTTTTTACATCGGAGATAGAAAACATCAACTTTTGAACTTCTCATGGAGGATTTTGACCGCTTGAAAAGACCTGAATGGTGAAGTTAAAGGTAGGTGGAATCTAACTTGCAGGGCTGTCACCGCCCCTGCTGGGAGGGAGAGAAAGGTTGTTAACCAAGGCAGAATTCAGAAGCTGCAATCTCAGTTTAGGCTTCCAAAGATGTCCTTGTCTGAAATATAGTCCAAGTCCTCCAACAGAGGCAGATCATCCATCACCAGTGTAGAAGCTAGGAGAGAAATACCTGGCCTGGAAAAGAGTCGGGTGATAGGCTATACATATCACAGACAAAGAGATGATGTAGTAGGATAACAGTTGATTGAAGCAGACTTCAGCTGCTTGCTACAGGGTCCCTGGAGTGCAACTTACCTTAGAAGGACAGCTTGCATTCCTCTGCCAGCCACAATAGAAGATGGCAAGAAGCTCTCTGATCCAAGGAGTAAAGACTACCAGAAGCCCTGAGACAAGGGCTCACTGAGCTCTACTAGCATTGGAAGCCAAGGCCTGATATGAGGTTGCTGAAATATTGTTTGTATAACTACCTGTTCACTCCTTGCTGACCATGACCCGTCTGGAGGGCTGAATCACAAAAACAGGTAGACCGCATACAGCTGCAGTGGCTGTTGCCAGAAGAGAAACTGTTATGCCACATCCAGCCACAAGGAGAGGAAGGTGGACCAGGCAGTTTAAAACTGCCCTTCTACAGTCTCAGGCTACCTTCTTCTTTCAGGAATTGTAGAGTTGTAGCTGAGGTCTGGGTCCGAGCTGGAACGGTCCGGGCTCAGAAACTGGGCCTGAAGGTTTGATACTGCATATGGTCACAGCTCGTGTTCACGAGGACAGAAGAGTCTATATACTAACCTAAATTGTTGAATTCTTGGCAGAGCCACACACAGGCATGGGCTAGCCAGGTGGCCGCCTGGGGCCTGGACAGAAAGGGGGCCTGAAAATGGTTTTTTTTTTTTTTAATTATGATCATCATTATCTGTGGCAAAGGGGGGCCCAATACTAAAAGTTCACCAGGGGCCACCAGGAGTCTAGGTACGGTGCTGATTCTTGGACCCGTAAAAGTTGTATAGACAGATATTCTCTTCATTTTCATGAAAGAATCCTTCACTCAAATGCAGTGAAAGGACACAAACTGCTGATCAGCTTCTTAGGCTGGTTCCAAAGCCTAAATCTCATTTGCCTAGCTAAATGCTTCTCCAACCGGATTTTTCACTCCACTTTATATTTTTAAATGACAGTCACCAGAGAGTAACATAGTACCATCTCACCAACACATCCATCTCACTATTGCAACAATTAACAGGAGCAGCAAGCAAGAGAAGAAATTGTGATAATACATCCACTAGTGGAAGAGTAGTCAGCCATAACTCTCTGCAAATAAAGAGGTTTGGGGATATCACTAGAACATGATAATCATGAAATAAAGTTACAAAACTATGACACGTGGTAGAACTAATAGAACTCCACCATCTATGTTGTGGTCCCACTCCCTGGTTGCTGGAGAAGGCTGAAAGCAAATAAGAAGCAGCTACCAGAAAGCTTGAAACAGAATCTCTTATAAAGGCTGTTAATGTACTCTATAAGGAAGTACAATTGTCTATGATTAGTATGTTAAAATAACTATGAATGAGTTACCTCCATGTATATACTTTGGCAATGTGTGTATGTATATTGCTGAGCTATCAGCAGCAGCACTGTGGTCAGCTATCAGATGCACTGGTGGCTATTTTTTACCCCAACAAAGGCTGAGTTTCTAATCATATCAAGTAGAGCAAAAATAAAATACCACTAGGATAATCTAATGTAAACCTGGACCCACATAAAGAGAGCAGCAGTCATTTTTCTTAACCTTCTTTTGTTTAATTTTCTGGGAATTGCTACTGTTTCTCTTTTGAAAAGATAACCTTTCAAAAGGTTTTCAATATTTGCAAGGTTCTGCTGTGTTTGGTAGTTATTCTGGTATCCTTATAGTACCTTCATCTTCAGTTATCCTATTGCCCCACAAGAAGATCCTGAACTGCTGTATGGGTTCTTTGCTTGTTTGTGCTTGTAGGCTTTTGCATGCGTGAGCTGTTGCCAATAATATGTTTGAGGTTACCCACCATTTCCCTGCCATGTCGGAGGGTGTGGGTTCCCATGCAACAGCTGCATAGCACTGGCAACCTCAAGTAGCTGTTTACATCATTTGCCAAAGTAACTGACTTCTGCTAAGCTCATCTTTAAAAATAAAAATTAAAAAAGTAAATATTGTATGTTCTGTACAAACTTGTCCATGGAAAATGTACTTTCCTTTTCAGACCCTGTCTTGCCTGCAGGGGAAAAAGCCCTATACATTATCTTTGTCTAAAATTGGCAAAAATAAAAGATATTAAGAAATATTTAACAAACCTAAGTAGTGGCTGGCCTCTGACGTTATTTTAAAACAGGACAGCAATCTAGGATAAGAGCTTAGAAATACCAGGACTATTTTTCACCCTCAACTACAAAAAAATTACTGAATCAGACTGGCTTTAGCAACTTATTTTCAAAACAAGAAAAGGAGTTTACAATTAATGATCAGACTACTTTGCATTTCCAAAGCATTCAACGTCTTTAATTCCCAACATTCCTCTTAGGTTAAGTATTATTCCCATTTAACTGGCTGGGGAACTAAGAGTTAAATCCTTGCCCCCTTTAATCAATAGGGGTTTTGCCATCAACTTAAAATGGGCCAGACTTTCCCTGTGAGTAGCCACTATTGGAAGGACTCCTTTCATGTCTCAAAATAGGAACAAGGACAACCTGTACTATTGTGGTTTTAGTTCCACATCAGTATTTGGGCTGAAATCTGTGCATGTTTGGAAAAGTGAATGACTTCCAAAACATGTTGTTAAGAGATTCTTAACCTCCTTATAGTTAATCTAACCTCATTTGCTACCAAAGTAATTCCTTCCTTTTATTGTTGAAGAGCAACATGGAGGCACGTGTATCCTCTAAACCAGGGGTGGGCAAAATGCAACCCACAGGGCGAATGCGACTTGCCAGGCCATTTTATCCGGCCCACAGGGCCCCTAAAAAAATTTAGAAGATAAATATTTATCTACCCCCAGCTGCCTGTCAAGTGGCCCTCGATGGCTTGCCAAAACTCAGTAAGCAGCCCTCTACCTGAAATAATTGCCTGCCCCTGCTCTAAACGACCTTTGATCAAACCCAGTTCAAAGCACATTGTAGGGCTGAACTTGCTAAGATATGTATCATGATAAACCCTCAAGACTGTTACATTTAATAATGGTGGTGAAGATTGATGCCACACCTCCTGTGAAGATTGATAAGTATAAAAGACAACAATTCTAAGGCTTGGATTTGTTCCTTTCAAAGAAATAACAAATGTAATGTTAGGAATTGGAACCCTTCCTATACTTATATTCCTTTCCACAGGTCTTGCTTGCTCCAACAAATTTTGACATTTGCCTCAGAGCATGACTTATTAACTAGGAACTAAATAATCATTTCCCACATCTGGTTAACTCTTTACCGGTCTCTTCCAAATCATTTTAAAATGTCTAATAAAATTATGTTTAAATTATGTTTAAGTTCAATTGCCATGATATCACTCAAATGAACCATCTCCATCTTTCACTGTTCAGTGTCGCATATGCTGCCAATAAGGCCTGTACAGCAGAGAGATTATTTTTCGTTAAGCACTGAAAACAAAAACATTCTTAAGTCTTTAATCCTCAAAGGTTTCCAGTGAAATGGCACTTTTACAATGCATGAGAAATTCCGACACAGTCCATCGAAAGAAAATGTGCTACCCAGAATCATTAAAATGACATGCCTCATCTTTGTCTTGTCTGAAAGGTGTGTTCGAGGTGACTGGTTGCAAAGGTAGTTCTGAAGAAGCAGAATATGTAGGTGGCATTCGGTATTGCACCTTTTTCCAAAATCTTGTATTTGTTAAGTATGATTTTTGTGTAATGTCTCCTTCCCATTGGATAGCTCCATGCTTTTGCTTAATGTATTTGATTGATTCTGGCATGTTTGTGTAGTCTATTGTTTTAGCTAGCTCAATCAAAATTACTTTAATTCCATCTCGGATAAGAGCATTGTACAAAACTAGCTGTTCTTCAGGAGAGTCTTCTAACAAATGGTAGCTTGATGTTTTTGGTTCTAAAACAATGATCAGTCTTCTGCTTTCTTTAATTGTTTCATCAACAATGTTGACCACAGCTGTAAATATTATAAGGAATAATTAAAACACACCAACTTCTACAGATATAAATCTCTCTCTCCCCATTAGAAATAGATGTTTATTTTCCCTTATGCCAGCAGTCTTAAAGTGACAAAAACAATCTAAGCATAGATACAGTAATATTGATATGGAAGTCCTTATGTGAATTTATTTTACTTCAGCAAAAAAGCTAAATCCACATAAGCATGTTTATATTGTGTAATGTACCTATACTAGTCAGGTTTTGTTCATTTAAAAGATCATCCTTATTAACACGGTTATACTGTTACCAATTTAATTATAAATTGGCAATATAAAGTAAGACCTGATGTGTGTGTGTGTGTGGGGGGGGGGTTGAGTAACAGAATAAATTTTCAACATTGCAGATTAAAAACATGAATTTAAAAAGTTAACAAAAATTAAAAGTTACCTAGACCAGGCGTACTCAACCCCAGCTCCATGGGCCAAGTGCAGCTCACAAAGCCATGGCATCTGACCCATGGGGCTCCCCACAGATCAGGAAATTTGGCAGTGGAAGAGTTGTGGCAATACAGCAACCCTCCCCTGCTGCCAAAATTCCCAAACTTCAAGCCCTCCACGGTGGGTCAGAACTAGATCAACTACCATTCCCCACCATCCCGTGGGTCTGGGTTGAGGCCAAGTCAAGCCCTTATCCTTCTCCTCACAGCTGTTCAGTCTCACTGAACAGTAAGCCTTTCCTCCTTCCCTAAGTACTGCTCTCCCCTATTTTTTGGCTAGCCTGGAGGAGCTGCTCCCAGGATCCCACATGCATTCTATTCCCATCTCTGACCATGACTACATATTCCAAAGTGAGTTGGGAACAGACTGCTGCCTAATGAAAATGGTAAGAACAGCACCACAAGGGAGCACTAGGGACAGACCTCAACATTGTCTACGGGATCAGGGAAGAATGGTATATCATTAGGACAGACAGATTAGGCAAGTGGAAGTTAACTTAACCGAATCTTCTCAAAAAGAGGCAAAGATGTACAAAATGTCAAGGTCCCAAGTAAGATTCAGAAAGGGACTTAGGCACAGCAGCAGTCAGTGTTCCCACACCTCAGAATTAGGCACCTAATTCTACAAATGAAATTTGCAAACCTGAATTAGGCACCTACATGCCACATATTTTAAACTGGGAGAGAGAGGCACTCTTAATACAAGGAGATGGGGGAGTACTCTTAAACCATCCAATAGGAAGGCATGATGGGGGGGGGGGGGGGCTTTGAAATCATGCCTCTCCCCTGGACTTGGGCTACAATTAAGTACATATGTGAAACAGATTCACAACCCCAAATCCCCAACTATACTTGATAGCTTAAGGCTGCCAGGAGAAGTTAATTTAGTCACATCAATAAGATCTAATTTTATCCTGGACCTGTATGAAAGCATGCATGATTTTTGGCATAAATCTCTCAGACCCCATCACATACAGCCAGACTTTTAAAGCTGTATCACACAGCCCAATGACAGGCTTTAGACCTGGATCCTAGGCCCCTGCTCAGCCTGAAGGCGTTCAAACCCACATCTCCCACATCCCAGAAGAGTGCTAGTCTGGCCTGAAGATATTCTCCATCTCTCCTGTTGCAGCTGGGCCACCATTCAGCCACACATGCACAATTCATGGAGCCAAAAAGAGAATATAAATGAGAGAGGCTGGTTCTGTAGCCCAGGAATAAGGGCAGTCACTATGGATTAAGCAGTAGGGAAGTTCTGCGCTATGGTCTCTGTTCCCAATCCAGAAGTGATAGTGGCTGCTGAACTAAATGGTGGCAGCTGATAGTAGGCGTGCTCTAAGCACACCTACCAGACTGGGGTCCTATTTGGACTCCGATGCAGGGCATCTAGTTTAGGAATCTCAAATATCTTTAGGTACACATTAGACGCCTAACTATTCAGCTCAAACAAGATGGGCATGCACACTATGTGAACTGTAAGTACCTAAACAGATTTACCCATGCATTTGTGTGTGTGTGGGGGGGGGGGGGGGGGGGGT
>NW_017729032.1:149722816-149739722 GCF_001723915.1 Gavialis gangeticus
GGGAGTTCCTTAGCTTATATCCACATGGGGTTAGGCAGCACCTGTGAAAATATACCTGAGCTTTGTGTATCCATGCTAGCTCCCGAGTAACAGGGAGAAGAGCATTTTTGCTGAGAATGAGGGCTTATGAACTGGGTATGTACCGGAAGAATATAGGTGTAGCGATTCCAAGTGCAGGAGCTAGTGTGCACAGAGTTAGCTCAGGTATCTCTGCATAGCACCACCCAGCTCCATGCAGATATACGCTATGTTGGGTTGAGGTACATTTTGTGACTTACTTGCTTGGACTTAGGTGCCTGTAAAGGTATTTAGGCAGAATTTACATCCCTAATTTCCTTCTTGTATCTCTTCTTTTGTCTGAATTGGAGAGAACAGTTCTCAGAACACAGCAGAACTACATGAGCCATAGAGAAGGTGGGAAAAAATTAGAAAAAAAAAAATATGAGACTGAAGGAGTAAGGAAGGTTAGAAAAATCAAATCTGAAATTGAAAGGAAATAAGGAATCAGAAGACAAAAGATAAGGCTGCCAGGAGACAACAACTGTAGAGGGGAAAGGACAGAACAGACAAATATTTAAATAGGGAGGGAAGCAAAAAGGAGGAAGAAAACCAGAACAGGGATTTCAAAATTTAGAGGCGGCGAGGTAGTTCCTACCAGGAAAAGTATTCTTTGCCAGTCAGATAGCAAACCTTGCTTCAAAATGGGCTAGTCCTACTGCTGAGAAGTTCAGAAGGGGGGGAAATGTTTGAAACATGTGCCTCCCACACCTAGTACATGATACAATCTGTGGTTCTATGACCTAGCATGAAATGCTCTTGCCTTATTTTAACATCCAATAAAAATTACGAGAAACTCAGTCATAGCTTTATTTTAAAGACAATGATTTTCCATTTTACCTTTTCCTGGTAAATCATCTCTTCCAAATATAAAAAGTGTATATCCACATTGTCTCTCTAAGACCTCAGGAAGCACCCTGAGCACAAAGCTATCTGTTACGTAGCTGCAGGTGACTTTGTTGGATTTTGGATACAACACATATGCATCATATATCTTCCCATCTGAAACTGAACAAAAAAGGATTACCATTAACATGTTTTTTTCCCCCCAATCACTTCTGCTTTAAATTTTACTCCAGAAGCTATTTGGCTAAGACATCAAATACTCAGCATAGCTATGAAACAATCTATATTAAATACTTCAATTGCAGTCAATTATTCAGTCAAGTATGAAACTGCCCAAGTATGCTGTTTATTATCTAATATGGAAAAATACTAAGACTTACAAGACTGCTTTCTATCTTGATAGCCCCCCACTTTTAGTTCTAACACTGAGCAACTAATTGTCTTACAATGGCACCCTGTAAAATGCCGGTGACATCAGGCTTTTATTACATGATCTGGTCTGTAGTTGTGAGTATTGTAGTTAGAACTCTTGCTGTTAAAAATGTCCTCATTAAAAGCAGGGAACAGGCACAAAGAGACAGGTTGTGTTTCTAGCAGATCTTCATACCCGCTTATTTCTACATGTACAAGCCAGTATCTGCTAAACATACAAGGCCTTTCACGCCCTCTAATCAGAGTACAATCAGTCCCAAATTTTCCAGAGGCAGACTCACTTTGTGCTTTCACATTTTGGCACCGGCAAAACTGCTCTACTTTTTCCTCCACCCAAAATGAATCATCTCACAGTTCAAACTGTAAACTTTTCGAGCAAGCACACTTTCTCCCATGCTGCCCTATCTCTAATAGGTGCTTTCTGCCAATGTCTACAAAATGACACTATTGTTCTTCAAATCCCCTTTTTTTTTTTTTTTTGGAAAAGTCAGCTACTGGTGTGCTGCTTGAGTGAGAACCTGAGGAAAACTATTTACATACAAAAATGTCACCTGATAGGGATAAACCAATTACTAGAGATCCAAGTGGAGATGATGGGGACATGAAGTTGGCTTGAGGAGAAAGAGAAGAGGCTGCACAGACAATTCAAAATTTACAGATGCTGAAGAGTAGACAAGCAGATAACTCATAGAAGAACAGGACTAAGAGGAAATAGTGGTAAAGATTAGCTAGTGAAGGAGAAAGAGTTGAGGATGAGGTATGCTGCACTAGAGAATGAGGACCAGGCAGCCAATGAAGTGACAAAGCGGAAAAGAAGAGCAACCAGGCTTTCAGGGAGAAAGGAAGAGACAATGGAGAGATAGCAAGGGACACAGAATCCAAGGAGATAATGACACAGAAAACAGTAAGACAAAGATCTGCACAGACACTGAAAAAACAAAAAGATATCAGAGAATCACTCCAAACACAAGGAAAAAAAATTAGGTTTTTCTTACTAAGGCTTATTAAGGAGAACAGGTCAATTACCGGAGTGGATCCACAGAAGAGAAGCATGTGCTGTCTTTCTGAAGCAAAGATACAAGGTGCAGACTGGAGACTGAAAACCTTCCTAATGGCAGCAAGGAAAAATTCATCAGCTGACCTTCATGTTGGGATATGAGACCAGATTCAACCATATTCCCCCCAGAATTGAATAAGGCCAACTCTGTGCTCAGTTGATCTTCAGTGGAATCCTTTCACTTCCAAGAGAATAATGGCAAAGATGCAACAGGATAATGAAAATCAACAGATGGCTCCAGGACTGTTGCTATGATGGAGTCTTTGACATATTTCATCACTGGGAAACATTCATGGAAAAAAGATGTACTCCACCTGAGGGGAGCCTTCTGGGATTCAGGTTAGTGCAACCAATAAGAACTTTAAACTGGTGGAGGTAGTTTGGGAGAAACTTGTATAATCTCCATGCCTAGTTTTAATATACACTAAAAGAAAAATCTGGATAAATGAGGATAAGGCAATGGATAAATGAATGGACAAAAGACAGAAGGAAAGAAAGTTGGACAACAAGCAGACAAACAGTATTAATTGAAGAAAATAGTAATTAGTTTTAAAAAACCCTTGTATTTAATGCAAACAGAAAATTAAATGAGGTTAGAGAATCACTGAAGTGTTTCTACAGTAATACAAGAAGCCTCAATCAAAAATAGAGAAACCAGAACTTCTGGTGCAGGACATGAAACCAGTTATTATAGGGATAACAAAAATAGGATAGGAGAGCACTCACAATTGGAATATAGGTACAGAAGGATAAACACTATTTGGAGAAAATGGAAATAAGGGTAAAAAATAGTAGGGTGGCATATTGCAGTAATGCTATAAAGAAGTAAGAAAAGATTACATAAACCAAATACAAGCCATTTGGGTCAAAAACGCTTTGGGGAAGGATTATAAAAGAGGCTATGTTGGTTGGGACTTGCAGTAGACCTCCTTTCCCCCTCTCCCTCTTCAGATCTAACCTGAGTATTACTAGGGTTCTCTAAAATAATTGACACAAATACTACCAGAAGTGCTATCCTTATAGAAAACTAACTTCCTAGCTATAGGTTGGAAGACAAATGCTACTAATAATGGTAGCACCCAAGTCTTCCTAGGTGTAACACCTGACAGATTTCTTCCTATACAAAGAACACAGGAAGGAATTGTAGAAAAATCTGGTCTTAGAAAATAATCTTGGATCAAGTGACCCCCACGCATTTTTAGTTTAAATTAAATGGAAGGAAAAAATGTGTCTATACCTAAGCTTTTCCATTTCAAAACTGAGAAATTAAGGACATTAATGACATTCTGAAGAGCTCCAGGACTTGAACATGGAAAAGGCTTAGAATCAAGGTCAAAATGAAAAACTGCCTAGATTTTGCATCTTAAGCATGTGGAAAAAAATGTCACCTCATAGATTTCATAGACATTAGGGCTGGAAGGGACCTCAGAAGATCATCAAGTCCAGCCCCCCACCCAAAGGGCAGGAAGTCATAGGATCCCAGCAAGATAAGCATACAATTTGCTCTTGAAGGTATTCAGTGTAGGTTCTTGAACCACCTCCGATGGCAGGCTGTTCCAGACCTTGGGGGCTCAGACAGTAAAGAAATTCTTCCTTATGTCCAGCCTGAAACGGTCATGCAGTAGTTTATAACCGTTCAACCTCGTCATCCCTTGGGGCGCTCTGGTGAACAAACGTCCCCCCAGATCCTGGTGGTCACCACTGATCAACTTATAGGTGGCCATCAGATCACCCCTGAGCCTGCACTTTTCCAGGCTAAAGAGCCCCATGGCTCTCAGCCTGTCCTTGTAAGGTCTGTTTTCCTGACCTCTGATCATGCATGTGGCTCTTCTCTGGACTCTCTCAAGCTTCTCCACATCCTTTTTGAACTGTGGAACCCAAAACTGGACGCAGTACTCCAGCTGCGGCCTCACCAAGGTTGAGTACAAGGGGAGAATGACGTCCCTGGATTTGCTTGAGAAGCACCTATGGATGCAAGCCAGTGTTTTGGTCGCTTTAGTAGCCGCAGCATTGCATTGCAGGCTCACGTTCATCTTGTGGCCAATGACGACCCCCAAGTCTCTTTCTTCCGTAGTGCTAGCCAGTACATCACTACCGAGCCTATAAGGATGCTGGAGGTTTTTCTTCCCAAGGTGGAGAACCTTGCATTTTTTGGTGTTGAACCCCATCAGGTTCTCATCCGCCCATTTCCTGAGCCTATCCAGGTCAGCCTGGATCACCCACCTGTCTTCTGGTGTGGATGCTTTGCCCCAAAGTTTGGCGTCATTGGCGAACTTGGCCAGTATTCTCAAGGGGCATTAGGAGTAAAAACCACTGAAATGGGGGGGAAACATTTTCTTTGCTCATCAACTATGTCCTAGAGATCAAAAGTCAAAGTAAATTAAACAGTAAAAGGTTCTTTAGCCATATAAATAAAAAAAACCATGCTGTAGAACTGTGCTATTGTGAAGAGAAAAGAAAATAAAGATGATCTAATTATGGCACCAACATTAAATGAATGTTTTTTTTTCCATCATTCCTACTAAAAATTGAGACATTGAGTGAGGGAGGGAAAGGGGCAGGCAAAGGCAAGATGTCTAATAAGAGTGAGAGTATAGAAAAGAAAATTACAATATCCAAGGCGGAAGGAAAACTCAACAATCTTAGCATGCTGCAGCTGAGCCAACTGAATAATCTCTATCCTAGAACAGTAAAAGAATTAGCACATGAAATAAAAAGTCTGCTAAATGGATTTTTTAAATAAATGGTATCAAGTTATGAATGGTACCATATAATTAAAGAATAGCAAATATAGTAACTGTATACAAGATTTTGAAGGCATGATTAGGGGTAAATGGAAAAATGGGATAAAATTCAGAAGTTTTACTAAGGGCAGACCATGCCAGACAAATGTGATATATTTAAGGATACGGCTACCATTGTTTAGAAAATCAGTTGATCAGGCAAACTAGAGAAAGGGGGAGATTAGGATGAAAAATCTTAATTTGGGTAAGAAACTGTCTAAAGGGGACATAACAACAGGTTATCAGGTTGTGCAGAAAACAGAACTACCAGACTGGAGGCATGGTGTTAGTGATTGGTCTCATTTGATATTTTTATTAGTGATGCTGGACTATGCTAGTGAAATCAATAGCATTGTAAAGTTGGGAGGCACCTTCAATACAAAGAAGGATCAGCACATTATACAGAAAGAATCAGATGAACTTGAGGACTTGGCTGGGATGAAATTTAAGAGGATGATGTGCAAGGTCATGCAGTTTGATACAAATAGGAAAAAAGCTCTGGAGGAGGCTCACAGTTTGGAATGAGAGAAGCCTAGGTACAGAAGTCAGTCATAGGATGTTTAAGATGCAGATAAAAAAGCCAAGAGTCATAGGATGCATCAGCAAGGTATTGCTGAAAAAAGGAGAGAGAGAGAAAAGAACTTATACTTTTGCAAAAGGTGTGCATCTCTCCAGAATACCAGGAGATAAACAGCAGAGAGGGAGAAGAGTTGTTTAAGCTAAAGGACAAAACTCAGGCAAAAAAACAAAACAAAACACACATAGGTGTAACCTAACCACAAATAAATTTAGGTTAAGAATCATGTAAGGTTGTAGAATAGCATTTCTATGCACTAGGGAAGCCTAACAATTTTCATGATGGAGCCTTACAAATTTATGAAAGAAAGCAAGTATGTGGTTGCCTGTTTCAAATGACTCTGGACTCAGTGACACAGAGAAGACTCTTTGAAACCTGTGTTCCTATGAGAATTCTGGACTTTGGGTGTTACCACAATACAAATAATAAGCATAATTCATCAACACCACTGAGATAGTCACTATCAGGTAGCTGGCAAGGAAAAAAAAAAAAAGAAAGATCTGCATTCTTGATTTTAACTGTGTATAACAATATGCAAGAGAAAATTGTGTCTACTGTCTACCATAAAAAGATGGTGGGTAGAAATTTAAACAACAAGTCTAGTGCTTAATCTTTTTATTATATGTATTCCTAGCACAATGCAAGCCCAAACTTCTCATAGTGGAAAATTAACTAATTTTTTGTTTCAGGATTGCTTCCTGATTCTCTTCCCTCCTAAAACAGATCTAAAAAAAGTGAGGGAACCTCTTAATGTCTTAATAAATCCTGGAATTGTATGCCATGTACTCTATGACGACACAGACATACCTTCTTTATTCAGAAAAGGACCACAGGACTTTCGATACCAAAGCACAATGTCAATTTTTAAAAGCTTGTAGATTAATATGGCAACAACTATTAGAAACACCAACGAAAGGAATCCGCCAATCAAGTATCCTTGAATATTTCGAGCTATAACAAGGGAAAAGTATAAGATGACTCTTCAGCATATCATTTTTGAAACATTAAAACAAATGCTATACAATTCTGAAGCTCTGAGCCATATGCATTTTTTAATTTGGGCCATAATTGAATACATAATTCATAATAAGTAATCCAATATCTCTCTTCTCATCAATTATCTGTGATCTTCTTGTATGTATTCTTTATTCTAAATTATTTGACAAAAGATGGCTGCAAAAAATTATAGGTCTGTTTGTAAGCAGTACATTGCATACGTTAATACCTGAAATTTAATCCGTTTTGACTGAACAGAAGTATGTTTTAATTTCTCGATTGAAGAACCATGTTTCTTACGATTAAGTGTAAGACATTATGAAATTTCTTTTAAAATTTGCTATTTTGGTGAACATATCTGGACAGCAGATTCATTGTTCAGTGTTCCATACACATTGTTCACGCTTATACTGGCATAAATCTAAAACAACTCCTTTGATATGATGATGCAACCCCAGATTTATTATAATTTTATTAATAAATTATAATAATATATTCTATAGCTTTATTTAACCATATAATCATACTATTTTTTCACATTCCCTTTTCAATGTATTAATCATACCTTCTTTTGTAAATTTATTCTGTTCAGTACATAAATGCCTTACCTGGCCTTTGTAATACAATGTATGCTGCAACTTTGCCAGCACGACACACAAAGTGGTGTCCATAATCTTCATGCTTCACTTCTGTAATGTTCAGCCTCAGAATAGAGAGCACGCGGTCCGCAAATAAAGTGTCTTCTCTATCAAAAAATATGGTAACCACAACAACAAAAGCTATTTTCAAACAAAGAAAATATTCCTGGTATAGTGTTAATCCACTTTAATTTCATGATTGTCTGAAATTAATCTGAATCTTTTCAAAGTATGCTGACAAATGGAGTCTAAGTAATAATTAATTATTTGTATTGTAGTAGCAGCTTGGACAGTTTCCAACAGCCTGATTAAACTAGTCAACGTACAATTTACTGTCAATAAAACAATGCCACTGCCCCCAAAACCTACAGTCAAATAGACAAGAATTCTATCTATGCTGTCACTGCCTAATGAGATAAAGATCAGGCAGTTACACAGAGAGACATGGCTACTATAGTGTCATCAACTCACAATGTTATTGAAGGTCTCATAATATTTGGCATTTTTCTTAGAGTCAGCTCCTGCAATTAAGATATCCCTGAGAATTTCTGGCTTATAAAAAAAATTCCAATCTTCTAGTAAAAGAAAGCTTGAAACATTGAAAAGTGTATTCCAAAAGTTCACAAAATAGAAGGCTAAAATAAATCAATAAAGTAATTGGTCCTTTTTATCTCACGATTTTTTTAGCTAGTTTCATGCTGTTTTAGATGTTCAACTCATGATTTTAGAACACTTGAGCTGGCAATTGCACTAGCATTCTCTTTTGTCATACAAACCCATTGGAGAGATTCACTCAAAGAACTCCTGCACTTAACTTAGGATTCATCCATACAGTGAAACTATGCTAAGAAGTGCCATATCCTCTCCAAGAGCACTGGATCCTAAAACCGAAGCATGGTAGCCATAAAAGTGCAGTGTCAAAAAAACCTTCCTGGTGTCAAAAAACTCCATCACACTGGTAATTAGCAGTGCAGCAAATGCCTGCATGTGCAGCACCACAAACCACGTGTACACATCTGTCCATTGTTTTGTGAAGCAATACCTTCTCCAGTACCTGTATTACTTTTTTGTTAGAATCAATTATAAAGTTTAGTATGATTTCTAGGAAATCACAGAAATAGGATTTATCATGTAAAGCAAAAGCAGTCATTAAAAAACAGTCTTAAAGGTTTCTTCTTACATTTTAACCAGTGATCTACCAATAAACATTCTGATAGGCTAATATACTTACTGATATTCCTCTCTTATTCTTTCATTAAAAAAATAATTGACTAAAGAATTATTGAATTTCCAGGATATAGCAATTGAATAATCTTTGAAATGTGATACATTGCATTCTATGATGAGACTGGACCCTGGAGAAGAAAAAAAGTATTAGGAAATGGCAAGAACCACTATTTAATTCTGCATAAACAAGTTTACTCATGTGATCAACAGTAAATATTTAAAAGGAACAAAAGAAAGTTTTCAGAATTGTGAAACTTTAGCACATTCCTCAGATCATCAGCTGTTTTCTTCACCAGAATTTACCTGACATGTTACAAAGAGCTCACTGACTTAATTCTTCTAAAAGATAAATAGTTGATTCTGTTCTGACCAAAATCATCATCATCGCTTCTTAAATTCAACATATCTGTGAATAAAGTTATTTTTTCTCTTAAATTACAGCTCGAAACAACTTGCTCTGCAAATCAAAGGCAAATACTGAAGCAAAACAGTACACACTTTAGTCAGAAGCTTGAGATAGCTCTAGCAGATGAAGAATGACAAATGCAAAATATTTCCATCCACAAAAATTGAGACTTAACTATACTAAGAACCTTGACAGTTCCTGCATTTGCCATCTGACCTAGATACAGTACATCAAAAGGGCCAAATCAGCCTTGCAAAAAGATTCTAAGTGCTCTGGACAGACCTTTACTGCAAAACTAATTACTACATTAATTGAAAGCAGAAATCCAGAACCACTTATATAACACTAAGCACATACAAGATGACTTTCCCTAAGAATTTATAATCCATACAATAAATACACAAAGCAACAGAAGATATCAAGCAAAAAAGCAGAATGAATGATGTTTGTTAGCCACACGATATTCACTTGAGAGTTATATGTAGCAAAGAATTTCAGTTTTTGAGTCTCTACGAATTCACTTAAGTGGAGGGTTAGCCTTAAAAGATGACCAGTAAGGGAAACCACATGGGTTTGCTTGTGCCTTTCTTCTTTCTTTGTAATATAAAAAGGTGCCTTAAACAAACATTTTCATCAAGCATTTGATTCACGGGATTTTTCTGCTTGTAATTTTTACCTAAGAAATTCTAAGAAAATAAGGAAGACAAGACATGACAAATTCCCTGGACAAGTGCAAAACTGGTAGGAATAAGATTCACCAGGTACTTAAGGGGAATCTGATTAAGGCCCAGGCCAGAAAACAGTTAGACATGTGAACATGTGTTTGTAGAATCAGGGCCTAATTTATCCAGGATGTGTAAAGTTGTTGTGCCTGCCTTTGATCAACTCTTTAGGTAAAACAACTTGTGAAAATGTAAAGATCTTCATTTAAAAAAAACAAAACAAAACAAAAAAACAACCCTACAGCAAATTACTGCCTAGATAAGAAAGTTCATAACACATACCTGAGTTTTCCAGTAACCATACATACAGAATAAGACAACACATGACAATTTAAAGGCATAAAGATGCAACGCAGGGTTTAGGTTTTATTTTTCAGCTTGAACCCATATAGAACGATTTCTTCCTACTCATTAAACAAGTGGTAAACCTTGTTGTATGACCCCCTCACCATGAGACGATTCAGATGTACACCTCATACTTCCCAAGAGAGTGCCATAAATCACCAAGCTATCTAATACTCAGAGGTTGCATTTACACGTAAAATTAATGTGATGCATGTAAAATTAATGCAATAAACTCCAGCACATATCGTGCCAGAATGTATTGCTCCTGGGTGCTACATTTACATGTGCACCCAGGACTGTAGCACACTGAGCCAGGTCAGAGCAGCACCAACTGACAGGGTCCTGGGGGAGTCAATCTACCAGTTGAGCCGGGACAGAGCAACACGTTGCAGAGGGGCTAACTGGGACACCTAGGTGCTGAAGCGTGGTGCTAACCGGCAGCCAACCCTCACACTGAAGCACCCTGGTGCCCCAGCCCCGTCAGCATCTACACATGCATTGCTGCACAGTAAACAATGCCACCACAGGATAGTACTTGTATTTACAAGTACTAATCTATGGCAGCATGTATTAGATTACTGTGACCTAATAGGGCCACACATACAGCTGTCGAGCTAATTAGGCAAATCTCCAGTAAATGTCTCGTGTAGACATGCCCAGGGTCACACTCCAACCATCCTGTTGAATCTAGGCCACTGGGCAGCCAAGAATGCAATGGGGCTAAAAAAGGAAACAAACAGAAGGGAGACTGCCTCTGTAAGCCTAGTGGTTATGGCACTCCAAAATTAATGATTCAATGTAAAATTCAGAAATGGACATTTACATATCTTGGTTAAGAAACAAAAACAGCCTTGAGAGCAAGGACTAGAATCTAGTTCTTCCCCTTCCCAGGGCAGCACCTTAACCAGACAAGATCTGACCCTAACATCTGACATATGGTTTCATATCCTTTCCAAAATGTTTGTTATAATCATGACAACTGTGGATACTCTTATCTAAATAAATGTCCCAAATATTTTTTTAATCTTACTCAGTTGTTGGTGTTAATGACTTTGTAGCAACCAGTTCTACAGTCTAATTACACAGTGCATGAAAAATAAAAAAAATATATATCAACTTTGAACTGGCCATTTTTAACTTCCATGTTAAGCCCTTGTGTTAGGAGAGAGAAAGCTCAATCCGATACACTTTCTCTATACAATTCATTCTTTTTATACTTTTACCCATCTTCAGATATTGTTACCATCCATGAACGGCACGTGCTGCCAGCATGGTGAATGCAGAGCTCCCACAGATGTCAGCGTGGGGTGGGGGGAAAAAGAGTGGGGAGCACCGCCAAGGGTCAGCAACCACCTACAGGTGCCACTGGCAGCAGCGGCAATCGTGGACCACCCACAGACACCACCGGTGGGGTCAGCAGCAGGGTGGTGAGCAGCAATTGCCCGCAGGCACCACCAACAGTGTTGGCAGCACCTTTTTGCAAGGGGTGCACCACCTCGCTCAGGGCATGCATGTGCACCCCCTACTCGTCACCCCTGTTGCCATCCAACCTGGGCATCTCCCATATAAAAAGCAATAGCTCTAGCAAAGTCTTTGACTCATCTTCCTTAATAGGGCTAACTTAAAACAGAGTGGATTTTGAAGAGCAATTGGGATTTTTCATTTTCTTATTTTCTTTCTAAAGTAAATGTTCCCAACCTCTTAATCTCTCTTTATTTGACATGTTTTCCCATATCTCTAATCAGTCATTGTCCTTACCTACAGTCATCCTTAAACCTCCTCCTTGCATGTTACTTGATCTTCTATAGATGGGTTAACACACACCAGTTAGATCTTTTTGCTGTTGCTGCTACAACTACACACAAAGTCCTGCCAGAGCCTCAGCCAACTTAGCAAACCAAGAAAGATGGGCAGGGGTTATGCTTATTATAGATACATAAATAAAAATGAATATAGTAAATAAATAAATGGAAGTCCATTGATTTGGGAGAATATGGAGGAAAATTCCAAATTCAAGAAGTTTGAAGACCACTATAAAGGGATCATGCATTGACACAGATAATATAATATTACGTAATTGCACCATCTCAGATTTTTATGATACTTGACTTACCAAGTTTAACGTCAATTGTATTGTTTCTTGGATAAAGAATCTCAGTTTTCTTCTTTGCTGGGTTCTCTAAAAACAAGACAACATACACAAAAATATAAAATATTATCAGAAATAATTATCAATCTGAAAGCAACTGCAGAGAACCAGTTTACCGCCTAGTTGCAGGGACACATTTAAGTTTATAAGTGTACTGCAAAAGAAAAAAACCCCACGTAAACCATTTTGGGACTGTATACTTTGTTGCTCCCTTGCAACAGATTAAAAGAACACACAAGTTTTTTTTTCTAGATCTGTTTGTCAAACCAGACAAAGCAAAGTGCACAAAATTGAGAGGAAAAAAAAAAAACACTGTTACAGTATGCTAAACCTCATTAACCCTTCACTACCATAGCTCCATCCCTTTTGGTAACAATATTCTCTTTAAACTCCAGAATTAGAAAAAAGGAAAATAAATCTGTTTAAATACTAGAAATACTTACAGATATCTTAATACTGTTCTTTGTAGAAAATTCAGATAGATTTCTCAGAAAATGCCTGGCACATACAGCATCCATAGCAGTGCCAAACTCAGGCTAATAAAACCTTTATACCAAACTACTCCCTTATATCTTGCTTCTTAGTAGAAGGGCTCATGGAAAAGGACAGTTCCTTCCCCAAAGGGCCTTACAATCTAAGCAGACAAAACAGAAAAGGATGGAAGAGGAAGGAGAAGAAAAACTTGTTCAGTCATACAACAGGTCAGTGGCAGCCAAAGTCTTAATGGTCCCCCATATCCCAGACTACAATGCTTCCCTGTCAGAGGGCACAGTCAGCATTCATAACACATTTTTATGGAGCCACATGTCAGTGGAGCAGTCCCTTTGGCCCCCATATCCCTTGTATCTATACAATTTAGAGTTGGAGTTTGAGTTTGGCAACAGGGGTGGAACAGGGAGGAAGACAGAGAGGCTACTGTAGCAGCATTAATTTCCATAGACCTGTGAGCCATGGCAATAATGATGCCTACTGCCCAAATTTCTGGACCTATAGGGAACTCTTTTCCTTGCATTTAAGGCACACCCCAATTTTGACAGCTAGTTTTAGGGGAAAGGTGCTGGTTTGGTTATATGCAAGAAACTACAGTATTTCTTAACAATTGTCATATAGGGTCTAGCTATCCTATCACTCATGCTTCCCTAAACATTTCTGATTAACTTCACTGAAATATTGCAATAGTATAGGCATTAACAACAGCCCAACCATTTATTTTTGTATCCCAAATGATACCAGAATATTTGACAAGCCATACCTATATACACACACACACACACACACACACACCTTTCTTTGGGGGGGGGGGAAGAACACGTGTGCATGTGCACACACACATTCCTCCCTCAAAAAGAAAATATATTTAACTCAGTATTGGCAAACCAAATGATCGCAAACCATAAATCTGGCATCAAAATATTCATAAAGTTAACTTAAAAATCATGAGATTAAAGAAAAAACCCAGCAACAATAAATCTGGAATTCTTTTTATCTACGTTTTCAACATTTTCAAATCGTCTTCTGTAGTCATAAGGGGTAGAAAGTTTAAGTTGTCAACAGAGATTCTCACAATCAAATGATGCAAGGGGTCATTGAAAGAAGATTAAAAGTGGGGAAAAAACCTCCACATCGAATACTTCAAGGCATTAGCATCATAATTTAAAGTTGCTGGACTGCATATAACCCCCCCATCAACCACAGTCATTACAGAAAGAATGATAGGCTATTAAATCATTCAACATCCAACACAAGTTCCAGTCCTTAGTTTGCTTCAATTTATCATAACCTAGGCTACCTCTTTTTTATCATCCATATGCCTCCAAATTATTCTAAATTATTAAGTCATTTTAATATGGAAATAACAAAACTGAACCCTGCCTGTATTCATGTGATCTTTTATATTTATGGCTGAAGTTAAGGAGGTTCAGAAGTTAAACTATAAGGGTAGGGACAGACATTCAAAAAGCCTGAATTGATTCAGTCTTTTCAGGTTAGTCTAACCTGCAAAGCTTGAACCAATTTGGAGGTGGACAGACATTCCCCTTTCATTCCAGAAATGCAGGCACATGCCCACAATGACCCAGGCTAGAAGCCAGGGGGTGCTAGAGCAGCCCTCCCTTCCCTTCCACAATGCTAAGCTGAGGGGGGGGCGTGGCCAGACCGTGACAGGACGCTTTGATTAGGGACAGGTCCCACCCCCTCAGAGGGAGCCAGCAGGGAGTTGATAACAGAGCATTGAGTTACACAGCAGGGAGTTGTTAGCATTTAGTATCCCATCACCAAAACAAAATCCTGTCTCAATGATTTCATAGACATTAGGGCTGGAAGGGATCTCACAAGATCATTGGGTCCAGTCCCATGCCCAAGGGCAGGAAGTCAGCTAGGGTCAAAGGATCCCAGCAAGGTAAACATCCAAATGTTTCTTAAAAGAATTCAGAGTAGGTGTTTGCACCACTTCTGAGGGGAGTCTATTCCAGGCCTTGGGGGCTTGGAAAGTAAAGAAGTTTTCCTTATGTCCAGCCTAAAACTGTCTTGGTAGAGTTTGTGTCTCATTAGTTCAAGCTCTTCTTAAACAACTTTTTCCAAGGAAGGAACAGAGGGACATTACCAGCTACCTGCTGATTAGCTTCAAAAAGCCCTAAGCTGATACTGTCCTGTCTGCCTTTGTCCTGTCTCTCACATCATGGACCGTAGCCAGCATGTGGTCTGCCAGCTAACGCCGAGAGGTGTCTGTATAAGGCAGAGGGGAGGGTGGAATCCCTGCTTGAGCAGGGGGTTGTGAGGGTGGGGGTGGGGGGAGCAGAAGGAAACTAGGCAGACACTTCGGTCCCTGCCATCTCTGCCAGAGCTCAGAGGGGTGGGGCCAGACCTGTTGGGCTTGAGCAGAGAACAAAAACACAGCCTAGCAAAGCATCTGGGATTCTGGAAGTTTCTGATTCAACTTAAACCAGGAAAGGGTCTGGGACAGGCATTGCATAAACTGGTTTGACCCAAATCAGTTAAGTCTGATGCTACATTCAACCAGATTTATCTCAAACTGTTTTCAGCCATTTTCAAACTGGTTTATGTGTACTGAACATCTGTTCTGTTACAAGTTTAAACCAGTTTCTGATCACTTAAACCAGTTTATGTGTAATGTCTGTCCCTAGCCCAAGGGTAAGAACTGGAATGGTTGAGGCAGAGACCAAGCTGAGGGCCAAGATTCAACATTTGTATTCAAGACAGTACCAGAGATATGGAAGCAAGGAGTCCAAACTATAGGGAGTAGTTAGGCAGGAACAGAGCAGGGGTTAGGAACAAGGCTGATGTGGGAAAGAGAGCAGGAGTTAGAGACAAAGCTAAAGAATGATCCAGGACAGGTACTGGAGCCTTTGTTAAAGCAAGAACCAGGAAAGGTCAAGCAAGGTTTGAGGGCAGACAGGAACTAGGCAGAGCTGCAGGGTTGTGAAAAGTTGAGCAACCAACATTCTTCTAGTTTCCTCATCTCCTGTTCTGCTGGTTCTGATGATCAATCTGGTTGTGAGGTTGCATCCATCACCCCAGGCTCACTAGAACAGGTGTGGAGTTATGGATGGATAAAGTAGCAACTGAGAATGAGAAAGGGAGCTGAAATGAATAGAATAGATTAAGGGGATGAAGGGGAAGAGAGAATGCACTGCTTCCCTCTGATTTTTCAAGTTTTGAGTCAGAAGGTTATGCAAGCAGGCAACTTTAACTGAAACTAAATGCAGTATTTTGTTTGGGAGATTTTGCTGCTTTATGTACCAACACTGACAGCTATTCCTATGCATAGGTACTGCGCAACATGTATTTGGATGCTCTGGATGGCCCTAAAATATCCCATGCTTGCCTTCTCTAACCCACTCTGCATTCATCCAGGATACCTGCAGAGTTACATTCCTTTTGCTTTAGAGCACCTCCCTTCCTCCACACACTCACACCTTCTCCATACCCTGATTGCTCTGATGCAAAGCACACAGCACAATTCCAACACTACCATTTGCATAGGAACCCTTGAAAACTGTACACATATCCCCATCTTAAGACAAGACTCTATTATGCCATCTACTCAAAACATGAATCTTCTTACGTGTTGGTTTATTTCCTAGCACTGTACTGAGGCCTCTATTTAGCACTAAAACAGAAACAAAAGTACTAATGGAGTTTTTTAGTTATTCTGGTTCCGTTTTACATCTCAAAATTACAAAAGAATTATTAACAAATGATTTTCAGGTGGCTATGTATATGTATAGTGTTGCACTGAAGAACACAACAGGGACTTACCTACAACAGTTACATAAATGTTTCGTGAAACATTGTATTGTTTTCCCATATAATTATATGTTGCTTGACATAAGTAATTTCCTGCATCTTTTCCACTCACATTGGTTATTATAAGTTGATCTCTCTGAGGTAGAAATCTTTTGTCTTCAAATAGGTTACATTCCTGAACACAACAAAAAGTTGTTGTCAAATCAGAGGAAGAAAATAAAAAAAATGCTGTATAAAAAAAAAAAAATAAAAAATCCAGGGAGGAGTTCCTTTGTTGGGCCTGGAAACAGGATAAGGAATGGAAACACCTTTCGGGTCCACGTTGAGGAAAACTTTAGCACTATATCTTAATAAAGATACTTTCTTATAATTCATAATACTGGGAAGGATGTGTTTTTTGTTTTT
>NW_017729032.1:149744722-149755192 GCF_001723915.1 Gavialis gangeticus
TGCTGTATAAAAAAAAAAAAATATATAAGAAAGAAAACTGAACCTCAAATATTCCTCGCCTTAAATGGAGCAAGAACATTTCATTTGTAAGGTTCAATATGAACCTTACAAAGGTGCTGTTTCCCTGATTATACACTACACGTAGCCTGAGTTATCAGTAGGTATCTTGGTTTTAAACTTCAATAAGCTCTGCCAAACCACAGGCATTCACCAAGAGCATGCTATAGGATGAGGGCTGTGACTAAAAGTAGTGCTTTTGCGGGTACCCTCAAATCACGCTGAATTATAGCTATGCCTCAGACTACCATGTTCAAGAACGGGTGCACTATTATGTAAAAAGTATTTAAGGCCACCTGTTTTATTCAATAGGGAGGGGGAGCCGAAATCACTTTCAGAACAACAGTATTCCATTTCCCATGTGTTGCATAAGCAGGTAAACTAGTCACACCCATCTATAGTATACTATAATATTTTTACCATGGCGTAAGTTCCCTCACATTTCTGATTTTCTAGTGTTATGGACTTGTTTGCATTTTAGAACAGAAGTCAAATTTGCTACTTAAATGGCACTACTGGGAGACTGGACAGAAGATCCTTTTACATTGAATATGTTCACACCATATTAAAACATTTTCAGCAGCAATCTTAAAACTCTGAGAATCATAAGCCTGTTTACAGAAAATAAAAGTTATATGATCTAGCCCCCCTCTTATTCATCTAAACATTACCCAACATAAACAGAGTAGACACCACAAGATCTTATACCTTAAACCAGTGCACAGGCCAAATATTTTTATCTCTGAAGTAGTAGAAATCAGGACACACAATGCTTGTAGTTGATGACTTTAGTATATATTGAGTATAGGAAAATTTCTTATTGTAACACAAACCATTAGCAGTTTTGAAAACGTTTATATTTAAATATATTTTGTTGCAGCTCGTTACATTCCTACAATGAAAATAAAGTAGCTAGATTAGTTGTAATATATTTCAACTTTATATTCTTTTCTTCTAGATAGCTAGCTCTCCTTGGTAACTTCCAGGGAAGCTCTGAGATCAGACTGGAAAGCTGGGAATGTAGCTCCATCCAGAAGAAAAACCATTCCGCTTCAGTACATGAGAGCCCCGAAACAAAAATAATCCCTCCACTGGCATTTTCCTGACAGTCATGTCCATAATACATTCCTAGACCAACTAAAACAGAAAGGATGTGGTCATGTACGATATGGCACAAAATGTTACTTGTGCTTATGAAAAAATTAAGAGCCATATCCTGAGGTGCAGCTGATCTGCTCAGAAGACAAATCAGTGTGTGTGTATGAACACACACAATGGCAGCATGGAACTTAAACCATATTAAATCTGTAGAATGTTAAGCAGTCTTAAAGTTAAAACATGCTTTGAGCACTTCCATGTTCAGGGTCAATACTGTTTCTTACCTTCACGGCTGACTTGCCACAAGAGTGCTCATGAGCAGGGCATGGCCAAGAGCCAGGACACCTGAGCTCTATCCTTGTTCTGGGTGGGAGGAGGAGGTGGGGAAGGGAAGTTGGGAGCAGTGCATCCTTGGATACTTGAGGGCTGCATATTGCTCATTTTATCTCTGTGGAATGGACTGAAGTTACCCTAACACAAGCTAGGTAGTACAGCCCACAGTTAAACCTCCCCTGAAGTGGTGCAACTTTGAGGTGCTCAGAGGACACTCAGCATGAGTTAATAAGCTTGAATGTGCCCATAGCACAGTCCCCCAAGGGCAGGTGCAGGCAGGGCAAACCCCTCTGCCCACTGCCACTACCACTTTTGCTATTTCCAGCTGAGCCCAGCCCCCAAACAGCTTGGCTGGAGCAGGCAGGAGAGGCTTTGAAGCTTCCCCCTCCCCCTGGAACAGCAGGGAAAAACAGCAGCCAGCAGGGGAGGAGGAGAAGAGGAGGGCAGGGGCATGGAGAGGAAGGTGGGGAGGGATTCTTACATGCTTTGGGGACTTTAAAAAGGCCCCAGAGCCACAGGCAGCATGGAATGCCCTCACCAATGGGCTGGGAGAGGAGGCTGGGAGTGGTGGGGGAGGGTGCAGCCACCCCTGCAGCATGAGTGACTGCTCCTGTGCCCATCTTTGCCAAATCCTGGATCCATCCCTGGTACATATATGAATATATATGGACTTATATAGATCTCTGATGAACTGAGCTTTAGCTCATGAAAGCATGTGCTCTATATGCACATACATACTTTGGTTAGTTTATAAAAGGTGCAAAGCTATCCTGCTTTCTACTTTACTTCAGACTTACACAGCTGATATGTCTCTCTACGTCACTTTGAAGAATGACAGCATGGGCGCAAGTCTGTAATTCTGAGATTTGGGATAGGAGTCCCCCCTTCCACACATCCACCCCACCATCAAAAGAACCAACATGGACAGATCCATCTTCAGCTGGAATTGTTTTTCATGGTGCCACTCAAGTGAATGAATGTATATTTGTATAAACTGTCAGTAGGCCCCTGTTGCACTGGATTCCCTGTTAGATCTACTCCAACCAAAATCTCATATCACAGCTGAGGTACACTGAAAATTATTCCTCTGAAAGTTTTTTCAGTGAAGAATGCTTTTCATTTAACATCTTTCCAATGTTAGTTATGATTTTTTACTAAATGATTCAAAACAATTTTTAAAAAAAAAGTATCATCAACTCCCCCACCACCAAATGCTTTAATTTCATTGAATTCATTTGAAATAATTGTATAAAAATAGGAAAAAAGTTAATAATTTGTAAATAAGTTCAAACTAAACCAAATTTTTCCTTTAGTTCAAAAGTTTCCATAACCAATACTTACCATTTTCCAACCAGCCTTAATCCTGTTGTATTGCCCCTTAAGATAAATATAACAGGCTACAGCCTCATCAAAATCAACACTAAAAGCATAATATACACATGGTGTATAATATACTCTATAAAAGTGCTTGTGAAGAGAAAACTACAAAGTAATTCTACATTACTATCAGAAAATATTTTAAATTATTTTGAGCTAATTTCCACAACAGTGCAGAAAACTAAAGAACCAAAACAAATTAAAACAATCCCTTACTGTACAATACATTCATAGGATCCAGAGTCTTCTAAAGTTGCAGGCATAAACCAAAGGACATTCCCTTCCTGATGTACTCTGGAATGTTTATTTTTAGTCACAGGCATTTTTTCTCCACTTCTGTACCAAGTCAGGTTCTTTTTCAGCTGCTGAAGTTTCAATACATTACCCAATAAACAATCAGTAGCAAGAGGCTGCCCTGTCAGTACAAATACTGAACTTTGGTTAAGCAGTTCATCACTTGAGTCATATATTTGGCATTCCTCTAAAAAACAGAGACAAAAAACAAGTGAGTATGAAACAGGTTTTCAGCATCATTTTTCAGGATGAACAATTCCAGGTATGCATGCACAAAATAGAAGGTACACTATAATGATACTAAACAACTTTTGGGGGAAATTTTACACACAGGAATCACAGTTTGAATAACAATCTAAAATCCTATCCTGATGTCTATTTTATACATAGGTATTAAAATTTAATTAAAAGACATCACCTTCCATATCAAAACCCAAAACTGTTCCTGCAACTACTGTATGTACCCAAATCCAAGACAACTTTGAATTTAAGATGAACCTCCATAACTACATTCTATATATGGAAAATTATAAATGTTATAATTTTCCATGTATAGAATCTAATTGCCTTAAATTTAAGAGAAATAAAAGATCAAAAAGTAAAACAGCTTTGTAATGAGAATATTGGAATGCCCTAAAAACAGAATTCTTCTTAGCACCACTCTGTGGGCCTGTCTATGAGATGCTTAATGCACAGTAGACTAAATCTACTGAGTATTACAGCATTACATTAAAAACCATGCTAATGCACTAATATGCAGTAGAATTAGTCTACTCCACATTACGCATCACAAAAAGACCATGCACTGTTGCTACTGTGCATTTAAGTAGTACTACATATCAGAGGTATTAAACTTAATACACCGTAGCAACAGCACATTAACGTACATGTAGACTTGCCTGTATCACTTAAATCTGTAAAACAAATACCATATTTACTCAAATCCACGATGAGATTTTTCCCCGCCACACATTTCTCGTGGGGAAAAGGTTCATCGCCTTATATCTGAGGACGATGCAGTATGGGGCAAGGCTCCAGCCCCAGCTCACAGCCAGACATTTGTGGCATAGAGTAAAAATTCATGTGACATTTGGGTAAAAATTCAGAACCAAGTTACTTTTACTTGTATGCATAAAAAACAAAACAGAGAAACACTGGTCAACCTACCTGTCTTGACTAAAAAGAGAAAAACTAGGCTTATACTGCAGGTAAACAAATCTGTGTTCATTATGTTGTACTACAAAGGAGAGAAAAGAAAAGATTTTCAGCAACATCTTTCTAGATCATATAACCAAAAGTGACAAGAATCCAAATTAAAACTTAAAATTATCTCTGTTCTCATCTAAAAAAATATATATATATATAAAGGTACTTTATAGTGTCATAAAAAGTAGGGCTGAAAAGGACCACAGGAGACCCCTGCTCAAGACGAGATCATTCCTGATTAAACCATCCCAGTCAAGTACCCAGTCAACAACTATAGAGGAGTATAAGAGTATTGCCTCAGTATGCAGAGATGAAATCAGGAAGGCCAAAGCACAACTGGAGTTGCAGCTAGTAAGGGACATGAAGGATAACAAGAAGGGTTTCTACAAGTATGTCAGCAATAAGAGAAAGATCAGGGAAAGTATGGGTCCCTAACTGAATGAGAGAGGCAACCTAATGACAGATGATACATAAAAGGCTGAAGTACTCAATCTTTTTTTCACTTCTGTCTTCACAGGCAAGGTCAGCTCCCAGACTACTGCACCTGGCAGCACAGTTTGGGGAGGAGGTGAGCAGCCCCCAGTGGCAAAATAATAGGTTAGGAACTATTTAGAAAAGCTGGATGTGTACAAGTCCATGCAGCCAGATGGAATGCACCTGAGGGGGGCCGATGCGATTGAGAGCCACTGGTTAGCATCTTTGAAAACTCGTGGCAGTCAGGAGAGTTGCCAGATGACTGGAAAAGGGCAAATAAAGTACTCATCTTTAAGAAAGGGAAGGAGGAAGATCCAGGGAACTACAGATCAGTTAGCCTCAACTCAGTTCCTGGAAAAATCATGGAGCAGATCCTCAAGGAATCCATTTCCAAGCAGCTGGAGGAGAAAGTGGTGATTAGGAACAGTCAGTATGGGCCCACCAAGGGCAAGTCATGTCTGACCAAACTGCTTGCCATCTACCATGAGATGACTGGCTCTGTGGATGTGGGAAGAGCAGTGGACATGATATACCTTGACTTTAACAAGGCTTTTGTTGTGGGAGACAGTATCATCCCCACAAGCAAGTTAAGGAAGTACAGGCTGGATGAATGGACTGTAAGGTGGACAGAAAACTGGCAGGATCGTTGGGTTCAAAGGGTAGTAATCAATGGCTCGGTGCCTAGCTGGCAGTCAGTATGAAGTGGAGTGCCCCAGGGGTTGGTCCTGGGGTCAGTTTTCTTCAATATGTTCATCAGTGGCCTGGAAGATGGGCACAAACTGATTGAAGATTGCTTCAGACTAGATGCAAGTAAAAACTTCTTTACAATTCGAGTACCAAGGTTTTGGAACAGGCTCCCCCCAGAGGTAGTACAGTCACCCACCCTGGCAATCTTCAAAAAGCATCTTGATACCCATCTTGCTGAGGTAATCTGATCCCGGGCAGTCTTTCCTGTCCAAGTGCAGGGGGCTGGACCCCATGATCTGTAAGGTCCCTTCCACACCCTAAAAACTACGAAGCCATAGACTGCACCCTCAGCAAGCTTGCAGATGATACCAAGCTGGGGGAAATAGTAAGTATGCTGGAGGGTAGGGCTAGGATTCAGAGAGACCTAGACAAATTGGAGGATTGGACCAAACCAAATTCAGAGAGTTCACTAAGGCCAAGTGCCAAGTCCTGCACTAAGGATGGAATAATCCCACGTGCCAATAGAGACTGGGGACCCACTGGCTAAGTAGCAGCTCTGCAGAAAAGGACCTGAGGGTTACAGTGAACAAGCAGCTGAATATGAGCCAACAGTGTGCTCTTGTTATGAACAAGACTATCAGCATACTGGGCTGCATTAGTAGGAGGAGTATTGCCAGCAGATGGAAGGAAGTGATTCTTTCCCTCTATTTGGCACTGGTGAGGCCACATCTGGAGTACTGTGTCCAATTTTGGGCACCCCACTACAGAAAGGATGTGGACAAAGTCCAGTGGAAGGCAACAGAAATAGTTAGGGGGCTGGGGCACACGATGTATGAGGAGAGGCTGAGGGAACTAGGCTTGTTTATTCTGAAGACAAGAAGACTGAGAGGGGATTTAATAGTAGATCAGATGAAAGATTTTCCTACTAGGAGATTAGTAAAGCACTGGAACAGGTTACCCAGAGAGGTGGTGGAATCTCCATCCTTTGAGTTTTTTGGATCTGGCTAGACAAAGCCTAGGCTGGTATAATCTAGTTGGGGAGTGCAGGGGGTGGGGATCCTGCTTTGAGCAGAGGGTTGAATTAGATGGCCTCCTAAGGACCCTTCCAACACTTACTTTCTATGATTGTGTACTTGTCTAACCTGCCCTTAAAAATTTCCAGCATAGAAATCCCACAGTCTCTCTGAATAGCCTGTTCAAATGTTTATCCACCCATTAACCAATCAATGCTCCTTGTCCTGTTCCCTGCAACCACAGTGAATAGACTGCCTCCATCCTCTTGATAAATGCTCATAGGGTATTTAAACACTGTTATCAAATCCCCCATCAGTCTTTTCTTCTGCAGCCCGCACAACCCTAGTCCTTTCAGCATGACTCATAAATCATGCTTCCCAGACCTCTATTAAATACTTTTGTTGCTCTCTGCTGGAATCTTACTGATTTGTCCACATCCTTCTTGAAGTGCTCCAGGTGAAGCCTCAACAGTGCAGAACAGAGCAGGAGAATCATTTCCTTGATTTGGAAGCACCACTCTTGTTAATACTGCCTATTTTGCTGTTGGCCTTTTATTGTAAAAAAAAGTGTATACTATTGGAAGATATTCAACTTCTGACACTTTATAACCCCAGGTCCCTTTTTGAAGTAGTGCAGCCTTGCCATACATTCCCCAGTCTATTTGTACAAGAGATTTTTCCATCCTAAGTGCAGGACTTCACGCTTGCCCTTAATTAATTCAATTTGATTGATTTTGGACAATTTCTATGATTTAATCAAGATCATTCTGAATCCTAGCCCTACACTCCAGAGCACCTGCAAATCCACCCAATTTTGAGACATCTGCAAATTTGCTAATTGTACACTCAATCCAACACTGGGCCCAGGACAGACCCTTGAGGAACCCCTCTTGATGTCTTCTACAAAGCAGAAATTGAACAATTGATGACTGTTCATTAAGCATGATGATCCAAACCATTATGTATCCACCTTACAGTACTTTAATCTGACCTATATTTCTTTAGTTTTGTAATGAGAACATCATGGAAGATGGATCAAAAGGCCTGCTAAAGTCAAGATGCATCACATCCACTGCTGTCCACAGAGGCTGGCATTCTGCTGAGAAGGAAATCAAGTTAATCAGACATGACTTGCTTTTGCAATTTGATCTTGCACTTACATTTTAGCTGCTCCTGAACACGTTGTTCTCCTCCAGGTGTTTAGAAATACACTCCTTGATGGCCTGATCCATAATCTTTCCAGGTCAGACTAACTGGTCTACAATTCCTCAGACTCTCATTCTTCCCTTTCTTAAAGATGGACACTGGAGTTGCCCCTTTTTCAGTCATCTGGGACCCCACTCAACCCTCCATAGGTTCTCAAAAGATGATAGCCAAAATTCTGAAATTTCCTTAGCCAATTCCTTCACTACTCTAGAACATATTCCATCCAGCCCAGACAACTCGAAATGACCAACTTCTCCAGAAATGAAACCAGGATTTTACAAAGTGGATACTGGAGCAGCAACTGATGCGATGGGTGGCTACATCCCCCACTCCGAGCCTCCTCCCAAGGATGGACAGGCAGCATTAGCCAGGGACATTTTTTAGTCCCCAAACCAGGTAAGAATTTCCACCTTTCCCTTCCCTGCTCAGAAGCATGTCCCCTTCCACGCTTGCTGTTGCCTTGGGCAGAGCTCAGCCCCCACACAGGCCAACTGGAGCAGCTCTGAGCTTACCTCACCCGCAGACAGCAGCAGCAGTGGTGGAAGGCATTCTACTGAATAAATAGTCATCTGTAAACTGGAACTTGGCAATCATTCTGTAGCAACAACAGAGCAGCAGGTTTTATGGGATTTTGTTTGTTTACTTGTTTTTAAGAAAAATTAAGAATGACATCAATGGAAACTACAAGAGAAGTTGACAGGTTGCAAAACACCAAGTTAAAATCTGAACAGTATAAAAGTTAACTGCCTAATTCCTTGTGTTAGTCTATTAATAATAATTTCTCTCACACATCAAAGTGTTGAACTTTCGAAAATTTTCTGATTAGTTCTATTAGCTTTATAATTAGTCTATTTTAGCTACCAAATACATAATAAAATTAGCATAGGTAGACTTTGTGCAAAAGAAAGGTGTTCCATGGATTCCTACATGGAGTTCACTGAAGCCGGATCAGGGCCTCAACATCTAAAAGCCTTACCTAGGACAAGGCATCTGTGCTGTACAAGCTGGGAAAGGCAATATATTCTGCCTCTGAGCGGAAGGAAGAGAAATTTCTGTTGGACAAGTTTCACAGACGCACTTACTGGTCTATGCTGCAGCATCTGATCTAGTTCTAGATTGGCTAGAAAAATCACACACAACACAGCTTTGCTTGACCACTCAATGGTTCCCAAAATGAGCCTTTAAAACCAGAATTTCTATTCCCTGCCTCTTCCAACTAGACCCAGTTTGACAATCTGTTTTCTAAACACTTCCCCCTGCACCACTTCATGTTTACTTCCACCTTACCAGGTTAGTTTCACAATAGGACTCTTTGAAAAGAAAACTGTGCAACAAAAGCCACAAATCCTCCCCTGTGAATCTCCTAGAGTCAGTTCATCCAAGTTCCTGAAACATATACATTCATTTTTCTAGACCTGCCCTGCCTACTTCTGGGCTCTACAGAAGTAGGTGCAAGCTGAGGAAGAATACCTAGATCCTGTCCTAGGCTCCCCCATCACCTAGAAACTGCCACGCCAGGCACAACATCTAAAAATACTCCGTCTAGCACATGCATCCATTTCACTGGCACTTTCTCCATCTCCCTTGTATAACTCTCAAAAGCCAGCTTGTCCACTTCTGTTCCACTTTCTAACCATTAAAGTTGAACCACCACTTCATACTATTCAGTTTTTATTTAAAAAAAAACAAACAAACCACAACACACTTATAATTTCTAACCATCACATTCTGATTTTGCTACACAAGAATAATTAGAAAATTTGAGTGTACAAAAAGAATAGCAGGAATGACCATTTCAGCCCTTGTTCACAGTTGCAACTGTGACATAAATATCGTCTAAGAATTCTTCTTCCTGTTTGGCCAATTTCTCTGACTTTTCACCTAAATTGTTAGCTACAACAGCAAAAATTCTTATTGGAAGTGTCAATCACTTCTAAAATATTAAAATACTACACAGCATTTATTCCAACATACCTACAAGTTTCAAACAAAGAATATTAATAGCACTTTTTAAAGAAAGATAATGTATGGCCTGAGAAATGAAACAAACTAAAAACTATGTAGAATGTGTTATGTTTAAAGGATTAATAGAAAGGAAATACCATACTTTTCATTTTAATGAGTGACTGGGTACCAGCAAATTTAATTTTGGTTATTTTTCTGGCTTTAAACAGGATTGTGTTTAACATAAAAGTAATATGTACATTTATTTTATAAGCAAATCCAATAAGGATCAAAGTTAAGCAGATCAATCAAATAAGAAAATCTCACCTCTTTAGCTCCTGCACCATTGATCAGAGTATCTAAATGAGCTCGATCCCAATAAATCCTTCAAAGTGGCACTTAAGATGCTTGCAAAGAAAAAGGAATACATGCTGGGAGCCTGTTAAAAGGGTCTTTTTTCATTTGTCTGCAACAAATAACCACCATTGTTTAATGTCTGTGACTGCATACAGCTTCATAGTTTCATAGTTTCTAGGGTCGGAAGGGACCTGAGTAGATCATCTAGTCCGACCCCCTGCCATGGCAGGAAAGAGTACTGGGGTCAAACGACCCCAGCAAGGTGTTCATCTAACCTCCTCTTAAAAACCCCCAGGGTAGGAGCCTGCACCACTTCTCTTGGAAGTTGGTTCCAGACCCTAGCCGGTTGTTAGTTTGGAGTTCGCTTACATAGCGGTAGCATCACTTGTCATCTCCTCCAAGATTGTCCATCATTTTTGGTTAC
>NW_017729032.1:149760192-149761743 GCF_001723915.1 Gavialis gangeticus
GCAGGAAAGAGTACTGGGGTCAAACGACCCCAGCAAGGTGTTCATCTAACCTCCTCTTAAAGACCCCCAGGGTAGGAGCCAGTACCACTTCTCTTGCAAGTTGGTTCCAGACCCTAGCCACCCTGACGGTGAAGTAGCGCCTCCTGATATCTAGCCTAAATCTACCCTCTACCAGCTTGTGACCATTATTCCTGGTCACTCCTGCTAGTGCTGGGGGGAACAGGGACTCCCCCAATGCTTGCTGATCCCCCTTGACTAGTTTGTAACAGGCCACTAGATCCCCCCTCAGCCTTCTCTTCTGGAGGCTGAACAGGTTCAGCTTCTTACAGAAAATACATGAATTGCAATTTTGTGTCATTTTCTTTGCTATTTTAAAGTACAGTTACCCAAACTGCACTTAACATGGATTGACTCAAGACATGATACCCATGTTAAATGCTTCTAAACATCAGAGTAAAACAAAACACTAGGCATTTTGATTGTGTGGTATGTTTGAGAAAAGGCTGCTGCTTTACTTATCTAGAGCCTTTGGAATAAAAAATTCTCAGGGGCTCCATAAAAGAAAAAGGGTTATTTCCATTGACCTTCACTTCTGGTTTAAAATGCAACTGGTCAAAGCTGAAGACAGGAGTACAGTGTACATAGGAGTTACCCTCTCCCATAGAATAGGGGTGTTTCCACCTTTGTCTCCTCTGCACTAAGAATTTCTCTCTCATAGGTGTGAATGGAATAGAAGTAGAAAGACATAAATATGTGGCCCTATATGAATGCTAAAGTCTGTGCTGCCTTCCTTCTTGTCACATGTACTGGCCTCAGTCACAAAAACGAACTTTGATTGCTTTTTCTTTCCTGCTGATTGTACCATTTCACATCCTTCAGATGAACTTAAGCAAGGCAGGTTTCGGTGACATATTTTACTGGTCCAGCAGTCGAACCTCTCTCCCAGCTATCTCCCAAGAGATCACCAAGAAACCCTCTTGATTTTTGCAAACTGCCTGGCCCACTGGGGCTACAACAACACTTCAGCTCCTTATGACTTAATGCCCCAGGACAGTTTCACCTGCCTAGCCCCACTGAGGACAACCAGTCACACAGGTATTGCTAGTGATGGTGGGGCAGGAGAGGGAAAACCCCACTTGGAGCTTACAGGCTTGAGAGTTGCAGGTAGATCAGCTCACCTGTCGATTCACCAGGGACAGGTCGGAAATCAGTGGCAGCTGGGGTTGAGGTGAGGGACCCCTGCCCCTTCCAGACAGAGCCAGAGCTCGACTGGCTTCAGCAGCAGCAGCTCTGCCCACCCCCAAGCAGAAAGGGAGCCACAGGGGAGGGGACGGGACGGGAAAGCAGCAGCAGCAGGAGCCGTCTGCTGGGCAGCTCCCAGGACAGGAGGCGCTTACCTGAGACAGGAAGCAGCTGGGACCGCGCTGGATGCGGAGGGCGGTGCAGCTGCTGCGGAGCCACTGCCCTAGCCCTAGCCCTAGCCCTGCCCCTGCCGGCAACGCAACGCAACGCAACGCAACACGCCACGCCCCGCCCCGCCCCGCCCCGCCC
>NW_017729032.1:149761969-149820546 GCF_001723915.1 Gavialis gangeticus
CCCCGCCCCGCCCCGCCCCGCCCCGCCCCCAGCGCGCCTGCCGGCAGCCGGGGCAAAGAGCCAAGGTAAGGCAGACAGAAACGCCAGTATCGCATTTATAGTGTGTGCGCGTGCGCAGACACACGCGTCCCTTCCAGCCCTCATTGGCTGTCATTCTATTGTAGCCAAATGGCATCTAATATATACATAGACAATGCATATTATTGTAGGACAGATAGATCTACCTAGATACACACTCACACACTAGATAGATGCGCATGCGTGCATACATATTATATGTATATTAGACACCACTTAGATCCAATATATTTTGGCTCCTCTGTGTGTGTGTGTGTGTGTGTGTGTGTGTATAACACATTGAGTTCAGATTTGCCTTTAGCTAAGCCAGATCACATGTACGTGTGCGTGTGTGTGGCAGTGCTGCAGTGGTGTAGTGCGCACGCGCGCACACGAACAGCGGGGATAGATAATCAATCACACACGCAGACAGACCTATCCAGACACACATATACATATACAGATGTATACAGACATAGACACACACATACGGCATCTAATATATATTGAAGTCAAGTGGGGGTCTAATGTACATATAATATTATATGCGTGTGTGTGCATGCATGTGTACACATGTGCTCCTATCTAGCTATCTTTTTATTTATAGATATGGTGCGTGGGTGTGTGTATTTTAGATGCCACTGCCCACTTAGAAGTGTTGCCAGCAGATGGAAGGAAGTTATTATTCCTCTACTCAATGCTGATGAGCCCATATCTTGAGTAGTGTTTCCAGTTTCTCTCCTCCACCACACCCTTACTACAGAAAGGATGTGGAGAAATTAGAGAGTCCAGCAGAGGGCAATGAAAATGGTGAGGGGGCTGGAGCGCACACACACACACACACACACACACACACACACACACACACACACACACACACACACACACACACACACAAAATATGTATATTAGATGCCATTTGGCTCCAAAAGAATCATAGAATCACAGCCAATGAGCGTTGGAAGGGACCTCAGGAAGTCACCTAGTCCAACCCCGTGTTCAAAGCAGGATGGTCCCCAAGTAGATCATCCCAGCCAAAACTTTGTCTAGCCAGATCTTAAAAACCTCCAAGGATGGAGAGTCCACCATCTCTCTGGGTAGCCTGTTCCTGTTCCTCCTTAAGAGAAACTTCTTCCTAATTGTCTAACCTAAACCTCCCTGGCTGCAGCTTGAGACCATTGTCCCCTGTTCTGTCATCTGCCACCACTGAGAACAGGCACATGAGCTGGATCAGGGCTGCAGTGGACTCTATTTCCAAGTGGTGGCAGGGAGGCATTTCTCAGTGCTTGCAGATAACCATTTCCCAGCAGCCCCCACCCATGTCATGGCAAAGCTAGCCCCCGCGGTGCCCTAACAGTGTGGGGCCAGGGTTTCCATGGAGAATCCCCCCAGCCACGCTGACAGGGCATGCAGCTGGATGGGCAGCTGCTCTGAGGCTGGGATCTTGCAGCGGTGACAGTGTGGTCCAGAGCTGGGGCAGAGCTGTGATCCGCAGCCTGCACGCCCGGGATTGTGGCTTTGCCCTGGCTCCAAATCACACGGTCACCACTGCACGATCCCAGTCCTGGCCGCAGAGCAGCTCCCTGCCCAACTGTGGGCCCTTTCAGCGCTCCTGGGACTGGTCCCCATGCAAACCCTGGCCCCACACTATCACAGCGCTGCTACTGGAGTACCCATGGAAACCAGCTGCAGCAACGGGGGCTGCTGAGAAATGGAGTCAGGCTGCCCGCTGGATCTGTCATTTTGCCCACCCCTGCTCTAGATCCATTCTCTTTTGAACCCCCCTAGGGGTAGTTGAAAGCTGCTATTAAATCCCCCTTCAGTCTTCTCTTCTCAAGACTAAATAAACCCTGTTCCCTCAGCCTGTCTTCAGAAATTATGTGGTCCAGCCCCCGAACCATTTTCATTGCTCTCTGCTGGACTCTTTCCAGTGTGTCCAAATCCCATCTGTGGGGGAGAACCGGACACAGTACTCTAGATACAGGCTCACCAGTATCAAATAGAGGGGAAAAATAACTTCCTACCATCTGCTTGCAACATTCCTTCCAATGCAGCCCAGGATGCCATTAGCCTTCTTTGCAGCAAGGGCACACTGCTTGCCCATATTCAGTTTCTTGTCCACTGCAACCCCCAGGTCCTTCTCTGCAGAGCTGCTGCCCAGCCAATCAGTGCCCGGCCTGTATCAGTGCATGGGATTGTTCGGTCCTAAGTGCAGGCCTTTGCACTTGTCCTTACATCATCACAGTGTGGGACAGGTACTCTGCAGCTGGCCTCTGTTTATGGCATCACTGACTGATGAGCTCCATAATATGTTTAACACATCACAGGCCCTCGCACGTACACAGGCTGGACCTTGTTCCGAACCACAGCAGCCCCCAGGCAGTGATTCCTCCAAGCCCTCCAGAAGAGAAAGGCAGTGACTCCTTATATGCTTGGGACCCCTCCAACAAGATGCTTGAAACTGGAAAAAAGTCACTCCTGGAGGATGTAGAGGGTTCTACTGCAGGACAGCACCCAAAGGTGGCACTGTTACACTGACCCATGAACAGAAAAAAAAGAGGCTGGGAAAACTGTTGAGGCCCCGACCACACATTACATATATTACACAGTTCCCAGGACAGCCGTGCAATATATTGAGACCAGCCACACATGCAAAGTAATTGTCATGCAATAAAAATGACTACCCAGCTATAAAGACAGCCAACCAGCTATAAAGTTACTGATCAAAAAGGTGTAATGATTCTATAATTGGTTTCTACCCCATTTTCATTTGAACATGTAGCAAGGTAAAAATTCATAAAAGAAGCTGAAGAAGGCACTCTGGAACCAAAAGAAGAGGAATTCTCTTCAGCAGGGAGGATTTGGGATTCAAGCCACAATCTTTTCAGGCCTAAAGACTAGAGCTCCCTGGAGAAACTGAGCCCCATCTGCCACTGTGGCAGGATGGCTTGGAAAGTAAGGCAGCTTTATCCATTGATAATGCAAATGTCCTTGGAATAGGAAGTGCTGTAAGGCAAAGTCACTGGAATTTGAGTAGGAGGCAACCAAGGGAACAGCAAAACAGAATGTACCAGCCGGAAACGAGCAGTAAACAGAAGAGATGCTGCATTGCTTCCACTACTTAAATGCAACTCCCATCACACTGAGGGGCTCCCATACTGCACTGTTGGGAATCCTCCTATGCCTAGTCTTGTACCAATGCAAATCCTCTATTACAAAACCCAACATAAGAGTAGACCAGCAATCCTACATTCACATGCACAGCTGTACTGTCACTGGATCATAAGCCGACTTAGTATTCTTATATAAGCCATCTGCAGGTGTCTTTACTAGCACCTGCATCATTGCTATCTCAAGTGGCACTGCATGGTGCTACAGCAATGGTGGGAAAGATCCCCAAAGTTTGGACTATAAAATAAAGCCAAGAGCTTTCACAGTTGTACATTTATTACTGATGCCAGTGAGAACTGAGAGATTCAACCCAGAGCAAGGTTGAAACACCAGCGAAAGACAGGTTAAAAAAATATCTGCTACTTCAGCATGTATCCTAACTCTCCCTGGATTAACCTAGTTGCATACACAGCAGTAAGTAGAAATGTAAGTTAAAATTCCCCATGAGCAACATTCTGCCTTGCCCTTCCCTTTTATACCTGTGGTATTTCTTCCATACAGATGCAAAAAAAACAAAGCAACATTTAGGTTGTAAGACTGCACACAAAGTACAATGTAATAATGAAAGCTCCCAAATCAGTGCTCTCATCTGCTTTTATATTATACATCAGTGACCAAAGTGGCTATTGCCAGAAGGAGATGTTGCCACTGATTTCTACCAACAGGTTCAGTTTCTATGTTTTAGTGAATGCTTAAAAAATTGAGAGCGCTGTCTAGGACTGGAAGTTATACATTAAAGATCCAATATCATCACACTAGACAAGTCAAAGGTCTTTCCAATGCAAAACACCCCTTTGGGCTACTGCTATTAAGAAGCATCAGTTTCTATGGCTACATCATTAGTTTATATGTGGGTGGCTAACATCAAATCCAGCACCACACACTGAACTCCCCAGCCTGAATGACCAGGTACCCGTTTACAGCTGTGTCAACTGCAGATGGCTTTTGATCTACATCCAGAATAGAACTTGAACTCAAAAGCCTCAATGAGATGCCTCAAACATAAAATTCAAGAGAAGTGTAGATAATAGGAAAGGACAAAAGATACCACCAGTGCACTAATATATACAATACAGTATATGTTGAAATTTAAAAGAAAAAACCCACAAACATGTCATCACTTGCAATTACTCAAATGAATGATGAAAATCATATTAGCCAAAATGAAAAAATCACATTTGACATATACATTAGTCTGCAAAAGAAGCAAGTTTATATATTCAGAAAATTCAGAAAATAAACCAAGGCATTTTCTATAAAACTTGCATCCAAATCATCCATAAAATATAAATCAGTGGACATCACATCTTTGACACAAGGCATCCCATACTGATTATTCTATATCCAGTCTATGAAAATATTTAATTCAGCCTAGGTAATCAATGGATTTGTAGAAAAAATATCTTTTAAGTAGTAACTGTAAACAAATTTTAAAAGTCAGATTTTTAGTGTCAGAATTTAGTCTTCTGTATTAGGTATGAAAATATCTGACATTCCAAGTGCGATGTCCATTGACAGTACTTAAAAGCAGACCTAAAAAATTCCATAGGGGTAAATTTGATAATTTGAAGTATGTATTTTAATATACATTTTACTAAAATGTGGGAAATTTGACCTTTCCATCTCCCTGTTCATTAAATGCAAATAAAATAATGTGGCATTTAGATTTTTACTTTTCAAAAGCCAAAGAGAAAATCCCACCTGCTTTACTTTGGAAATGTGCATAAGTATGTTTGTACAGCTCCACAGATTTTACCTTGTATCACTATCCACACATTAAGGGTCATATATACCACAATAGTTGAGCAACTGTATTTTGTAGAATTTGACTTTATTTTTTTAAAGCCAAGGTTAGGGACACAGTACAGAATTTTAGAAGCTCAGTTTTATTTTCAAAATGACTGTATATGGCAACTGTTACTAACTAGGGTCCAGCCATATGTGAATTTTAAAACTGGCCAACTGAGATGTGCCTGTGCAAAAACTTTGACCAATTTTTAAAGTGCATAAGTACATTAGAACACCCATACCCCTTAATGTTCCAAGTGCATATTCTACCAATGCTAAAAAATGTTACCGTTATGCAATGACCAAGAATGTTTTTAACATTAGACTGAAAAGGAATTTATAATAAAAAATAGCCTTGTAGCCTTGCATCACCTGCTGTTACAAGTACTGATCTAGAGACTAACTAGTTGAAGAGCAAGGGAGGATGTTAAGAGGGCAAAGCATTCTTTAATAGGCTAAAACAATGTTCCTTTCTTGTGTTCTCTTCTTCCTCCCCTAGGAAGATATCACAGTGATGTCAGGAGTACAAAGATTCATGTTGCACCAGACTAAATGAGGCAGTGATTAATAAATGGCAGCAACTGTAACATTTTATTTCAACCAAAACAACTGGCTTCAGGTATTAAAAAGTTTGGATATAAAACAATTTCCTTCATGTGTTTCCTTTTTTAAATTTTCCAAAGTGGATGTTCTAAAAATGCAAACAATATTTTCTTCCTTTACAAAAATGTTCTGTCTTCAAGAAGTCCTGCTGTGCTTATTACAGTGTCATCACTGCACTATTGATGTAACGATTCAACACGTGCTGCTGTTTTGGTCAGAAGAAAGGATAACCAGTCAGTCAGTCACCATTTCGTAACTTTAGAGGAAGATAATATGACATCTTCAATCCTCAAAGCCTCCAAATGAGATGGCCTGTATATAAACACATACACACAAATATCCTTCATTTAAAAGCATTAAAAATAGGACTGCTAGCAGCCATTGAAATTGAACATTAGTGTCATCTTTCCAATACTGGTGTTTGGAGAGAACTAAAAGTTTTTGGTAACAAATGTTGTTCTGAGAAAGCCACATTTGCTCTGGGTGGCATTTGGTATCGTACATTTTTCCAGAATGTTGTATTTGCTGAATGAGATCTCTCAGAAAAGTCCCCTTTCCATCGGATGGCCCCATGTTTTCCCTTAACATATCTGATGGATTCGGGCATGCTTGCGTAGTCCTTTATTTTACTGAGTTCAATCAGAATCACTTTAATTCCATCACGGATAAGAGCATTATACACAGCCAGTTGCTGTTCTGAAGTATCTTCTAACACATTGTAACAGGATGATTCTGGTATTAAAACAATTATAATTCTTCTGCTTCTGTGGATTGTTTCATCAACAACATTGATCACAGCTGTAATCAGAGGAAGAAAAAAAGATTTTCAACTCCTTCAGAAACATAAAGGCTGTTTGTTATTTTCCTGTTTTGGCTGCTTAAGTATCTAAACAAATGCCTGGCTAGTTTTTATTTATAGCTATTGTACCCATGACTATACCCAGCTGATCTTATTTACAAAAATAAAATGTGCTGTTCCACATGCAGTTTTGGCTGAAGCTACCAATTGTTATGAAACATACTGGAACCAGTGTCAGGAACAAGCCAAACATGTAAAAGCTAAAATTTCTATGAAAGGAAAACTAAAGCAAAATATTTGGTCTCTAAATTGTGCCCATCCCTAAGGCACAATTTTAGATGAATGCTCAATTTTGGTAGACAGTTGACAGTAATGCATTTCAAAGCAAAGGACCCTCCCCAAGCGCACAGTTTTGAGCAGACTCTGCTGCCAATATTAGAAAGCCCTAGGAATCGCACCCAAAACACACCAGCTGATCTATGCCACAGAGATGCACCCCATGGCTGCATCTGCAGTCATGCCAAAGAACAGCTGTTTTGTGATGATGACTGTGTAAGTAATTCATGACTGCTGCACAATAGCCACACAATGCTACTGCGCAGTAGTCCCATGACAACCAACATGAATACTCAAGTAGTAAAATAAGTGCTCTATGTTCCTAAGAAGGTCTTCTGCCACAGATACGGCTTGAAACTTTGGTAATTTAGAAATGCTTTTACAACCCTAAGCAAATTGCTAGACTTTGAGATTAACTTAGACTGTTAAATCAGAATAGAAAAGAAAAACAACCCCTCTTTCTGCCCCACATGGAGTATCATTCCATTAGGGGTGCACTGATAGAGATTTTGGGGGCCGATACCAACAGCTGATATATTTAACTAAGCATATTGGCTGATACTGATCCAATTTCCGATACAGCTGTGTGCAGCTGGTAAGTCTGTTGTTGTGGAAGGGGAGGTGCGGGGGGACGGGGACAGATCAATGCCCCCTGCAGTGAGGGACTGAGGGGGCAGGGGCAGGTGCTGCCCAGCCAGGGTGATCCGGGGCACAGGGCAGAGCTGCGGCTTGTCAGGTGGGCGGGGGGGTGGCTTCCACTGCTGCGTGCACCCCGGTGGGGTGTGACCCTGGATCTGCATGGAGCGGGCGGGCAGGCAAGCTGCATCTGCAGGCTGGAGCCAGAGCTGCTCCAGGCTCTTCTTGGTGGAAGCTGGGCTTGGGGCAGATGACAGCAATGCTAGAAGGGGGGCTGCAACCACCCCATAGCCCTACACCCGGTGCTACCACTGCCTGCCCAGCGCAGCCCCGGCTCAACCCCTGCCTTCCCTCACATGCTGGGAAGAGCCGGGGCTGCACCAGACAGGCGGCAGCGGCACTGGGAGTGGGGCTACAGCAAAATTTGGGAGAAGCCCGGAACAGCCTCAGCTTCAGCCAGCAGCTGAATCTCGCCCACCCGCCCCCGCTCTGCACAGATCCGAGAGCACAAGCACCACCACCCCGTGCCTTTCCAGGGTGCACAGTGACAGGAGTCGCTCCCACCCGACACAATCCCGTGGACAGTCCCCAAGCTCTAGTCTCCAACCCCTGCCCCCCATAGACTAACCTGCATCCAGCTGCCAGGGCTGTTTCCACCACCCTGCCTGGCTGTATGCTGGCCACATGCGTGTGCACACACATATACATGTGACACCCCCTGCCTCCAACCGGCCTCCCCCATTTCCCCAGCCCTAAGCAGCTCTTTGCAGGCTGGAACATTGCAAGGGGAAACCCATAGTTTCCAACTGTTTTCTTTTTTAAGGAGGAAAATCCGTGTTTTTCTCCTTAAAGAGAGAAAATCTACACTTGTCTCCTTCAAATGAGAAAATCCACATTCGTTCCGCAACGAATAGAAAACCGGTATTTCTATTAATAACACAGCAGCTCAGACATGGCTGCTTCCGGGAGCCACTTTGATAGGGGGAGGGGAGGAGCAGCAATGGCAAGCCCAGCCACAGACCACGTGAAGCCCAGAAATGGGAGGAAGGGCACATCTTTGAAGGAGCGGCTGATTCATTGAGGAGTCGTTAGGCCACCTGCTGTTTTCCTCTTAGGCTATGAGTACTAGTCCCCCTCCTTGCTCTTGTTTGCTCCCCCTCTCCTCCTCCTTGGTACTCCCTCCCTTCCTCCTGCCTGCCCTGCCACCTTCTGGTCCTTACCCAGGCACTGCAAGGGTTCCCTTCCCCCCCTCCCCTGCCACACTGCTCCCACCTGAGCTAAACAATAACTGGTAAAATTGATTATCACTCATCTTATTGGTTAAACAATTAATAATTGAATCTTTCACATCCCTAGCTAAATACTTAGATTCATCAAAGGTATATATTTACTAATAAACTTGTAAAATAATATCATGCATCAAGTACGTGGCCCCTAATAAAGAGGTGAGATTAGGCTGGGATTATAAGGAAAAATCCTCTTTGGGTTACCCCAAACCACACATCACTGGCACTGGCGGACTCTTCTGAAGAAATCTAAGCATGGCACTACCTGACCCAAAGCTTGGTTTTCATGTGCCAGCCTGCCAACTGACAGCCCCCAGATCTGTGTGCTATTTACATTGCTACTGATAAGAAGCTGCTTTTAGGCTACGATTATGGGGCAAAATCCATTTTGGATCACCCAAAACATCACCACTGAAGGACTCTCCTGAAGAAGCCTGAGCAGGTCCCTGCTTGAAACTGAAACTCAGGTTTTTGAGTGCCAGCCTGCCAGTTGACACCCACTCCATAAGGCCTGTATGCTGCTGTTCTGCCAGGCGCTGGACAGTAGTAGAATAGCTGTATACAAATATAGGGGTTTTACACCAACTTTCAAATTTATCTCAAGCCCCAACCCAGAAACTCAGTAACGTAAATTTGAACTGGGTTGTTCAGACCCAAAATCTAAACAAACCTACCCACTCACAAGCAAGTGTTAAATTAAAACAGGTTTATTACAAAAGAAAAGGGGACCAAGGGTACACCCTAAGCAAAACCTTAACTACTGATGTTTAACAGTAGCTCAAAATTGATCACAGTCAGTTAGCAGCAAAGCAAACTGGGGAGTCACCACCTAACTCAGTTACTGCTGGGGGTCTCCACTGCTCCCCCACACTGCTGGGAGTCTCTGTCACTCCTCCATGCCTAAATTCAGCTCTTTATTCTGGGCTATCTACATAGCACACAGACCTGGGGAGCCTGTCAGTTGGCAGGCTGGCATGTGAAAAATCACCCTTCCAGTCAGGCAGTGCTCTGCACAGGATTTTTCAGAAGAATCCCCCAGTGACAGAGATGTGTAGTTTGGGGGTTTTGCACCATAATCCCAGCCAAACTCACCTCCTTATCCATGGCGCACAGGCCTGTTGGAGCATGAACTGACAGGCTAGCAAGCAAAAACCACGCTTCAGGTCAGGCAGGGGCCTGCCCAGTCTTCTTCATCAGTCTCCCAGTGGTAGAGACATATGTTTTGGGGTGACCCAAAAAGGATTTTGCCCCAAAATCCCATCCCAAATACAGCTCCATATTCAGGGCAATGTACATGGCACACAGCCCTGGGGGGCTGTCAACAGGTCAGCAGCTACTCAAGATATGGGCTTCTGGTCCAGCAGTGCCCTGCCCAGACTTGCTCACGAAAGTCCCCCTCATGGCAGAGATTTGCTTTGAGGTGACCCTAAAAGGATTTTGCCCAGTAATCCCAGACTAACTCAGCTCCTTATTCAGTGTTTTGTAACTAGCACACAGGCCTGGGGGGCCGGTAGACTGGCTGGCTAGTATGCAAAAAATATTCAGGGTTACATACACAGCTTTCAGGCCTGGGGGGCCGTACCTTGGTAGGTTGGCATGTGAAAACTGTGCTTTGGGTCAGGCAGGAGCCTGCCCACACTTGTTCAGAAGAGATCCCCCATGATGGAAAAGTGTGTTTTTGGGTGACCTGAAACAGATTTTGTCCCACAATCCTAGCTGAGATGCAGCTCCTTATTCAGGGCAATGTACATAGCACACTGATCTGAGGGCTGTCCATTAGGATACTGGAACACAAAGACTGAACTTCAGGTTGGGCAGCACCCTACCCAGGTTTCTTTGGGAGAATCTCCCAGTGGCAGAGACCTGTGGTTTGGGATAACCCAAAAAAGGACTTTCACCCATAATCACAGCCCAAATTCAACTTCTTTTTCAGTGCTATATAAATACACACAGGCCTGGGGGGCCATTGGTTAGTAGGCCACCATGAGCTTCGTGTCAGGCTGGGACCATGAGCTTCGTGTCAGGCTGGGACTTGCCCAGACTTCTTCAGGACAGTCCCCCAGGCATAGAGACATATGGTTTGTGGTGACCCAAAGTGGGTTTTGTCCCATAATCCCAGCCCAAACTCAGCTCTTTCTTTGAGGCAATGTGCATTGCACACAGCTCTGGGAGGCTGCCAGGTGGGAGACTGGCAAATAAAAACCAAGCGTCAGGTTGGGATGACTCCTGCTCCGACTTGTTCAGAAGCATTCTCCAGCCATGGAGAGGTGTGGTTTTGGGTGACCCAAACAGTATTTTGCCCCGTAATCCCAGCCTAATCTCAGCTCTTCATTCAGGGCCATGTACTTTATATATGATTTTACATTTTAATCTTAAATATATATTTTTTATGAAATTCTATGTCTTTAACATGCCTAATTAATTACTATCAACCTTTAATTGTGTAACGATTAGCTTTGAAAAAGGAACCAGGAACCAAGATTAAGGAACTGAGACTAAGGAATCAACTTCAGTCTCATTTGTGATAGGAAGTGGGTCCAGTCATAAACACTATACTTTTTCTCACATAAACATGCACATTTTCCCCAAAAAACAGTCACTGGTAATATCAGTGCACATTATATGCAAGAAATATGGTAAGAGCAGGTTCTGCTGCTTACTGGGAAAAGCAAAAGTAATCTGCAGTGATCCACAGGGAGCAAAACAATGATCAGGCTTGGTTCCCTAGCTGCTGCTATTCAGTTACTTACTACAAAGAAAGATTTTTTTTTCTCTTCATTCTGCCTTTCAAAAGCAAGGTGTGTATTTTATTCTGTGTTGTATACAAGAAAATAAGATATTTCCTGAAATAACATTTATTCAAACAATTTGCAGTTAACAGATGTGGAATTTTAAACTTCATTCTTAATAATCTTAGAGTGGCCCAGATAGTTTTGTAAGCATTACATAAAATAGTCCACAAGCAAGTCTGAGTATCTCCACACACCCCTTTTCCTCAGGAAACCAGTAGATTTCTCCTAGCTTTCAGCACCAGGTACCTTTCTGTACCTTAAATCTGTCAGAATATTTTTTTTAAAGGATTTCTCCAGAATTTCTTTTATTATAAAGACAATTGCAGAACATTGTTCTGATCACAGTGACCTCATGATACTGAGGAAAACAAAATCTGTGCATATCACATTTTTCCAGATGAACCACTCATGTTTTATTTGCTCTGCATGGGCTTCTGCCAGAGGCGAAAAGTAAAGGGCATTTCCACCAGAAGTATAGACACTTTATAGTGATTTGCACACCATATGCCCTTCCCACCATCCTTATTTTCCACTTGGTTATCTCTCGTCAGCCTCAAGGATTGCTCCTGTTTTCCCTCTTATCAGCTCTCTACTCCCAGCTGCTCCAAGCTAGTTGCATGGTAATGGAAAGGCAGCACTGACTTCAGACAAACAGGGCGAACAACCTCACCATTAATAGGAAGAGAGAAGCAGATAACTGAGCAGGAAAAAGCACTGGAGCAGCTAAAGCACCTACTACAGTGGTCCCATACTGCCCATGAAAAGGAGGCATGGGAATAACAAGGCCTGCACATGCAATATCAGCACACAGGTTTCATTACCTCATGTTTCAATTATCCTTGAAGCTTACATTTGAAGCCAGTGAAAGAAAACATTGATATTCCAATTTTAAAGAGCTTACCTTCCCCTGGTAAATCATCCCTTCCCAATATGAAGAGATTATAGCCACACTGCCTCTCTAAAACTTCTGGCAGTATCTTCAGTGCAAAAATATCTGGTGAGTAGATGCAGCTTACTTGATTTTTTGGATAAAGAACATATGCATCATAGAGCTTCCCATCTGAAACTGAAGTGTGAGAATATGATTAAGATCAACAAGATGTTCTAGGAAAATGATAGTTTCCCTGCCCTTTACACTGCTTTGGTTCCTAATCCTGTAATTAAAAAGACAGCAGTGTAAATAAAAATAGAAATAACTATAGTCAAGTTTGAAAACTGAAGACTAAGACAACAAAAAGCTTTAAAGCTGACTACCTTCAAACATTCTTTTTTCTCTGCTAAATAAATGCAATATCACCAAGTATTTGGAATTTAATTGTTACAATACCTCAAATTAATTTACATTCAAACGTTGTATATACCTAGATGTTTACTCTTTATGACCAAATCTAAAAAAAGAGAAACATCAACCCACCCCCAGTCGAAAAACCCTCCACCTCTGCCCACAAAAAATCCCCAATATTTTAAGATCTGGAAAATAAATTATTTTAAGCAAATGTTACAATAGGCTAAATTTAATAAATTTTACATAATGCCAGTAACAACCCCAATGCACTTAAATAAATGCATTTTACTTCTATGACAGTAAACTTCCTTTTAGGCACTCATAATTGGTCAAGACACCATCAGCCTGTTCTCTCATTGCTCTCCCATTAATGTTAATGGAAATCCAGGCATGTAGAGACAGTAAAATATCACGAAAACTATGGATGCGAGAGAACAGGCTTCAGGCAGACATTTTCATTTGTCCTTTCCTGCATTCATAAAAATATATGTTCATATGATCTGTTATTGCTCTTATAAGATTAGTAATTAAAAACATGGTAAACCATTGCTGTGCAGCGTTGAGTACATATTGTATGAAAGAAGCATACTTCAGCAACTTCTACGGCAGTGAGCAATATGCCGATTAGGATGAAGTCTAGATTTCCGAAAGAGCTGGCTGATACTACCAAAGTACATAAGCCAGTGACTACTTCTCTGCCTAATGGACGGAGACTGCTATTTAAATGATTTAAAAGTCTGAGGGGCAAAGTTTGTTTTGGTGATGTCTTTTATTGGATCGAGTATGTAGCTGGGAGAGATGGTAGGCAAGTGTTAAGTAGAACTCAGAGGTAGGAGTGGACCACGGAAGTTATACGGATTGCACCATAGCCCACTTGTCTGAAGAATGATATAAGCAAAGCTTTATTTACATGCGAGTTCTGGCTACTCATATCAAGTAGCTGCAATGAAACCTGTATTTTCCTCTCTGCAACAAGCTTTCAAACACAAGCGTCTTTCATATCTGAGGAAGAAGCAGATCCATCCTAAGCTAAATACTGGTCTGGCACAGTTACAATAACACCCCTGCCTTAGAAGTCTGAAATATTTACATTAATTTTCAAACATAATCAAAATATGTCATTCACTTTAAATAATCTCTAATAAGATTACTGACGTTCCACTAAGGTCATTTGCATTTATTGTCCATTATGCAGAGTTTGTTCTATTGAAAACATGGCCTATAGTCTCAACACATAATGATATGGATACACAGACCAACCTTTTTTAAACAGGAAAATATGACAGGATTTCCGGTACCAGAGCACAATGTCAATTTTGAAAAACTTGTAAATAACCATAGCTAAAACTATTACAAACACCGATGAAACTCCTCCTCCAATCAGGTATCCATGAATATTTGGAACTGCAATAGAAAGGGGGAGAAAAAAATATATAAATTGGAACTGTGGCATGCGTCAAACATAAAACTTCTTGTCAATTCTAGCAATCTTTCTTCAAACTACCTACCTGCACAAGGATTCAGAATGAATAATCAGCAAACAAAACTGTGGATTTGCCCTGTATTGCTTCAACAAGGACTATTACTGGCAGATAGTCTACTAAAGTTAGAATGCTTGCCATCTAGTCCCAATGGAGGACGCCTTCCAGTCAAAAAATAACTCTCAAATCCTATTTTCCAACTCAACACAAAATTCCAGTATTTTTTTTTTAATATACAACAGCTAAACCTACATTCTCATACAAGCTTCTGTTGTTAAAAAGTAGCACAACTGTGGAAAAACAATAAGATAAAGAGGAACATATGAATGTGTTCTATTGGTTCTCCACTAGGCTGAACACTCTTTAGGGAAGCGACTATCATTTACTAATCGACTGCACAGTTTCTAGGACAACATGTGCCCAATATGGTAGAGGTTTCTAGCACACAATAATATAAGCATCAATAAGCAAAAAAAAAAATCCTCCTAACTTCAGTCAGACCTCCAGGAACACAGGACCTATGAAAACAAGCCACATTTACATGACTAAATATGGTTTTAGGAGTATAATTTTAGGCACCCAATTTTTAACAGAGTTTTAAATAGTAAGAGGAGGATATTAGGACCAGCTACAAATAGTGATTTTGTAGCATTAACTACAAAAGTCGAGAGAAAATTTCAATAAATTCTAGAAAAAAATTCTACGATGTTTCTATAACATGGATTAGTACGATCACATCTCTAAGAGAGAGGTCAAGTAGATCGCACAGTCAGAAAACATCCCAAAGAGATGCAGTGTCCCTTGTAGGCTAAATTCTCATGAAATTTATGTTGTCTCTAGTGTGGGATATGTTTAGTCTCCTACACACACACAGAGTGCTTGGGAAGGTGTTTTTGTCTGATGCAGTGTCTTTAAACGTGAGAAGTTTCTCATGATGATATAATCATAGAAAAGACAGAGCTGGAAGAGACCCCAAGAGCTCATCTAGTCCAAGCAGGATCATCTCTGCCCAAACAATCCCAAATGAATGTTTTATCTAACCTGCAAGTATCTGCATTTGATGTGTACTTTGGGATCCTTCAAATTTCTGTGTAACAGAGTTTAGGGTGAGCTTTGTTACTCAGAGGGGCATGGGCAGCAGCAAAGCAGCCAAGCAGTGGGCAGGTGGCTGCAACCCCAATCAGGTATAATTAACTGATTGGGAACAGGGCCCAAATGTTTCCTATAAGAGCAGGGCCCTGAGCAGCAAAGCCAGCAGTCTGCTGCTGGCAGCCAGAAGGACACCACTGGGTAGAACTGCTGCTCACAACACTGTGGATGAGAGGGATTATGAGCCTAGGATAAGGCAGGGGATGGGGCTTAGAGCCCAGAGTGGGAGCTTGGAGCCCAGGATAAGACTGGGTGTCAGGCCATGGATGCCATCTGCGAGGCATGGGAAATGGAGAGAGGTCGGAGCCGTGTACAGGGGCTCTTGGCATCAGGGCAAGTAAATGGGCAGCCCCACACCTGATTGACATCTCAATCATTATCATCAAGGTATGGCAGGTGAAGAAGGTGGGTGACAAGTGGGCAGGCCAACGATTAGATCGGCCCAGGGACACCCACTTGTTACATTCTGGAATCATTTAAACTTCTTGTTGTCATGATACCTATTTCCACAAGTTTTTTATGAAAAAGACAGTACAGAGAAACTGTAGCACTCTGTGTCTTTAAAGTATGACCATATTTATCCAAATCCAAGATGGTTTTAAATTTAAGATGATCCCCCCCCCCCCCAAATAATTAGATTCTATACATGGAAAATTATAAATTTGTTCTGATTTTCCATATATATATATAATCTAATTGTTGGTGGGTCATCTTAAAGTCTGTCCCCTGCACTGCTGTGGCAGGAATAACAACAGATCCCTGCCCCCTTGCCTATGCCTGCCACCCCCCATGCTGTCTGACCCCTCAGTGTCTCTCCCCAGCTCTTGCCCCTGTCCACCCACCATGTGACCCCCCTGCCACTTGCATCCCATGTTTGTGCCTGACCCACCTTCCCTCTGTCCCATTTGCCACCTGCTCCCTAGCCTCTGCTCCAGTTCCTGTTCCCACCCTGCCACCTGTCCCTGGTAGTGAAGTGGTGGCTTGTCACCATGGCTGCTGGAGCAGCTTTTGAACCCAGAGGAAGAACACTGCCACCACTTCCTCCCCCTGCCTCCCCAACCATTTCCCCTGTTGTCTATTGGAGTTGCTAGCAATTTGAGTTGAGTGTCCAAAGATTCCAAATGTGGTAGCCGGCAAGGAGATGGAGGTGAAAGCAATGGTGGCATTCACCCTTGGGATCCTAAGCTGTGACAATGCAGCATCATTGACTGCAACAACGACAAGCCTCGCTGGCCAAAATTTAACCCCTCATAGACCATCACTTAAACAGCCTTTAACAAAAATAAGACAGGGAAAGTCAAATGTGACCAGGGATATTAAATCTCTAGAGAGAAAAAGGCAGCGAGCATCCCAACCCATAAGTGGTAAGTTTACTAGATTTCATAAACATCAGGGGCTGGAAGGGACCCTCATGAGATCGAGTCCATCCCACACACCGTAGGCAGGACTTCTGCAGGGATCAAATAATCCCAGCAAGATAAACATCCAAACACCTTTTGAATGAGTCCAGAGTAGGTGTTTGCACCACCTCTGTGGAGAGTCTGTTCCAGATGTTGGATACTCAGACTATAAAGAAGAAGTTATTCCTTATACCGAGTCTGAATAGGCTTTCTAGAAGTTTGTGGCCATTACATCTAGTTATCCCTTGGGGAGCCCTGGTGAACAAGTGTTCTCCCAGATCCTGGTGCACCCCCCTTCTATACTCATAGGCAGCCACCAAGTTCCCCTGAGCCTTCTCTTCTGGCTGAAGAGTCCCATGTCCCTCAGCCTCTCCTCGTAAGGCTTGCTCTCTTGGCCTTTGATCATATGGGTGGCTCTCCTCTGGATTCTCTCTCCAGAAGCTGTGTCTAAAAAAATGCTAAATTATATGTTTGCTTTAAGATATTGACAGAAAAAAGTGTTCCATTAATAATTTATAAGAGAATGATTTTTTTTAAGTTCAGGATTTAATAAATTTAAATAAAATTATTTAAATCTGGCAACAACAAGGATTTTTAATGGATTAGCTACCACACGTATATAATTACAACATATCAGTCCTATTTAATCAAAAGTTATTTTGTGCAGCTGAATTCAGCTAGTGTCAACCATTTTACTGAATTGTTCCCTTCAAGTTAATTTATCAGGTAAGAACTGTAATTATTGAAATAATGCTGAGCCTTACCTGGGTGTTCTAGTTTGATGTATACTGTAGCATGTCCATGGGGATAAAAAACATGACAGAAAAATTTATACAAGTAATCTTTGTTGGTCACTTTTGAGATGTTGAATTTTGCTCCAGCTATAAGTAGTCCATGGGGAGACTGTTTCCTACCATCATAAGAAATAAAATACCAATAAGTAAATTAAGCATTAAGAGTTCAGTGTGTCTGCAAATATAATAAAATTAATTTTTCACCTCAAAAAATGTATTACGCAAATTCAGATTGCTTGCGAGCAAACATTAGCTCTCTGATATTGGGATTCAAGACTAGAGTTTATTGGGTATTTCCCATTAATTTTTTAGAAAATGTGGAGGTTACAGGAGGGGGGAAAATGCTAATTAAGTCAAAGAAAAATACATACATTCTTCAGAAAATGTTTCTCAGGTCTAGAATAGGAGTTCCAGAAGATGCAGATGAAAACGAAACTCTCAAATGCACCTTCCTTCAAACCGTCAGGGTACTCATCTGAAACACGGGAAACTTAGGTTCCCACATCCCACATCCAAAGCTTACATGAAGCCAACTACAGACTTCTGTCTATACTACAAACTGTAGCCACCTAGGGCATTTTTACACAATCAAGTGCCACAGGGCTGGGTGCCATAATGCTTGCAGTTGTATAAGCAGCGAAATGCGCGTCAGTGCTAAGAAATAAGTGCTAAGAAGTGCTAAGAAGTCGGTGCACTTTTGAACTAAAAACATATAGAAGGTGGTTTAGTTCAAAAGTGCACTGCCGCCATTTTCTACGCATGGACGTGCATTTTGCTGCTTATACAACAACTGCACGCAGCATAGCACAGTTCACATCAGCTCGCGGTTGGAGCAGACTTGATTAATCAAGTCTGCTCCGAGCGGCAGATCTCCGGTACATCACGGAACAAAAAAGCACGTGTATAAATGCCCCTAGCCATGGAGGCAAAGAGCTCCATATCTACTAATTTACTCTGCCACTTTTTTGGCCAAGGCACAAAATAATGGATGTATTAGTGTCTTAGTTTTTACCCTGAACAAAATGTAAGACAACAAGGCTTAGAGGCGAGTGACCAAAATGCATGAAACTATAGTGCAACAGAAAGCTCCTTGTCTAGAAGGAGCTTGCAGAAAAAGTAAAATTAAACTTATAAACAGTTTTCCTAAGATGAAGGTCAACCTTTACTTGAACTTCCCAAAATAATGAAAGGAAATACTCTATTAAGGTTTTCAACCTTTTTTGGTCAGGGTACCCCTGGCAGCCAGTCAAGAAGCAGGGAGTCCCCTGGCGTCTGGCCGACCAGATGGGGGAGCAGTCCCCTAGCAGCCAGTCAATGAGTTGCCAGAGAAGAACTCCCCCACAGGCAGCAGCAAAACTTGAAATGCTGCTGGCGAAACTGGAAGTGCCTCTGGCTTCTTTGTATTGCTTCCTTCCAAAGTACATGTACCCCTGGTTGAAAACCCCTATTCTATGAAATACATTTTTTTACAAGATCAGCTCATTTAACTACTTTAATCTTAAAAGACCATAACCATTTATTGTTGGCTGGAAATGCACTGAACTGGTTTAGAAAATAGTGTTGATTTATACTGCAGAGAACTTTCAACTCTTTCCTCTTTACTGGAAACCAGGTGAGTGTCAAGAATGTTTCATCTTACTTTTTATGTCCTACAATTTGGATAGCTGCAGCCAATAATGATCACAAGGTAGATTCACAGCTAGTGAACTGATTCACAGCAAATAATTTAATGCATCTTAGCAATCCATGTGCAATTTAATGTGCAAAAATACTTACTCGTAGAACTCTTCCTTGTATGTGTTATCAAAAAAATCAACATCACTGTCATTGACTTGCCAGTAAGGAGTCAAGCCATCTAAGCCACTTGATACTTTACAATCCATGACCACGTGAGATCCTAAATAAAACATTTAAATATAACAATTAAAAATCTTAGATTACATAAGGGGGAATGAGAGAAGTATGTAAGCAGTTTGGGATACCAAAAAAGTTACCTAACAACAGACTAACTTTTCCAGGCATACTCCATACTCAACATACAAACATTGCATATGCTCAACAACATTCTTTGGGGCAGCAATATTCATTTGGATGCACACAGGGAGCCTGCTCCAATGTGCTGGAAATCCAGCATGTCGGAGCAGACAATTGAATCTGTTGGACCACACAGCCTCACCCGTCACATGTATCAGTGGCACAGCACGCTTCCACGTTGAGAAAATGGCGGCAGTGAGCTTTGAACTAAAACATGTTTGATGTGCTTTAGTTCAAAGTGCACTGCTGCCATTTTCTCAGCACAGAGGTGCGTTATGCTGCTGATACAGGTGCTTCTGACGCAGTGCCAGGAGCTTTCAATTAGCGCGGCTTCCTAATTAAAAGCGCCCAGCTCCACATCAGGTGCACATGTAAAAATGCCCAAAAGGCCTAAACATTACTCAGTTTCTAAGCCACCATAGAATCTTATGAGATCCCACAGTAGCAGGGAAGGAGAGCAGCTTTTGGCTTATATATGGATAATATAACTTGAATCACTCTAGATATTATAAGACATATTACTTTTTCATCCTTCAAGGGCTTGCTTTTCCACCCTTGGTGACCCACAAGCAGTAATCTGATGAAAGAAGCTGGAGCTGAGGGTTCAATTAAATAGAGACAATAGTGGAATTCTGCCAAAGCAGCATCAGGTTTGAATACTTCTACTGAGGAATAACATTTAGTAAAAGTATGGCTTGAACTCCAAGTAGCTGCTTGGCAGATGTCTGAAAAGGGTACACTGAACCTACAAGGAAGTCAAAGAATCTGCCTGAGCCTTTGTGGAAATGAACCCTTCGCTAATCTGGGGAATTTAATATAGCACAGTACCCACTTGGACAGCCTCTGGGTTGATATTGCCCAATCCTTCATTCTCATGCCAAATGCTATTAGTGTCTATGGGAAATCTTGAAGCATTTGTACCTTTGTAAATAGCAGGGGGCCTGTTGCACATCTCATATCTGCTTACCTTTCCCTTGTTTACTATGTAGTTTGGGAAAATATATTGCTGAATAACTTCATTTGGCTTAAATGCCCATAATCACTTTGGTTAGCACTTTGTGCTTGAGAGATTACTTCATCCCCTAAGGAATGCAGTACAGGGAAGGAGTTTACACATTATTTCCCCACAGTTCTAGCTGATGAACGTGCCAAAGTAAGTTTTCATAGTGCAAAAAGTAAGTTTTCATAGGTAAGTGCAATAGGGAATAGGCTGTTGGGGTTTCAAAAACAAGGGTGAGACATGCCACAAGCCCAATCAGATCCTCTAATGCAGATACATGAACTAGTGAAGATGTATAAATAAAGTCATTAAGGAACTGAGTGTAGCAGGGTGGGAAAAACTGTAGCTTCCAGTGAGAGGAAGATATGTAGAAATAGTTGCTAATGTGCTCCAACAGAGCATCCCTATTCTCTGTAGAGCTCAAGAGCCCAAGATATTAGTGAAGATCTTGAAGCCAACACTGTTCACACCAAATCTTGAATCTCTTCCCACTTAGGAACATAGGATACACATACTTTTTTGTCCCATGAAGGACCAGAGAGCCTCTGCTTTGGAGCAGATTTGATTAATGGAGTCTGCTCTGCACACGAGCCGATATGAACTGCGCTGTGCTGCATGCAGTTGTATAAACGGCGAAATGGGTATCAGCACACAGAAAATGGAGGTAGTGCACTTTTGAACTAAAGCACCTTCTACGTGTTTTAGTTCAAAAGCGCACCACCACCACCATTTTCTGTGCTGACACCAGTGCTGGATCATGACATGCTGAGGCATGCTAAAATATGTCCAGCTTAAGAGGCCCCATACGACGAAAATAATCCACAAAAAATGATTTTTATGAAATTTTAAGATGAATTATTGTTATTTCTGTACAAATTTATGAACTCAATATGAATAATAACTAGGGAACCATACATATGTTCTAGCGAACTGCCCATCAAGAATGGTGGGGGGGGAAGACAGAGCACTACCACCCACCCCCCCACGCCATCGCCACTTCCCAGGAGCCAGGGGCAGGGGGGGAAGAAAGAGGGAAGCTTGCATGCAGCAGCTGCTGCTGCTACCCACCGCCCTGCACTGCTGCCACTCTGCAGCTGACCTCGTGCCACTCCCACCCCCTGCTCTGCATCCAGCTGCGCAACAAGCCTCCCCCCGCCCCCCACCTCTGTGCGGGTGGTGGGTGGCAGCGCTCCATCCCCACCCTTCAATGCAGCACTGGCTGGAGCCACACCCCCCATGAGCATTGCAGACAGATACAGACAAACAGACTAAGCCCTTTATGTTTCTGTATATCTAGAGATAGATATTTTTGTCATATTAAAATGAAAATTTCCAGGTATTTTTTTTCTTATTTCGAGGCCCCTCATATTGTGAGGCCCTAAGCTGTAGCTTAATTATTTTAAACCTAAATCCAGCACTGGCTGACACACATTTCACCGCTTATATAACTGTGAGCATTGCAGCGCCAGGTGCCTTTTAGAGTGCCCAGCACTGTGGCGCTTGCATGTGTAAAAGTGCGCATAGATTAGTTTTCTGGAAGCCTTCCTTTTCTCACACAGCAGCATAGGAAAGATTCTACCAAAATAATCTATTCCAGATAAAACTATTCCTTACACCTAAGGAACAAGAACTCTAATAGAGCTGGATGGTTGAGGGTTTTTTGGCTGTAACTTTTCAAAGAAAAATGAAAAACTGAATACCAGAAAGTTTTGCAGATTTATAACTGATCTCAAAAAGCTTAATTGAAAAAAAGAAAAAGAAGAGTCAAAGATACTTCAACATTTCCTAATGAAAATATTTTGATTCAAAATTACTGCATTTAAATACTTCTTTCAATTAGATTAAAACCACTATATGCTCAAAAATGCAAACAAAAAACATTTTTTATTTTTGGAAGTGCTTTCTCAGATCTAATATCTATGTCTGTCATCTAAACTCAGGCTGTATGATACAGGGAAGCAAGATTTGGGTGAAAGAAGTTTCTGTTGTCAAGTGGTATGAAGTCTCTTAAACAAAGTAAGGGTTTTTGATGGACAAACAAAAATATCAAATCCAGGTAGTAAAAACTGCCTCAACCATGTGGGAGGATCAGTTCACAAAACTCAGTATGAGAAAAGAGATTGTCCAACTGAGCTGATACAGAAGGCAGGTAGATTTGCTCCTTAGAAACTAACCAAAGTGTGTGGATATATACATATACACTACATACACACTATTCTTGCCTTTTTCCAATCTTCTGAAACTTCACCTAGTCTCTGTGAGTTCTCACAAAGCAATAGCCAATGCCTTTGCAATTATCTTGGCCATCTCTGTGCGCTACAGGATGACTCTCATCGAGTCCTACCAGGGGTGGAGTCACACCCACATTCACTGCCAGTGCACTAGTGAGAGCTCTGGTCTCAGCCATCACACACATGCACAGTGAGCCTACTGCAGGTGTGCAGTGAGGTCTCTACCATCACTACATGCCCCATTTTCCCCATCCCCATCCCAGAACTATTCTGTTCTACTGATTTGAAAGCATCCAGCCTAAGCAATCTCTAACCAGTTCTCTCCCTATACTAGGTTGGTTATCTATTCTCACTGCTAACTGAGCTTGTGATCTGACAATCAATCTGTTTTGAAGGATGACTTAAAGGCATAAAACCTTTCAACCTTCTCCACATTGTCCATTACTAGTTTCCCCTTCCCACTCTGTAAGGCACCTATGCTTTCTTGGTCTGTCTCTTCTAATACAATTCTAATTCCACATATCATATCATGCTTTTTATTGCCTTTTGTATGTCTTGTTATTTGCATCTTAGTCCCAGAACCAGAACCAGGATTCCAATCAGAGAAAAATAAGTTTTGGCAGCTTCCACTTATTTTATTTTAATAAAACAATTTTAAAAGATTCACAATACATAATTAGTGCACACTAATAATATGCATATATAATAAATAAATAAATAAATAAAATTGCAATGTTAAGGAGTTCTCTCTCACACTTAGGGGTCATAAGAAGTTGAATAACACGCTTGTTCTGTTTTTTATGGCAAAAGTACATCATAAAAAGGATTAGGCAAATACGTTTTTCTAACTGACACTATCACCCAGAAAACTCTGATCTCAAGCCTACACTGCCTCAGTGTAATACATATGCATAAGCAAGCAAAAAAAAAAAGCCTCAAATCCTCAGGCAAAGTCTTGGGCCTACTGAAGTCAGTAAAGTTTTACCACTGACTTTAAAACAGCCAGGAGTTCAACTGTGGTATGCAGTACTGTATTAGCCATTTGTCAAAAGAGAATTACTTACCAAAGTCTACTTTAATAGTGTTGTTGTTTGGATAAATAAATTCTGGCTTTTTCTTCACTGGAGTTTCTAACAAAGAAGATTATCATAATTATCATCAGCATTATTATTAAATATTATCAAACAACCAATACTTATTCCACAAGCTACCATAACGATACTATTTCTGCAGTGTCCTTTTTTATTACTACTTGGCAACAGTGTTACTAACATAATTATCATATACTTAAAGGAATTTCCAAATTTTCACTTGCATACTTCTAGCAAGAGATTTGTTATTATTTGGCCAAAGGGGTTAACTCTAAAAGGTAAAACTTAACACTTAAAACTTAATTGTAATACATAAAAATTCTTAGATACTTGCAAGAGTAATTGGCAAGAAGTAGAGACAAGATACCTCTTGGATGTTAACCATTCATCTGCTTCACATATATTTTAAATCAGGGGCACTCAACCTTTCTGCCTGAGGAACTGAATGGGCAGTGCCTGGTCCGCCTGTGGGCCAGATCCAGCAGGTGATCCCAATTCAATGCCCAGGGCAAACGTGGTGGGGACTCATGCACAGAGTGGGCCAGGGGGGCAGCTCAACCCCAAGCTGGCCCTCCAGGGAAAGGGGACTTGCCCCACCCCTGCTGTGGGGAGGGGAGTGGGAGGTGGGGGAATGACACAGCCTCAACCTGGCCACACAGGGAGGGGGATGGGGCTTGCCTTGGCCCAAGCCCAGCCCCACAGGTCTTGGGGTTTGGGAGTATGGCAACAGGGAAGGTTGCTATATTAATTGCCATCAGTCCCCCGCTACCAAATTTTCCAACCTGCATTTGGCCCATGGGACAGATGTTGAGCAACCCTGTTTTAATCTACTAAAATAGATTTAATCTACTTGCATCTGTATTCCTAGACACAAACCAAGACAAATCTCCCAATTGGATCATAGATAAACATAGGAGGGACACCAGCCCAACAATTGTTAGCGCAGACTTAGTGAAAGGGCACTTGGAGGGGCTGGATGTGTCCAGATCAGCAGGCCCAGATGAACTTCATCGAAGGGTACTGAAGGAATTGGCCATGTCATAGCAGAGCTTCTGGTACGGCTGTTCAAGCACTCATGGTGCTCTGGTCAGGTCCCAGAGGACTGGAAAAGGGCTGATGTGCTCCCTATTTTCAAGAATGGGAGGAGGGAGGAACTGGGATCTATAGGCCTGTTAGTCTCACCTCTATCCTTGGGAAAACGCTGGAAAAAATCATTATAGATCACGTATCTGGGAGCCCAGCAGGGGAAATAATACTGAAAGGAAAATCACCATAGATTCATGGCAGGTAGATCCTGCCTGACTAACCTTGTTTCTTTTTGTGACCAGGTCACAAAATACTTAGACACAGGAGGCGAGGTAGATGTCATCTACGTAGACTTTAAGAAGGCCTTCAATATGGTATCTCATTCTGTTCTTGTAAATAAACTGACAGGCTGTGATGCAGATGATTACAGAGTCATGTAGGTGGCAAATTGACTTAGGGGTCTCACCCAGAGAGTGGTGAATATGGGTGAATGGGTCAATATCGACTTGGAAAGATGTGGGCAGTGGAGTCCCTCAAGGCTTGGTCCTTGGGCCGATGCTATTCAACGTCTTCGTCAGTGCCTTGGACAAGGGCATAGAGAGCACCTTGTCCAAGTTCACAGATGATACCAAATTATGGGGCAAAGGTAACACACCAGAGGGTAGGGAACAGATCCAGGTGGATCTGGATAGGTTGCAAAAATGGGCAGAATGAAATAGGATGCAGTTCAGCAATTCAACAAAAACAACTGCAAAGTGCTGGGCAAAAAGAACCACCAACACACTCACAGGCTGGGGGATGACCTTCTCAACAGCACAGGAGTGGAAAGGGATCTTGGAGTCATAGTCTACTCCAAGATGAACATGAGTTGTCAATGTGACAAAGTGATCAACAAGGATAACCGCACTTTATCATGCATTAGCAGATGCATGACGAACAGGTCCAAGGAGGTGATGCTTCTCCTTTATGCGGCACTGGTCAGGCTGTAGTTGGAGTAGTGTGTCCAGTTTTGGGTGCCATGCTTCAAGAGGGATATGGACAAACTTGAGAGGGTTCAGAGGAGGGCCACTCATATTGTCAGAGGCCTGCAGGCAAGGCCCTACAAGGAGTAACTGAGGGACCTAGATCTCTTCAGCCTTCGCAAGGGAAGCTGAGAGGTGATCTTGCAGCTGCCTATAAATTCATCAGGGGAGGGCAGCAGGAAATAGGAGATGCTCTATTCACTAGGGCACCCCCTGGAGTAACTAGGAACTATGGCCACAGATTGACAGACAGCAGATTTAGGTTGGACATTAGAAAGAACTTCTTCATGGTAAGGGTTACCAGAATCTGGAACGGACTTTCAAGGGAGGTGGTACTCTCCCCTACCCCAGGGGCCTTCAAGAGGAGACTGGACAAGCACCTGGCTGCAGTTCTCTGACCCCAGTACTCTTTCCTGCCCAGGGCAGGGGGTCAGACTTGATGAACTACTGAGGTCCCTTCCGACCCTAACATCTATGCATCTACAAATCTATAAGGTAAAAGTGTGTCCAGACAGGAATACTTCATGTATACTAGACAGGAACTATATTGTTCTACATGGTTTATGAAACCCCTGACAGCAAATAACTGTTCTTACACCACAAGATTGGGTTCTATTCTTTTTGAACTTTTACCACAGCCAGGAGCATTATGAAAATATCTGAAATCAACAGATTAAACACAATGCTCAAAGATAGCAATTTCAACTTAAGAAAACTTTTCTTGTGGGAGAGTGGTAATTTTCATGATCATTCATCAGATGTCAATCAGCATATGAGGTAGAAATATTGCATATACAGATGTAGCAGCTAAGATAACAGTGATAAATGCTACACTCAATGTCAGCAGCAAGCCTGACCTCCTCTTGGATGTATGCAAGTATGGCTGACGACACAAACTTGAATACCAGAGCAATTTTCCTATATTACCATGTAAGTTTTGTTGGAGCAAGCAAACTTGGTCAGATTCTGCAAGCAAACTGATCATCTAGATCATAAGAAACAGCTTCTCAGCAGATTTTGCTTTCATGGGCTCAGCAGGGGAAAAAAGCCATGATATTTTTATTGTACTAGTATGAAACTTCATTTGTGCATTCCATTATACTACTTCTTCCACCATAACCCCCAGCTCCCCTAATGCACAATCCATTAACCATTGCTCCAAACAATTTCTCCCTATTGACTCTTCCTCAAGTATCATGCTCCATTCTAACAGCATCTCCCAGAACATTGGCTGAAATCTCACTATTCCCTCTGACAGGTACTCAACATTTTCTCCTCTACCTGCAACTTTCATTGAAGCAAAAGGAAAAAATTAGGGATAAGGGAAGATATTTCCAGATGCTCAATCTGCCCTCTCCCTCTGGGAGCTTGTCAAATGTCACAGACCTTAACAGGTTGCTTAGGAAGATGGAGCTGCACCTCAAAAACTAGAGTATGTTTTGCCAAAAGCTGCAATTCAGGCAGACCTGCTTTTCAAGAAGCTGTATTTCTGAACCTCAAAGGCAGCCACATCCTTTCCTCTGTAAGGTGGGAAAATGACCCAGTCATAGGTGACTTTAGGTTTTAATATTTTGTGCGTGAATGCTTTATAATGACTCAGGCTGTCATAGTGATAAGACAACTGGTCTTAAATGGTTTCCAGTTCTAGACATTGCTCCAAAAAACAAGGAGTAAAAAGTTAATAATTAAGAGGATAAAAATGAATCCTAACAAGGGCAGACAATTTCCCCTTAAGCTGCAGAGTCAGGATTCTCCTGTGCCATTCACTGGGTCTATGGCTGTGCTTCATATTAGCACCCAAAGAAACGGATGTAACCAATGAACTTCTCAAGTTTAAGGATGCTGTACAGCTGTGCATCTATTCTGCTAGAACAGTGACCATCTTTTGTCCCCAACTACCTACACAAAGGGAAGCACAAATGACCCTTCCCTGAACATCCCAGGTCAGATCCGTACATACCTTTGTAGGGATGACTTTGCAGTATTTTTCACTACACCTGACACTGGCTTTTTTTAGTAAAGTCAAGTCAACCATTACAGTACCAACAAGGTTATCATAAAAGCAGAACTTCTGCCAGTATATTTAAGCCCTCTCTCTCATTTCCTCTGTTATACCAGATACATCCAGGACTTGGGATCTCAGCTGAAAATTCATCAATAGGCTAAACACAGAAATTGAGAACAGCTACACAGCTTTTCAAACTTCTCTTCCTTCATGTGTACATAGAAATAGACCTCAAGTCCATTTTTATTCAAATAGAAGTGGCAGACCTATTTTTAGTAAAGGAAAAGTTTTAAATTATCCTAAATATAATACAGAAAGCAAGGGGGAGGGACAAAGGGAGGAGACTTTGTGTTGGAGTACTTTACAGTTGCGATTTATTTCTAACATTCAAGGAAGGACTGATTTAGAAATGTCAAACATCTGTGTTTTTCAGAACAGCTGCACTATTTGAAGAAAGATTTTTTTTTTTAAATCATAACAGTTACCTTCAACATCCAGATTAATGGTCCGTGAAACATTATAAAATTTTCCCATATGCATGTATGTTGTGAGGCACGTGTAGTTTCCTTTATCTTGTAGAGTTACGTTTTTAATAGTAAGATAGGGTTGACCCTTTAAAGGCTGAAATCGTGGATCTTCAAGTAATCCAGGCTTACATTCCTAAATAAAGCAAAATAATAAAAAATAACTATAATATAGTGCTAAATTACATAACTTGATAATTAAACATTTGCAAAACAAAAAACTGTAATCTTTTAACAACATAAAACGTATTTCCCCACCCAGATCAAAACCAAAATACATTTTTGATCATTGATTAGACACAAAGCTTTAGTCATGAAACGCTGGCTTTAGTAGTGAAACACTGACTAGTTATTCTGTTTTAAAAACAGACAGTCAAGTACTTCACTTTTTTGCCAAGAAGTTTTGGCTTTTGTTTGTTTGTTGTTTTTTTTGTTTTTTTTTTAATACCTCAGATGGATTTCCTTATCCCATTCTTCAATTTTTTATTTGTTTTAGAGAGATTTTATTAGATTGTAGGACCCCAAACGTCTCCTACCGACAGTAAGAGTGCAGAGTAGAACTCAGGCCTCCTGCATAGAACATTAATTCAAGAGCTTAAAAATGTTCCCCTTTTACTCCAGGAAGCATAACATGTTCATGTTTCTAAACAGTTTCATTATGTTCTATTTAAGACAAAATTTAAGGAGCTTTCCAATGAAAATGTCAAGAACATTTTTTCACAGGGCTCAAGGGAAAGGGCTGAGAGGTAGACCGAGTCAGAAGAATTATGGTCTCTGCTCAGGGACAGATCCAGGATTTCCCGAAGGGCGGGTGTGAAAGCAGTAACCTGTGCTGCATGGATGGCTGCACCCCTGCTCCCAGTTTCCTTCTCCCCCCACCAGTGAGGGTGCAGCAGGAGCCTTTAGGAACTTGTAAAGCAGGTGAAAAATCTCTCCTTCCTTCCCCTTCATACTCAAAGGCACGCTCCCTCTGCTCTCCTCCTGCTCTACCGCCTTCTCTGCTGTTCCAGGGGGAACAAGGAAAGCTCCAAAGCTGCTTCTGTTTGTCACACCCATGCTGTGCTGGGCTCAGCTGGCAATGGAGATCCAAACAGCAGCAGTGGGGATGGGTGGGGGTGAGGTTCCTTTTTCCTGCACCTGGTCCCAGGGGACTGGTCAAGGAGGAGGAAACTTCTCCCACAATACAGTTGCTGCTGTCCCTATTCCCAGCTGAGTCCAGCCACATGCAGCCTAGCTGGGACAGGCAAAAGTAGCTATGGGCCTTTCCCCTGCTCCAGGACCAGCAGGGAAAATAGCAGCGGCAGGGAGGGGAGCAGGGGAAGGAGAAGGGACAGGAGGGAATTTTACTAGAGCACCTTATAAAGTAGTATTGTAATCTGCTTCTAAAGTAAGATGTTTCAGCATCAAAAATGTGTAATTGCACTGTAGATAAATTTGTAGATAAGAAATCAGTGATTGCACTGTAGATAAAAAGATACAAATTATTCACTACTTACCATACAATCAAATCATTTGTTTGAGTATGAAGGGGAAGGAAGGAGGGAGTTTCATCTGATTTAGGGACTTAAAAACATATTTAAAGGATGAATTGCTTTAATTTTGTACAGTGTTCCAGAAGGTTTATTTATTTATTTAAAGAGCATTATATTTAAGACCCACCCCTATCAAAAGTAATGCAAGTGTATCACTGCCTAGTTCCATGAAGCCTTCTGCAGCATACAATGCATAGAGATACAATTTCTCCATCGAACTAGAGCTCACGCTATATAAGATTGTAAAGATCCCCAACCTGAACTGCATCTAAAAGTGAATGGGAAGGGAGGGCAATCTTTGCAGCCTAAATATAGCATGCTCCTATAAATGAACTCAGCTATGCAATCAGGCTACCACATGGTGATAGGTGTAGTTTTCAAGTTCTTCATGAACAGTGCAGTACAATAATTTAAATCAATAAGAAATGCATGGATCACTGTAGCTACATACAAATTACCAATAACTGAGCTAAAAGGCAGATGGACACTCAATTACAGAAGTCACATATTGGCAAAGTACAGGCAAACCTTTTCCTTCCTATGACTAACACAGAAGAAGCCATCTCCTGAAGATGATTCCTGTGGGAAGCACTTCCACCTCACTTAGCCCAAGATTCAGTTTACTCTTATTTAAGGTTCTCTCCTTATTCAGACATACAAGCCTTCCTTTCCACAGCCACCAAGGGAATCCTTGTAACAACATTGTGTTTGCATGGCAAGCCAACATTTCCCCTGGAAAATTTAGCTAGCATATCGCAGAATCTACCACCTTCCAAGTCTGTTTAACAAACAGACATAATCCAACAAAATCCAATGAACTGGATTTTTTGTGAAACTGAACCTGCAGTAAAAGTGTAAAGTGTCAAAAGTGTTTATAAGCTTTCAGTAGATAAAGTATGTTCCTGAACAGACTTTTAAGATTAATAAGCCATAAAAATATATAGATGATGCACTACTTACCATACAATTGAATCACTTGTTTTTCATATAAAACTATGAAAAACAAATTATTGTATTCTATAAGTAAGTAGTGCATCATCTATATATTTTTATTTACAGTGCAAATCACACATTTCTTATCTAAAAAGGTATCTACAGTGCAGTCTCACATTTCTGATGCTGAAACATCTTACTTTAGAAGCAGATCGCAATGCTACTTTGTAAGGTACTCTGGTAAAAACAACCAGGTTGCTGGCAAGATATCTACTCCAGTTTCATGCATATACTCACATACTTGCTTTTTTCCATTGCCATTCATAGGACACATCTACACATGCACTGAAAGTTACTGTGCAGTATGGGCGCACATCTACACATGTGCACCTGTACTGTGCAGTAACTATGGTGACTTATGCTGAGTTGGGCATAAATTTGCTACCTGCACAGTAAAGCACGTGTAGACACCTTACCGATCAGTGACACTATGTATGCACTCCAACTTGGGAGTAACTTTACTCTCAAGTTGGAGTGCACACAGCATTACTGCGCTATAATGTCTATATGTGTAGACGCCGGTCTAACAACTGCTTACTGTGTAGTAACTTATTGCACAGTAAATGCACGTGTAGACACGCCCATTGTTACTTCTCTAAAAAAAATGGACATAATGCAAAAATCCTCAAATTCAAATGCAATACCTTATACCATTGTATTTCAGAAGCAGTGTTATTTTCATCTTTAAAATACCCCAGAAGAGGACATGTAATCTTTCCAGCAGTTAAGGTAAACACTTTCTGGTCAAATCTTGTATTTTCATTAAAGCATAAATCATTATCATTCTTGAAAACGCTTAGTTGTACATATGTTTTCTCAGAGCTGTTAGCTTTCCTGTAATAAGAGGAGCAGCAAAATTAGACCATAAATGGTATGCCCTACATTCCCAGAAAAACAAATTAGTGCTACTAAGGTTCTGGATACTCTACTGGAAAAGTAGAAATGGAAGTCCAGCCGAAAGCAAAGCTTTTTAAAAAACGAGTTTTTAGTTAGACTTTTAAAGCTATTATTTAAAACAATATTCGTAGCTGAAAAATCTTAGCCAAAGCCTACCACACAACTAATCAGTTTTAAAAAAATCGCAATAACAAGCCCAATCCCAAAGACTTTGTAATATCCTTCATCTAAGTGACTCAATATGTGGCCTCTTAAAGGCTTGAAAAATGTATTTGGTAAAGCTAACTACATGACACACAGGCTTGATTTTTACTTAAAGTTACTGACTTTCAGTCTGATAGTTTTTTAAAATGTATATTGTTTCAATATCACATCTAGTAAGATATGGAGAACTACCTCAGACAGGTACTTTAAAACAGTATTGCCATGTTTATCCTCAACAAACATTTCATCTCCTTTTTAGTGGAATCAAACCAATGGATTCACTAAGGGCAAGTCATGCCTGACCAACTTGATTGACTTCTAAGATGAGATGACTGGCTCTGTGGATACCTTGATTTTAGCAAGGCTTTTGATAGTCTCACACAATATTCACACAGGCACGCTAAAGAAGTAAGAATCATCATTATCCACCTTCCAAATCATCCAAAATGGTCTGTAAGGTGGATAGAAAACTGGCTGGAGGATCACCCTCAGAGGGTAATAATCAATGGCTCAATGTCTAGTTGGCAGCCAGTATCAAGTGGAGAGCCCCAGGGGTTGGTCCTGGGGCCAGTTTTGTTCAATATCTTCATCAACGACCTGGAAGATGTCATCGAGTGCCTGGGGATTACAGTGGACGATAGGCTTAATACAAACCCACAATGTGCCCTTGTTGCCAAGAAAGCTAACAATATACTGGGCTGCATTGGTAGAAGTGTTGCCAGCAGATCAAGGGAAGTAATTATTCCCCTTTATTCAGTACTGTGTCCAGTTGTGGGCACCATGCTACAGAAAGGATGTGAACAAATTGGAGAGAATCCAACAAAGGAAAACAGAAATGGTAGGGGGCTGGAGCACATGACCTATGAAGAAAGGCTGAGGGAACTGTGCTTATTTACTCCAGCTGGTCAGGCCACAGCTGGAGTATTGTGTCCAGTTCTGTGCGCCCCAGTTCAAGAGGGATGTGGACAATATGGAGAGGGTCCAGAGGAGGGCCACCCGCATGATCCAGGGACAACAGGGCAGACTCTACAGTGAGAGACTGCGGGACCTGAACCTATTCAGCCTCCACAAGAGAAGGCTAAGGGGGGACCTGGTGACTGTCTATAGACTCACTAGGGGGGACCAGAGGGGTTTGGGGGAGACGCTGTTTCCCCTAGCGCCCGCTGGCATAACAAGGAGAAATGGGCACAAGCTGTTGGAGAGGAGGTATAGATTGAACATCCGCAAAAACTACTTCACCGTTAGGGCGGCTAGGAGCTGGAACCAACTTCCAAGGGAAGTGGTGCTGGCCCCTACCCTGGGGGTCTTTAAGAAGAGGCTGGATGCCCACCTAGCTGGACTCGTTTGAGTCCCATTTCTCTTTTTGGGGTTTTTGTTGTTCTCCCGCCCTGGCGGGGGGTCGGGCTAGAAGATCTACTAGGTCCCTTCCGACCCTTAATCTATGAATCTATGAATCTATGAATCTAAGAAGGGATTTAATACCAGCCTTCAACTAGCTGAAGTGGGGTTTAAAAAGGATGGAGTTAGACTGTTCTTAGTGGTAGCAGATAACAGAACAAGGAACAACAGTCTCAAGTTCCAGCAAGGGAAGTTTAGGTTAGATATTAGGAAGAACTTTCTCACTAGAAGAAGGGTAGTAAAACACTGGAACAGGTTACCCAGAGAGATTGTGGACTCTCCATTCTTGGAAATTTTTAAGATCTGGGTAGACAAAGCCTGGGATGATCTAGCTGGGGATGGTCCTGCTTTGAACACAGGGTTGGACTAGATGACCTCCTGAGGTCCCTTCCAACCTAATTTTCTATGATTCAATTAAAATTATGTCATATCTGTTATTCATAGCAATTAATTAACCTCAATAAATAATTACAAAAACAGTCTTTTTAAAATAAATTTTACACTTTCCAAAACCTTAATTTCCTAGTACTTATAAGGTACTTTAAGATGAAAAATTATCAAATATGATTTTACATCAAATACTACCAATATGGAAGTAACAAGCAACAGAGGCTAGTATCAATAGGTAAAAACCAATAGCTGAAGAACTAATGCATCCCATACGAGTACTAATAGGAATTTTTTTTTAATGGTAGAGTAACATGAGAATACAGTATTGTACCAAGTGCATTAATGATCAGTCTTTCTGTTTTTTAGGGCACTATCACATTTAGAAACACAGGACCTTACCTTATATTACATGCATAAAAACCTGAATCTTCTAAATTTGCAGGGATGAACCAAAGAAAGTTTTCTCGCTGATGAACTCGGGAATGCCTCTCTGTGCTTACTGGTATATCACTACCATTCCTATACCAAGTCAGATTGTAGTCAGTGTTGTAAAATTTTGGACAACTGATAGCAACAGGCTCTCCTTTGAGCACAAAATGAAGACAGGTTTCGCATCCCTCTATTTAATATCAAAGAAAAATGTCAAAAACATAAGCAAACTTTTCATAATGATAACGTTAATATTTTTAGCATATTCTTAGGATGATACATGACTGATAAGCTCTCTTTCAATGACAATTTATCAGCAGTAATTTTGCAAATGTATCTGCATTTAGTCATCATTTTCCATCTGAGGACTTCAACCCACCCCTATTTCAAACCATGCAAACGTCTCTTAAAGGAGGTGACAATATACCCTCATAAATTAGTCACACACTCTCAATGTTTAGGGTAATATACAGAGATGCTTCTAATTCACTGGCCATCTCAACCTTCACAATCTATTTTTCTAGTCCTTTTTAATTCAAATAAAACAACTCTTAGGATGCCTGTACATCTGTGTCAGAGCAGACTCGATTAATTGAGTTCTAATTAGAACACTCCAGCAGCCCACCAATGGTGGTGGGGCACTTTAACTAAAGCTCATTGAACAAGCTTTAGTAAAAACACCCCTGCTGCCAGTTATAAGTGCAGGATGCTGAATACACGAGATGCCATGCCTCCTAAGAGTGCTCTAATTAAAATGCCACACCTGTCCCATCCCGGAGCATGTATATAGACCCCCTTACTTCTCATGCAAGATACTAGACTGACAATGTAGAAACTGTCCTTCACAACTGCAGCCCAGGCAGTGGAAGTACACAGTTCCCCCCTGCTGCCAGTCAGACACATTTCTGCATCTGAGAGGACAAAACAGGCTAGAGAGAACAAACAGTACAGTAGTCAGTTTTTGAAACTATAAGAACAAGATAATCCAATGGACAGAAGTCCCATGCTGAGTCAGAACAATGGTCCGTCTAGTCCACTACCCTGTCTCCAATAGTGGCATGACATAGATGCTTTAGAGGGGGAATATTCATACCAGCTGTGTTTGGCCTTATCCATCCCCCGGCATACCCTTCCTGATATCGACCAGAATTGGCTAGGGATGTCAAAGGATCTACCTAGAACAGTCAGTGGATTTAATAGCTAGCAGTATACCTGTTCTCCATTAAATCGGTCTAACCCCTTTTTGACTATAACCTTCTGTGGCAGTGAGTTCCACAAGTTTACTACACACTGGCCACATATACACAAGACATTGACTGCGCAGTAGCCCAAGACTACTATTCAGTAGCAGTGTGTGGCAGACAACACTACTGAGCAGCAGTCTCGGGCTATTGCACAGTCAGAGTCAGAAAAAGCTGTTTATTGGCACTACTGCACAGTAACTCAGGTTACTGCAGTCATTTAGTACTTGTTTATACAAGGTAGTCATTAAAATTCACAGGAGAAAAGTTTAAAACAAACAAGAGAAGTACTTACCTGTTTTTCTTTTGACACACTGGCTACATCTACACAAGACATTGACTCCACAGTCATTACTGAGTAGTCATTTAGTACTTGTTTATACCTAGTACGTATACTTGTTTATACAGGTACTGAATGGATGCTCAGTAAAGACTGTGCAGTCAGCGTCTCAGGTAGACACAGTACTTATCTCATTTGTTTTAAACTTTTCTCCTGTGAATGTTAGTGATTACCTCCTAGTTCTTGTATTCAGGGAACTAGACTAAACAGAGATTCAATTAAATCCATGAACTTGTAAATCTTCATATGATTCAAGCCAGGTCTGTAGTAAGTCAACATTTCAGGCCAAGAAGCTTTTGTTTTAAGTCTTTGATGCATATGCTACCTTTAGTTCTGCAAGTTGCCTCATCTCACCCATACATCAAGATTTCTATTTAATATAGCAAATGTGAATATTACACATCAAACATAAGCAGGATTTGCGTTGGCTTAGTTCTATAATAAGTTAAAGCACAAATATGCTGTGCTTAAACAGTAGTGACAGACCATGCAAAGTCACACCCAGTGACTAAGAAATGCAATGCTTACTACAATTATTTTTAAGAAGTCAGTTTATCATGATTAGATAAAACAGACACACCAGGTGGCTACAGAGAGGATCTCAAAGCTTTCAAGCTTCTCTATAAATTTGAAATCCTATATTCCCATGAAAAACGCTACAAAACCTCAGTCTCAGACCAGGGTATACTAAATTCCTGCTACAGCCCAAACCGTTTTGTTTGTTTTTTTAAAGAAACCCAAGTCTTTATTGATCTTCCACTTAACAATGTTTTCCTTTCTTCCAATTTAATTTTCTGAGCACTACTGTAAGGAGAATTCCCCTGAAACACCTGGAAATATGTAACTAGCCATTAGATAACTTCATATGACAAGTAATCACCATAAAAAAGAAAGTTCTGGTCACTGCCTTGGCATTCAGCGTTTCAAATTTCTGGACAGAAAAAGGAGCTTACAAGGCTAGAGTGGTCCATAAAATATTAATCTTTTGAGAAATCGATGTCCCTGCAGAATCCTTCAAATTCCTTGGACCAATGGAAGACATTCCTTTACTCTGGCAGGAATTAGGGAGGAATGTGATATAAATAGTCATTGTAATAAGATTATAAATGTAATATCTAACTCCAAATCTAAACAAGAAAGCACTCTGCTAGACACTTTTTCAATCAAGAATCAACTAGCAATAAGCAGAAAGCTATCAGTATTCATATCAGTATGACATCCCAATCCAGGACAAAAAGTACTGTTAGCCATTAGGATTATACTCATCCACAGTGTACTGAGATACATACATCTAATACAAGTGTCAAACTCATCCGGCCCCCAGCCACAAGAATGGTGGGGGGCAGGTCCATAGGTCAGACCAGACCTGTGGACCCCCTCCACCTGCATACCTGAACCAGCAGCTGCTTCAGGCAGTCTAGAACCTGTGCTATATGCGGCACAGGTCCCAGTGGCTACAACAGACTCTGTGCAACACAGTCTGGCCAGAGCACCACGTGCAGTGCCTTGCTCCAGCCAGTCCAGAACCCACACTGCACACAGTGCCTACAAAAATTATCTGCAGCGCAGGTTCTGGACTGGCTGGAGCAGGCTCCACGTGCAGCACATGTCCCAGAGCAGGCTCCATGTGCAGCACAGTTGGGCCAGGCAGCCAAGGACATGCTGCATGGTTTCTACTCTGGCCAGGCTGTGGCACCTCTTCCACCCACTCTGAGATCTTCACTGGACAGCGCAGATCCCAGAATGACTGGAGCAGTCACCAGATCTGGTATACTGAGGGAAGGGGTAGGAGGTGGGGAGTGGAGGGAAGAGAAAAGAAATTCATGGGCCAGATCTGGCCTGCAAACCAGTCCCACACTACAGGCACATGTTGTGCCTCATGTGGATCTGATCAAACCCAAAAGCAGCACCTGGAGTCAATGATGGAGCTCCATGAGTCAGATCTGGCCCACAGGCCATATATATTTGTCACCCCGATCTACTACGTGTTCCTGTTTGCTCATTATCAATGTGCAAAGGAGGGCCATGTAAATTTAGAAATGCACACTTCTAAGAAAAAATTAAAAACACATTTTAAAAAATGGCTCCCTCCATATTTGTGAAATTCCCTCCATTTTATTTATAAAACCATCCTATCACCCATCAGTCTGTCCATTCCATCTCTAGCATTTGTATATCTTGTTGGATAAAAAGACAACATTCCCTGTTGTGTCACCACTTAACTCATTTTCATCACGTACAACACATGCACACACACTAATCACACTAATTTTAGGCATTAATCTATATTAAGAAACATGTTTAACTTACCAGTTGAGTATGGAGAAACAAACAGCATTAGATAGCAAATGTACCACAAAAGAGATTTCATGTTTTGCTACAGAGGGAAAAAAAATTCCATTAATATATTAAAAATGTCCTGGCTGCACTATCACTTTTATACCTCACTGTACCTATTATGTGGAAAAATGAGTGTGATATGGCCCTTCCTGGCACACACAAGTCACAGTATTAACTGGTCCATATAGAGGGCTCAGTCTATACTTTGTACCAACATTATATCAGTATTGGGTATGACTCTTTGCTGGTAAAAGCATTTCCATAAGTGCATTTATACTGATACATCTTATTTCAGATTCCACATTGGAGCAAGCCACGGCGGCATACGCACTTTTGTAAAACAGAAAAATGCTCTGAGTGTATAACTAGGCTAGTATATTTAAAGCAGCAAAGGTTTTAAGAGCAGACAAGCCTGTTGTTCTCTGTTAGAAAATTATTGCAATGGACATCTGAAGTGAAGGGGAATGTGCCTCTATTGGTTTTCAGTTATAAATATTCAGGACTAAATATTCCAGAAGGTGGCAGGCAAGTTATCATATACTAGTAATCATGATGTGTTTTAGTTGTGTAACGCTGAATATCTAGAGTCAATGTGTACTACAAACCTATGTTCGGCGCCTCCTTTTTGCATATCAAGTTTAAAAAAAAATCTTCAGAGGTTTTTAGTCACTGTGTGGTCTCTGTCAGTTACACAATACCTATTTCAAAACATTGCATCACATTACACAGGACTGATGTCCTTTTCAATAAAATACAAGATACACAAAGGTGTATAAGACAGAATAAGTCAAACAGCCTGTTTTGTCTATTCCAAGCATATTGGCTGAGACTTCAAACAGCTCGTATGCTGGGTTCTACGTTGAGAGGATCTAAATATTTTTAATATGCACGCTCTCAAAATCTGCCAAAGATGAATGTTCCTGTTTGTTTATAAAATTAGCATAGATTACCATTTTCAGTTAATAGAAGGAGTTTCTTACGTAGGTTTCCCAGAAAACACTGCAGACCCTTCTCTACTAGGCCAGAAAACAACCTTTTAAATTGAGGGGAGGGGTTGTGTTTATTTTTAGATAAAACTGCATAATTAATGAACAAATGTTTGTGCAGTGTTAATAATTAACCAAAATAAATGAACTGTATGTATCCAAGTGAGATTTTCTAGCAGACTCGCCAAAAAAAAAAACCATGGTTGGGGAAAAAGGAGAAGTTCTGAGCATTCGATGATCTGAGCTCTAGCTCACAAAATCACATACATCTCCAATTCAGTTAATCTATAAGGTGCATCTCTACACTACCTTCAGCCTGAGAAATGGACGGTACAACACAAATTCTAGGGTTTATTGGACAAAATTTGGAGGCTTTACCCCAGATAATAACAAGCTTCAAGTATGTGTTCCCTTGAGATATGTTACTTGATAAAGGACTCTTACCTTAGTCTTCATTTAGCTGCCATACATATATTTTTGCTGACATCTGCCAATGAGTTGGTCGTCATTCTTGGAATTTAGACTTCTCTAACAAAAAAACAAAAAGCCTTATAAAAACCTCAAATGCATCATGTACACAAGAACCACCCCCAAATCACCAAGGGCAAATTTCCACAGATATCCTAAATATAAACAGGAAGAAAAAGTCTTTGCACAAAAGAGCGAGATACAGCTTTTAAAAATTGGTAATGCTTAACCTCTGGCCCATGGAGCAGTGATACCCAGTCTGCAGGGCTCTCCACAAGTCTGGAAATTCAGTATCGAAGACGCGGTGGCAGTGTTAATTGCCACTCCCCAGCTGCCAAATTTCCAGACCCCTGGGAAGCCCCATGGGCCAAATGATGTAGGCCCGCGCACTAGATCATCAGTCTGCAGCTAAATCCAGCATTCAGGATCTGGCCCGTGGACCAGCCCATACCACTCATGCAGCCCATGGGGCAGAAGGTTGAGCACCACTGCTTTAAATGGAAAGGTGAGGGTAAAATTACACCAGATGTCTTTAACAAGCCCCTCCCATCCTGCACACTGGATACGCTCTGCAGATCAGGAGAATGGCAAAGCAGGCAAGCACGGGATGGGTTAAGTGTTCCCCCTGCCACTACAAGAGCCCTAACTATCAGGTGCTACCAGGAGTAGAAGGGGCAAGGAAAGCAATTCTCCTTGGCCCTGCAGCCTCTAGACAGTGCCCTCCTGTCCTTTTCATTTGCTGCTTTTCAGCAGCTGCCAACTGCTCATTGACATCCTGCCCTCTTCCCCAGCAAGGGAGATGACAAGCCGTCAATCACTGAGCTCCCTACAAGCAAAGAGACCCAAGAAGCAGCCCTCTTGTGTGCCTCTGGTGTAGCTCTCCAACCAGGGGGTGAGAACAGCTGTATCCTGACCTATTTTTCCAGGACTAAGAATTTCCCAGGAAACCTTAGTGCTGGAAATGAACTGTCCACAGCCAGAGAAAGTCATCAGCAACCATCTTAATTGCAAAGATTGCTTTATACCTCCACTTGACCTGAAAAATTGTTCTGGTCCAAAGTTTGCTATGCTGGATGGAAGTAATCATGAACATTTTTATTTTATTTTTTTTCAAACTATTCTTGAGCTATTGGTTATTTTTAAAATGCTCATTGATTTTCAGTTTAAAAATATTTGTAACAAGTTGACCTTTGAACTAGAAGCAAACTACTCCCTTCAAACTTCCTAAAGTTAATGCTATGAAAACACAGCATTAACTGAATTTGAAGATTATTGACTCTCTGTTCTGCATAATTTGCACCCCCACCACTCCTGACCATATTTACATCCTGGGTATGAAGACTGGTGTCATGGGTTCCAACAAGAACAGGAACAGGCACTGTATTTGTCCAACTGCCATCCTTGATGGGATACAGGATTATAAATAAATAGATAAATAAATAAAAAGACCTTTCAGCAGTTCATAGGTTACTAAACCCTTCCCTCAGTTTAAATGGCAACTACCTCATTGTCCTACAGAATTGCAGTTTTCAATTTTTTTAAAAAAGGACAAATGTACTGAGTTAATAAGTAATCAATCTATCATTAGAGTCTACCACATGAACAAAGGGTGACCAGTAAGCTCTGTGCATTAGTTGGAAAAAACCCTAAAAAATGAAAATTAATTGTAGCTAACTCAGTGATGCCTGTTTGAGCCTGAAACAGCAGCTATTATGAGGTAAAACCAGCAAGCCTACATAAAAAAAAAAAAAAAGGAAAAATCACTAAAATTCAACTAAATGTTAATAATCAATTTGGTTAAAATAGTGCAAAAGACTGCACAGGCATTTTATGTTAGCTTAAACAAGGGTTTCTTTTCATTTTAGCCTTGGATCAAGGGTGTCAAACTCCTTTGGCCCCCCGAGCCAAAGGAGTGGTGCAGGACTGGTCCAGATGGATGAATGGTGAGAAGCCAACCCCACTGGTAGGATCAGCCCCACAGCACCCCCCTCCACCATGCCAGATTCAGAACCTGCAGTGCCCACTCCAGCTGGCGTGGGACTCAGCAGGAAGAAGCCTTACATCCCAGGCACTTGACCGCTGCCACAGGAACAATGCCAGGACCGCAGCCACATGCCCGGAAAAGAGCTGCATGCTGAAGCCCCAGTCACACCATGGGAAGAAATCTGGCACTGCAGGAACAAACTGTGCTGCCAGGCATCTTCCCATGCTGCTGCTGGTCCTTCAACACCGTAGGTCTACCCAGGCACCAGGCTGCTGCTGCCGATCCCCATCACAGACAGTCAGGGTAAAAGTCTGCAGACTGGATGACCTAGCTCTATAGGCTGGATCCAACCTGCAGGCCATATAATTTTGTCAGCTCTGCCCTAGATAATTAAAGTTAAAGCTAAGCTAAGCAAGCCATTCAAACCAAAATAAGTGTCCGCACACAGGTAAGCATTGGTTTAACAAAGCTTAGAAATCAAATTCAACTTTCTGTAGACAAGCCCTAAGCTTCTCCAAATCTAAATACAATGGGTGTGGCTAACTCAGAAGCCACAAGAGATATTATTTCACCATTTGGGAAATGATGCAAATGAAACCCTGCTTATGTTATGCACATTTAGCTAGTTACCTTCCACAACGGTATCTTGATGCAGTCTCTCCCTGCATGCCCTCATTAGTAGACACATTTTGAGGTTTGGGACCTACTCTTGTATCTTTTTACTATTTGGGGTTAAAGTGTGCATTTGCCAAGGGCAGGTAAACCAGATTTTGTGTCCACCAGCCCTCCTTTTCCAAAACTGTAAAGTTTGTAAGTACAGAAATCTTGCAAATAGGAAGGTATGCAAAGGTCACTGAAATGTCAGCAAACACTGTTTGCCGTGCAGAGATCTGCTCTCAGTTATGGTATGGAGATATCGTTTGTGCAAGGAACAGGAGAGTTTCCAGACAGGCGTCACACTCTCTGGATAGCCTTGTAACTCATCAACTATTCAAAGGGACGGTGCTTGTGAGCACAGCCCTTATAACGTGCTCGTGGGAAAATCAAATACTTCCTATAGCTAAGAGAGCTAAAAATTCCTAAGCCTGATGTTAAAGTACGCCAGGGTCCAAAAGACCTAGAGTTGCATAGGTAACACAAAGAGGATCGAGGGAGAAGCAGAGCAGAAACCCCTTGCAGGGTCTCTGGGGTGGGCCTCCCTACCTATGCCGCTGTTGGCTGACATAGGTGATATAGCTCCTGCACGGCAGCCCTGGGTGAGCCTGCCTTCCCAACAGACTGGATAGGTGGCGCCTCCCATGGGTTGTTTTGCCAGTGACTGAAATTTAACTATTTTGGATTTCAATTGATGTTTAATAGTTAGGGTTGTCTTTAGGTTTGTATATTTGTTCACACTCCCTCCCTGTAATAAACCCTCTTTTAGTTGCATATTGCTTGTGAGTGGGGAACTCTCTCATTAGGAGGGTAGCAAAGCACTGGAACAGGTTACCCAGAGAAGCTGTTCAATCTCCATCCTTGGAGATTTTTAAGACCCAGCTAGACCAAGCCTTGGGTAGAATAATATAGTTGGGGGATGGTCCTGTTTTGAGCAGGAAGTTGAACTAGATGACCTCCTGAGTGAGGTCCCTTCCAACCCTAATCTTCTATGCTTCTATGATTCTAAACCACATCATTCTTTTACCACTGTGGTCACCCCTCATCATGTCAAGAATTCATTCCCATGTCTACTAAGACAATTATATGGGAAAGTCAACGAGACCTTAGGCATTTGCTTCAAAATGAGTTAGTGCTGAAACCTTGCCAGCCAACGTCACTGCACAGTGGAGGAGTAATGAACTTTGGCACAGAATCTGTGTGCACTTGGCACAGCTGCTTTAGAGGCGATTTGCATTTTTAATAGGAGCAAAGTCCAAGAAGTTCTTGCAACATCCTATCCCTTGCTGAAGTGGCTTTGCCAAAGATAGGAGAGAAAAGGCATACCAAGACAAGAACAAAGTACCAATCACTTCAAAAGCTTATTTGTACTTCTATTCCAGACCCACTCCTGAGATGTGACGATTCTAAGTTTTTCAGGTGGCAGAAATTCAAGCTGGTTAGTCAGGTTAGCTGGCATAGCAACCTACTTTGAGAATTGACAAGACCCTACCTTCTATAAACATTGTGTGTAGTGTGAAGGCTTGTGAACACCTCCTGCATGTACTCTGAGTAGCTCACCACTGGCCTGAAAGACCTCCCTTTTCTATTCCAGGACCTCCAAATGTATGAATCACTAACAAGTTGCTCAGCCTGAGATGGAAATAAGGGATACCTGATTAGTCAAACAGGCTCCCTGTAGCAGGCTGTGAGCCCGAGGCTCCAGCAAAGCTCTAAACAGTAATACTAATTGCAGGCTGCTCAGGAGGACTGGGTCAGCTGAGGGAGATAATTACTGGGCACAGGAAGTAAAATGCTTCCAGGGAGGGGAAGCCAGAGACAAGAAGAATGGAAAGGGAAAGAGAGTGAGAGTGGCTGTTATACTAGACCAGGGACTTTCAGGGTCTGGGAAGAAACTCAGGTGCTGCAAGATTGGGCGCAGCATCATGGAAGGGAGCTGAGTTGCAGACAGCCTGAGAGGAATGACTGTAGCCAAGGAGCAGTAGTACCTTGTCAAGGGATGAAGACAACTCAGACCTGTAAGTTAACCCTTTACTGCCTGTGCTTGGGTTAGAGTTTGAGGACTGACTGAAATAGGAAGGTGCCTGTGTGACAAGTGTGCCCTGGGAATATGGACTGTATTGTGTTTACAGACTGTTTGATATGAGCAAATCCCTAAACCTGCTACAGTTCCATAAGAACAGCTCCTTCCCCTTTGCCACTGACAGTCACCCTCCTGCCTTTGGAAGGAAAAAAAGCCCTTTTGCAAAGCTCCTTCTAATGCACAAGTCACAGAAAATTAGCTTTATCATTATGCATTCTTGTGCTCTCTTAAGAAATTGCTACCTACAGACTCTAGTATGGTCTATCTTGAAAATGAGTGGAGACTCAATGCACCCATTACAGTAAAAACTGAACATCCAAGCTCTTTTCCACTGGTTGTAACTTACATCTGTGGCTGTTTTTGTTTCATTTTTGGGTTTGTCTGGGGGTTTTTTTGGGGGGGGGGGGAAAGGGGGATTGTTCTTGGGTTCATTTGTTTTTTCCCCTTTAGTACTTTTGGTTTTTGCTAATGGTTGTCTTGTTTGGTTGGGTTGTCTTAGGCCACACTTTACTTATCTTGCACTCTATATAGTTAATGGTTAAACGTCTAATACAAACGTGACTTGGGCTTCCAGAATTCCTTTTTCCCAGCCTGAACAAAGAATCACTGAAGTATAGAAAGAGAAGCGCATATGCCATCAACAGTAGTACTGCTGCATCAAGGCAAGGACTTCAATCAACTCATAGCAGTACATTTTTCACATGACAGGAATTCGAACTGGTCAGTCCGGTTAGCTGGTTGCACTTTGCACATTATTAACTTAAATGTAAGTGGGTGTTACATATTGTAAACTATTAATTGGGTTGGTTGGTTTTTGGTTTGTCTTTTTAGTTTGGTCAGCTTCAGCCTATTTATCAGGTTGGGTTGTTCCTGTTTGTAAGCCATTGCTAACCTATTTGTACTGTTCACTCAATGAAGTTCTCTGCTTGTTGAACTACTATTGTATGAGTTTTACTGCCAAATTCTAATGAGAGGGGAAGACTGGCCATCCAAAAATTTAAGTAATTTAAAACAAAGCGGTGCACATAGTTCACAAATCAATGCTGCCCTTAATCCAAACTCACTAGTAAGGAAAGTACATAACAGGAAAGATTAACCTATGAACCTCACCTACAAAACTCTTCATAGGTCAAGTGAACTACAGAACCTAGCTATGGAAGATCTGTACCAGAAGCTAGCCCACCCACAAAAGTTCTTCACAAAACAGCACCAGTTTAGGAAAGGACAAAGCAAACCATCTACCCACAAAACTCCATGAGTCAGATAGCCCAATTGTCCCACTATAGTAAAGTGCCTTATAAGATCCTTCACCCATGTACCACAGCCACTGACTCATCCTGAGCCAAGCAAGAGAAACAAAATAGATAATAAATAATAATTCTAAGTTTTCTTGTTGTGCCAAACAGAACCCTGCTCGTGGTATCATACCAACCTCTAGACAGCATCAGAGGACAAAGGACATGGCTGATCAGAGAACTTTGTTTAATTTATTCAATCGGCCACTTCAGTAGGACCAAGAAGTCCCACACCCTTTGATAAAGAGGTCACTAAAATGACTAAGAGGCCAATTACTGTAATTAAGAGAGAAGTGCAGCCTGTAAAGGCAGTACGCAGACAGCCATGAACTTACCCACTATGGCTAGGGACAAAAATTACACACAAACTGGTGTAAGTGATCAGAAACTAGTTCAAATCCATAATGCAATGGAAGTTCAGTGCACATAAACCATCTGCAAAATGGCTGACACAAATTTAAGATAAACCAGGATGGATGTAGCATCAAACTCAACTGATTTGGGTGAAACCAGCTTATTGAACTTCTGTCCCAGATCCCCTCCAGATTCAAGTTAATTCAATCCCCCAGCATCCCAGAATGCTTTGCATCTCTCCCACTAACTCCCTCCTCCCCCCCCACCCACCTCAAGGTGGGTGAGCTAGCCTTGGCTCAAACTGTCTACTCCAGCTGAGCAGGGAGGTGTGCTTTAACCCCTGGCACCTGCAGACTTGTGGGTGCATTTCTGTAATCAAAAGTGAATGTCTGTTCACTTGCTTTTTGGTTCAATCTATGCATCTTAGCATAATTTGCAACGCCTGAATCAATTCAGCCTCAGGCTTGTTGACCTTGCAGCATAAGCACATCTGCTATCCTTTGTTTCCCTGTTCTGCTTGGAGCCAAGGCTCACACTGTGTATTTATTGGGTACTTTCCAGCTGTGGCAAATGGTTATCACCACACTCAGCTGTGTCCAGGGTCTTTTTTTGTAAAAAAGCCTTGCAGACACTGTGCAATGTACATCAGACCACATTTGTACATGCAGCACTTCTAATGTTTAGAGAGATCCCCATCATCCCAAAAGCATGTTTTACCACTGTTCTGCAACTGCTTACATGCACAACTGAGTATTCTGTACAGCTCTATACTGTCAGGGTACTGTTCCACAAAGCCACATCACGAGAGTAGGCAGTGCCCGCCCCCCACCCCCCAAACATACAGGTAGACATATGAGCTGCCTACATACATGCTGGCTCATGTCCTAATGAGAAGGCATCAAGGCAGTCTGCTCCACATTCTAATTGAAACACTCTACAGTGGCTTCATTGGCACGTGGATAAGCCCCCATAGGTTTAAAAATGGCCATTGGGGTGATTTATCTAAATCTCGTCAAATAATATTTAAGTAAAATGTTCCATAGCCATTTTTAAACATGCAGGGGCTTAATACTCATGACGGTGAAGCATTTTAATTAGAGCAGCTCTCTGGGAACCACTCTAATTAAAACACCCCCCGCCCAGCCTCCAAGCATGTGTATAAGCAACTATGTATTCCATTAATATCCATACTGTTAAGAGGGAATAAAGCTCCACCAGGCAAGAAGCCGAGTTTTGAAGAGATCAGGCATTTACTTGCCTGGATAAGTTGGATCTTTATCCAAGCAAATAAATGCCTGATCTCTTCAGAACCCTGCTTTATGCCTATGATGCTTCTGTTCAGAAACCTCTTCCTGTGGTTTACTAGATCCTGCTGTACCATTATAACTGTACTAAACAGTAGGGCTGTGTGAAATTTCACCAGCTGTTTTGAGCTCAAAACGGCAAAATCAAAAATAAAATGAAGGGCTTCGAAACAGCCTTGAAATGAAACAAGGGCAGTTTGAAACACTGCGAGTTTTGAAGCTGAAACTGGGTTTGCCTGCAGGGAAACAAAAAGTAAGGAGAGGGAGTGGGAAAGGACTGCTCTGATATTGACTGTGTAGCTGGCCAGTGACTGTGAACCTTCCCTGAGGTCCCTTCCAATCCCAGTGCTCTAGGGGAGGGATGGGAAAACAGCATAAAAAGCAGCATTGTTTAAACTGACCTGCTTTCTGCCTTGGAGTCAGTTAGTGAGCTATCTTCCAGGAGCTCAGCAGCATTAGACAACAAAGGCTACTACTACTGATTTCCTACTTGCTAGCCTAGCAAGTAGGATTCAGCAATACCTTTTGCTTTCTTTCTATCCCCTTTTTATTTTATTATTATATTCATTGATCGATTTACTTTCCATTTATTCCTCTCCCAAAATCCTCTTTTTGTTTAGTCTATTTTGATTCTTTTCAAATCCTTGCTCTCTCTCTCAGTATGCGTTCCATTCACTGTGCAGGGAAGCACAGCATAATTATATTGCATATTATAATATGGAATTTATATCAGAAAACACAAAACATACATTTATATAATTTTATCTTATTTAGTACATAAATATATACAAACATACATACACACACTACATAAATACACAGACATACACTTATCTACATATATTACATAAATCAGATAGATAACATTACAGAAGAGACATATTTTCCAGCACACTAAGGCAAAGACAAGACACAAAGAAACACACCATGAAGCGTGCTGGAAAGGCAGCTGGCAAGCCTTTAGGGAGGGACAGAAGAGGGGGTAGAAGGAGAGATGCAAGTTCCTCCCCTCCACCACTCAAACTGAGACACAGCCTCTTTGCTACAACAAAAGGCATGAGACTGGTTGCAGTGGAGTTGTGAGGCTCCAGGTGAGCTCAGCGTAACTTCCTGGGATGTCAGCTTTCAGGCTGAAAAATCCTGTCAGGCTGAGGAAGCACCTGCAGTTGGTGTGTGTGTGCTGTTCCTGGATGGAAGGAATAGTAAAGAAGCTAGAGGCTGGCATGGGATGCAGGCAAGAAATCCAGTCAGTAAAAATGGAAATGGAGGCATCAGGGGGTGAGGGACCGGCTGTCAGAATTCCAAAGTCTATACTGAGTCCGTGAGTTTCTGTACCTATTACCTAGGAGGTTGATCAAGTGGAGTTATAGGCTCATTTGTGAAAAGTGGTTGAACTTGCACCCATCTCCTTGAAACTTGGCATGTCCCAATTCTTAGAAGGGCTCTGTTTGGCCTGATAAGAGAGATGCACGCTCAGGACATGTCAAACAATGTGGATAGCTCTGATAGGAACTGTAAGATGCATTATAAGCAGGAAGAAAGCATGTCAAGAGAGCCAAGGTGTTGGCACCTACACCCAACTTCTAGCGAGAAAAGTCTTTTATCTTGTTTTCCAAAAAGATTTAAGAACCTGTTAACATATTTATTTAAATGTTAGGATTGTGCAATTAGTGGGTAAATGCATCTTTCAAATAGCAAATTTTACTCTTGTTTTGTCTTGACAGTGTATTGTGCATAGGTGAAAATATGTACATGAGGACAAGTTAAACAAATATGGTACTGCCAAGTTGAAAAACATGATGTTTTACTGACTTCTCTGATGAAATTACTTCCATTTGGGATAGATTTTCAGAGGCAGCTTGGATTGCAAGGCTCAATCCATCCTCTAGCTAGTTATATTAGCAGTATAGCTTAGAATACAGAACAACAGTTATACAGAAGAAAAATTGCATGAAACAAGCAATTGCCAGGTTTAATGTTAAATTTCTTTAGATAGCTCTGCCAATGCACACCTCTTGTGCAAAAAATGACTTCAAGGATACATACATCTATAGTTAACCCAAGGTCTTTTTTTCAGGTTTTAGTCCAACACTCTCTTCACTCCATGCCAAGACTCACAAATACAAATAAAGGTACTCTCTCCTGATCAGATTTAAGACCCTACTATCTTCCCTCGCTGGGGGTGTAGATTAGAACCTAGCCTCTGCTTTTACTCAAGCAGTACAAACACAAACTAAATGATTTAGTTTTGACAGTCCTCCACTGCCCTTCCCACAATTCCTCCAACCCCTCAAAGGGCACACAAGATTTCCCACAGCTAACTGGAAAAAAAAAAAATCACAGCACAAAGTATCCCTGCAGAAAGAACCATGGGATAGTCTCACCCAGACATATAGCTGAAGGAAGAAAGAATAAAAGATGCAGATTTACAAATATACAAATTTACTGTGAAGATGCTTGGCTAACCTGGGTACTTAATGATCAGGTAACTGCAGGGAAGGCATAGCCTAAAAGGGCCTAGTGAATTTAGGGGCTTCAGCTGTGTATCTACGAAGAATTTTACTTTCCCTTAAAACGGTAAGCTTCTACCTCTTAAAATTAAAAGTAACCTTAGCAAGTGAAAAGAGAAGCATTTGCTGCCTCCCAAGCTTGCATGCAGACTGCTGATAAAACTCTCTACTTTACAGGGCAGCAGGAGCAGAAAATTAACAAGGCTGATCATTTGTACTGCTGATACGTAGAGTGACTGTCAAATCATACCAATTTTGTATTTCCAGCAGCTTTCCCAGAGCATCAGCAGAAGCAGAGCCAATCTGGAATTATGTTCATGAGAAAATGAGGAGGAGTATGGACGGATTTCCTCCCATTCCTTGCACAGATCATGACATAGCGAACTCCAAGCTTACCGAAACATCCCTCCTCCTCCCCACCCCAAAAATAAAATAAATGATCAAAACAAACCTGTTCTAATACAGACACATACATCTTACCAAAATATCCCATCAGAGTATCAGCATTCTGGACTTGCACATGCTGTACAATACTGCCTAGATATGAATAGTGTTAGAGAATATTTAAGACCCCTGTGGTCTTATCAATTGACTAATAAAAATATTAGACTTTTGGTTATTTCAAATACACGGTTAATGGTGATTTTTATACGATTACAAAGGTTTATATTGAATCTTGTGCTCTTTGTGCTACAAATACTTCTGACAATTCCATAATTAAGCATAGCCATGCTACAATTTTACTTTCTAAAAACTATTTCCTACTGTTTTTGCACTCAGTGATACACTGTTAGTAAGCATGCAGTACAAACCTGATGTAAAAATTCTCTGACAAATAAAGAAATTATTTAATACATCATAAAAAGGAAAAAACCAATAGACTGTAAACACGGATGCCTTAGTCATGCAGGCACACAGTCAGGACATCCAAAACAAGCAATGAAAGGGCAATGAAACTTAGTTTAGACATCCAAAACAAGTCATAAATGACACTACAATGGCACTTAGTTCAAACACTGAATTCCTGGACATTAAAATACAGCTGAAAGCCTTCCAGAGCTAATGCCTACTATATTTTCCCAAATAGCTTTTTGCACCATATCCCTGTATTATTTAATAAATCCAACTTTAGTCATAAGTTGGGTGGAAAAGCTAAGAAATCACCCTTCTCTCTCATATTAAAATAGAGCAAGAAAAAGAACAAACACATGTGTATACCAATTATCAATGTACAATTGTAAATATACAACAATATTACAATTATCACCCCATCTCCATTCAGCAGAAGCTCAAGTGATGCACTACTGTCTACTCCAAGATTTGACAGCCTCTCCCACCTCACAACTTTCATCAAGCATCTCCCCTCCCACCTTGGCTACCGCCAACTCCTCCTAACAAACTTGCCTAAGACTCATCTTAACCATCTCCAATCCAGGAGTAGGATCATAGGAAAGTTGAGTTAAAAAGAGACCTCACAAAGTCATGTAGTCCAGCCCACTGCTCAAGCCGGGGGGTGGGAGGGGGGATCATCCCCAACTACACCATCCCAACTAAGCCTCCTTAACCTGCTCTTGGTAATTTCCAAGGATGGGGACTCCACCACCCACAGTCAGAAAGCTTCTCATCTCCACCTGAAGTTTCGCCTGCTGCTGCTGGAGGCTGTTGCTCCTAGTCCTGTTCCCTAGGGCCACAGAGAAAAGTCTATCTCCAACCTCTCCTCGGGTATTTGAAGATGGGTATCAAGCTCCCCCCGCAAATAACCCCTAGTCCTTGCAGCCTTCCCTCCTGCGCCTGACTTCCTCAAATCCTGTGTGCCGCAAGGCGCTGGACGCTTTCCAATCCCTCCAGATCCTCCCTGAAGCAGAGGGAGGATTTCTTAGAAGAGGGGGGTGGAGATCTTCTAAACGGACCTGGGATGCGGCTGGGAGCAAGTCAGAGCAGCTTGGGCAACCCAGCCCCTTCTTCCCCGAAGCCTGCCTGGCTGCATCCCAGCGGCACAGCCGGGCCAAAGATCTCCCCTTAAAAAACACCTCAACAGCGCCCTGACACCACTCCCCCCACACGCAGCCTCCCCGCCTGCACGCGGAGCACCCCAGCTGCCCCGCCCCGAGCCGGGCAGGGCTGGGACTACACGAGCCAGCCCTGATTTCCAAGCAGCTCCCCCACCCCACGCGCAGGAGGCTCCGATCAAGCCCAGTCAAGCTCACCTCCGGCAGGGGAGGATCCGCCCGGTGGACCCCGCCACAGCGACTGCCGGGGGCAGCGGCCGGCCGGCGGTAGCAACCACTGGATGGGAGCACGAGCGCCGCCTCCGCCCGGCCGCGCTGAGTCAGCCCTAGCGGGGCCCCGCCCACACGTGCGAGTGCTGAGTCACCCCGCGCCGAGGGTCACTTGAGGACCGGCCCCAGCAAGCAGTGCAGCACTCGGGGTTCAGAGGTGACGCCTTGTCTTAGACCCACTAAGACATGGCAAAACAAAATAGATACAAAAATAAAAAAAATTTCTGCACGTTTTCAGGCACAGAGAAAATTAAAGATGGTAAAAAGTGTCCATAGGTAGAAAAAAAAATTGCATTTTTTTTTTTGCAATGTCTTAGTGGGTCTAATAAATGGGATCATCTCTGAACCAGGAGTTCTAGTGTTTTGCATTTCTTTTTGTCTCTGACCAACACAGCTACCAAGTACATCCCTGCTCCTCTCAGCCTGCTTTTCAGCGCAGAGCAGTGATGCTCAACCAGGGGTCGCATTGCCACAGCCTGGGGTGCAGTGAGAGCCTGTCAGGGGTACACTGTACAGCACCTGTTAGTGTTGTCAGAAGTACAATAATTATTGTGTTTGTAGGATAATTCTAACCCTTGAACAATGTATGATCGATACTAGGCAACAGGCTCAAAATGCACGATCATTTTGGAAATACGGGTTGCAGCTGTGTTGATCCACAGGCAAAAGCAATCAGAACTCTTGGTAGAGGTGATATCTTTTATTACATCAATTAGATAGCTGCAGAAAAAATTTGGAGACAGCTAATTGACACAACAAATGCAAAACCCAAAGCACTCTCAGGGAGACCAAACTGACTTTTGGAAAAAAAAAATTATTATTAATGTATTTTGTGTTCCAGGTTAAATCACCTAAATCCGTTCCAAATCGTATCAATAGAGCAGAGCTCAATTGTTCCCAAACCCATACCAATCCAGGATTCAATTGCTCTAACACCACGGGTGGTGCTACGACCTGTGAGCATCTTCCATAGCAGGCTCTCACCCTGGGACTTCCGATACTCCCAAATCCATTGGCAGGCATTCTAGTTCAGGCCCAAGCTGAAATCACTCAGGAAAACTAAACTAACTTTAGGGTTTGTTGTCAGCACTTTCTTATGACAGCTTGCCTCAAAATAAAGAAATGTTTCAACTTTGATGAACCAGTTCTCACTCACTGACATGTTACAGTGAACAAAATAAAGTAAATAAGACTTACGTGCATACTTATTTGCTAATTTTTTCGGTGTACGATAGTTTTTCAGCAAATACAATAGTTTTGAGCTTCCAATATGATAATTTTATATGAAGACCTGGTAACGCTGGTATCAGCCCTGTCAGGTGTGCTGCTGCACATGGATCTTGAACAGTGGTTCTCAAACTTTTTTGTACCGGGACCCATTTGTAAACATTGATGACCAGTCTCAACCCAGCGCTCCTCACTCCCTGTTCACTGCCCCCCCCAGCCCTAGGGTCCAGCCCCCCAGTATGTGGGAGAGGAGGTAGGTGTGTGGGGCAGGGGGAGACCAAGCAGCCCCTGGCAGGCTGGAACACTGCCAGCCTGCAATGGAAATGCTACTGTTTCCCACAGATCTTTCCTTTAAAGGAGAATCTTTTTTTAAAATTTGTCTGAGGCCCTTTCATATACGGGTTTCCCTCAATTTATGTGGGTTCAATTTATGCTAATTTGTTCTTATGCAATGACTCTTTTTATACCTGAAATTCATTATGTGCAAGGTAAATTCACTGTTATACAATTGGCATAGTTGCACTCCCTCCTCCCCCAAGCAAGTAAGTCTGAGAGGGGAGGGGAAAGGGCCTTGAGTGGAGGGGATGGGTAAGGGGAGGGGAAAGGGTTGTGGGGCCAGGGCCCCACTCACCGCAGCCCCTGCTGCAGCTGCTCTGGGAGCAGCTGATGCCAGTTCCTTGCAGCTGCTGGGCTGCACCATGCCCCAAACCCCCTGGGGCTCCATGCCCTGAATCCCCCGGCGCAGCATAGCCCAGTGGCTGCAAGCAGGCAGCATCCACTGCTCCCAGGACTGCAGCAGGGGTAGGCAGCCATCTGCAGTGGGACAAGAACGACTGCTGCTCCCAGGGTGGCAGCAAGGGTGGCACCAGGCTCTTTGCGATGCTCAGGCTGGGTGGCAGCCCCACTCAGCCCACTGCTCCACTTTTCTCCACTCACTGCAGTTCCTGCTGCAGCAGCCCTGGGACTGGCCAACACCAGCTGCTTGCAGCCACTGGGCTGCACCGTGCCCTGAACCCCACACTGTGGTGCAGCCCAGCGGCTGCAAGCAGGCAGTGTCTGCCACTCCCAGGGCTACAGCAGGGGCAGGCAGCAGCCTGTAGCAGGACGAGAGCGGGCTGTGGACAGTGGCCACTACAGGCTGGGACTGGCAGCGGCACCAGTATCTTCCCAGTGCTCAGGGTGGGCTGCAGCAATGGGAGGGCGGCTGCTGCCACCCCAAAATTTGCCATAGCTCCCCACAACCTACCCTCCCAGTACCGATGCCAAGCGCTGGGAAGAGTGTGGTGCCACCACTGGCCCCAGCCTGCAGCAGCCACCGTCCCCAGCCCACTCTCATCCCACCGCAGGCTGCTGCCCGCCCCTGCTGTAGCCCTGGGAGCGGCAGACACTGTAATCAGCCCCCCAACCAAGGTTCCTCTAAGTCTCAATTGTTGTTATATTATTCATAAGAGGCACCAATCCAAAAAAGATTAGGTGCCATCTGTTCCAGATTAATTGTTGAAACAAACTAGGAAAGTCCCTACCACAGATATATTAAAATCTAATTGTATACAAGATGCAAAATTGCTAATATAGACAGAGGCAAGAGATAGAGGAAAAAAAACAGAAACCTTAGGAGCAGAATTAAGCATAAACAGTGAGAATCTCAGCTCACAACTTACTTGGCATTTTTCAAACAGTGATGTTTGAGGTACTCTTCCCTTCCCAAAAGCTAAAAAATGTAAATATAAAACTTGTGTTAGGTGCTATGGGATAATGTCACTTGAGTAAACCAAAAGTCAAATCTTACAAACAGAATATTTGTTATATGTAGGCATTTAGAAAGACCAGAATACCAAAGGCAGAAGAAAGAATCTATACTAGATTTAATCTGCTATTAAACACACGTTCATGTAAATTACTTAATCCCAACATTAATTATATGTAACAATTTTAACACTACCACAGTAATGTTGCAAACTTGGTCCCCCTCTAGTCCAAGTAGCACCCTTCAGCTGTGGACACTGGGTCCTAGCAGTGCACCTCTCAGTGCTGGGACCCAGCTGGGTCCCAGGAGCCACAGGGCATGACTCTTATCTCCCAGCCTGGGGGGGTGTGAAACCCCTGGGACAGGGAGATCACAACTGCCACAGCCTTCCAGCTTCGGGGACCTCATGCAGCCCCCAGACTGAGAGATCATAGCAGCTGCATCTCCCAGCCACAAGGATATGTGAGGTGCCCCTGTGGCTGGAAGCCGCTCAGCTGAGGGACTCCCAGCTGCAGCAGTCTGCTTCTTGCCAGTGCAGGGGGAGCCAATCCTGGGCTCCCCCTGCATTGGCAATAAGACATGCTGGGATCTAATGTGCAATCCTACAATCACACCTTCTGCCATGCACGTGTGGTAGAGCAGGAGACACAACTGTGTGGATCACGCATTAGATCCCAGATTGTGCCTTCACCTGCACATGTAAAGGGGGCCAGAGTCATACAATCACTGCAAAATAATACTTAACTTATGCCTCCTAAAAAATATGGCAAATCTCAGCCATGTCATCATCTGTAGCTCCTCAAATATAAATAAACTATTTGGGAAGCTGGTTTTGGGTCCCTTCCTCAGCCTTTCGTTAAAATAAATCAATCAATCCTGCAGAGAAGGGGGGAATGAGAGAGCGAAAGCAGAAGTATACCCAGCATGGGGTACACAAAAATGTTATCAACATTAGATGTGTTGGTACAATATAATTGAGCTATGTGCCATTCACTCATAGTTTTAAATCTTACTGAAAGATTCTTCAGTCCCTCTGAAATGGGCTTTCTGTCTGGGAGGTGGAATTACTAAATACAAACATAAGGTACCAGGATACATAGATCAGCCCACTGTGACTTCTTCCTCCCTTACCATCACACAGACACACAGTGGACTATCTAGCCTTCTGACCAGGTCCCACCCTTTCCAGAGATCTCCTACCTTTCACCAGTATTTATAAGCCTCCTACCCTACCTGACATTTTTCCCATCGTGTACAAAGGGCTTCAAACACAGTTGACAGGCGCTCATACACACTTCTACAGGTTTTGCAACGTAAGTCTTGCAACACCCCCTTCATCTTTCATCAGAATGCTAACTCACAATACCAGTCAGCCTCTGTTTTATTACTAACAAGTTCACTGGAAAACTTGCTAAGGGCCCCACCCTGGGGCCCTTAGCAAAAACTAAGCCCCTCTCCTGCTTTTCTTCAGCTTCTCCCTCCAGAACCAGACTCCCTTCCTGTATCTTTCAACAGCCCCCACATGTGGGTAGTAACAACTTTCCCGCATTTCTCTTAGATCTTCCTTTGAAGTTCATTTGTTCCCCACACCCTTTCCAGCTGCTCATTATAAATCTCTTTCCAGACCAGCTCCAGCCCTGGTCAGTTCATATTGGCCAACTATCTTTCCTCTCTCTCTAGAAAAGGGCACTGTTATCCTATAATGTCACCTAGCTGAATAGCTGTAGGTATTTATTAGCTGCAAATATCTTTGTATGTTTCAAAATAATTATTTCATAATAACTCATTACCAGGTGCTTTTCTCACAAAAAAAACAAAATGTAATTCTCACAATGGTTTCAACACATTGAGAACACATTCGTAATTTACTGCTCTGAATTTTATCATTGTTCTACCAGTGAAATGTTGCCATCCTCTGAAGAGCTGCACTTCTCCTCAAACAAGAGAAAACAGAATCAAATATGGCAGCACAGTTAGAAGAGCTAGTTCATGGCTTACTGTAGTTTAAATATAAGGAGCGGTCTAGAGCTGGGAAAGGTATTCAGCAGTTATAGCTGGTGGATCTCGCAGGCTATGTACAGGTAGTCAAAAAGCCCGAGGTGGAAGCAATTCAGTCTTTGCAGATTTCTCTAAACTGCATAGATTGAACCGATAATGAATGGAACTGACAAGTTTTCAGTTGGGAAAGGCAGGCGGAGGCCTGCTCTGACCCAGGCCAGAAGACGGGGGCACTCGAGCACGTTTCCCAGCCTGCCCTCATAGAGGAAAGAGCCCTCCTCCTGGCCATAGGGGGAGCCCCAGAAAGAAGGATCAGGCTCTGCTGCCTGGCACAAGCCCCCAGGCAGTCCAGCATATCTTGCCAGCTGCTACCAGTACTAGGTTCTGGCAGTACATGCAGGGAGGCCCAGGAGGCACGTGCCAGGCGGCAGGGCCCAATTCTGCCCTCTGTGGAGCGCTCTGTTCCACAGTTCCCCTTGACAGCTGTTAATGGCTCCTTTTTTTGCTTTTGTGTTGTTTCTAATCATTCCATACATGTCTACATCAGGTCAGATTATTCTGGGGAACTCAACAGTGGAAACATACATCTCCTACTTGCTCTCACTGCACACCTGTCAAATGCCCCCCAAATGTCATCTAACAGCACCAGTAAGCTCATCTACACTTGAGAGCATGAGACTAGTGATGGGTGTTCCAGAAACTAGCTACACGACAGTTTTTCAGCATTCAGTACAGATGGAGTAGAAGCAAGTGGGTACGGCATGTTTTCAGGGTGGCACCCTGTAGCATGGGGCAACATGACACCAACATGCCCTCCTTATCACCAAAGCTGTCCCCCTATGTTAACAGTGAATGAAAGATGTCCTCCAGTACTGCTTCATGATGCATAAAGATAGTCTCAATTATCCTGATCTCCTTGGGCATGTGTAAATGAAACAGAGGCCCTAAATTGAAGCAGTGGGTTTTAAAAAACACCACTTCAGTTTAGGATTGATTAAACCCCTGTGTCATGCATACACCTTATGTGCCTCTCCGGCGGGGAGGGGAGGGTGAGCTGCCGGTGAGCAAAGCGGTCCCTGGGCTGAGGGGGAGGGGACGGGGGGTGTTGGTGCGTCCCTCCATGGCAGTGGCAGCCCCCCCAGGTGGCACCCACCTGCAGGTACCAGCTTGGGCAGTCCCAGGGGCAATGCAGCCATGGAGGAAAACACACAGCTCAGGCAGGCAGGCAGGATCCGGGGGGGGTGGAGATCAGGCTCGCCACTTTTCTTGGGCAGAGCCTGTTTTTCCAGGCTATCTGCAGAGCTTCCTACAAAGCCATGGAGCTGCACGGACCCTGGTGCTTTACTGCATGGCTGTAGGGGAAGCAAACAGTTAAAATCGGGCTAAATGCTTTTGCACTGCTTTAATGATGTCA
>NW_017729032.1:149866387-149874289 GCF_001723915.1 Gavialis gangeticus
CAGGTCCCTTCCGACCCTAGAAACTATGAAACTATAACTGCACTGTTATTCCAAGAGGGGGCAGAAAAAAGGCCATAAGGCAATACAGGAGCATAACTGAGCAGTTCTGTGCCCTGGGTGGTGGCAGTGCAGAGGGCTGCAGGCACTGGCTACTATTTTGGCATTCTCCCCACATAAGTCATCATATGGGTCTGATGCTCCAGTTACTCCCGCTTAGTTACTCTAAGTCAGTGGTTCTCAAGCGAGGGGTTACCTTACGGTGCTGAAATCATTTAGGGTATGTCTGCACATCCCAGCACTGCTCTGCAGGGAAAATTAGTCTGTACAGAGTTTTTCTGTAACATGGCTATACTGCTTCTGGTGTCCCAGATAGCTCATTCAGGGCTAGCTCATGTATTAGATGAACACCTTGCTGGGGTCATTTGACCCCAGTACTCTTTCCTGCCATGGCAGGGGGTCGGACTAGATGATCTACTTAGGTACCTTCCGACCCTAGAAACTATGAAACTATTTCTACGTGGCACTGTATGTGCCCCTCTCTCCTCTCATCCAAGGTCATTTAGAATCCACACATTAGCTACCCCCAAGCCTTAGTCTGTGAAGGTGCTTGATCTGGTAGGTGTACTTGTCTGGTAGATACCCACCTATGTTTCCCTGTGGGGTCAGGACAACACTCAGGATCTCAATATTGCGCTGTTAGACAGGAGGGCATGGTGCACAGTTGCATGTATACAAACACACAAATCAATTAGGTGCATACACACACACTACCAACTCAGGCACATACACATCCAAGATTACCAGCCTAGGCACATGCATACCTATCACCAATTCAAGCACATACACACTCTAATGATAATGACATGAAATCATATATAATACACGCATACATACACATATGCACACAGGTTAAACACTGACTCCGGTAACAGTGTGTATGTGTTTTGGTGCCTGTGGTACCTATGCTTGGGGTGCATGGTAACTAAAGAGCAAGCGGCAGATATCAGGGGAAAAGGCAACAGGGATAAAGTAATATCAGTGGCAGAGATTAGGAGAAAAGACAGTGGGGACAAGTCAATAACAGTGGCAGAGATCAGAGGAAAAGGTAGTGGAGATGAAGCAATAGCAGTGGCAGAGGTCAGGGGACAAGGCAGTGGAGATGCAAAGAAACAGGGGGTTGCAGGCAGAGAGGAGCTCAGGATGGCTGGAGCCACAGAAGCATGAAACAGGTATTGGAGGTGGCGGTGAGCCAGAAGCAGGAGAGGGAGAAATGAGACAGAAGTTAGAGGGGCGAGGAGCAGAGATTGGAGCAGGGCCGAACCATAGCAAAGCAAAACCCAACTCAGGGGTCCAAATAACAGTTTTGTTAAATGAACACTGTACTGTACAGCTTGGTTCCCACACAGTCACACAAGCATGCCCACACACACTTGCACAATGGTAGCAGGAGAAAGAGACTCAGTGGAAGTGTTGGAGTCCAGGTAGGGAAGAGAAACAGAGTCCAAGTCCTTGGTTGAAGAGAGGATGGCGGTGATAGCTACCTGTCCAGGCGGGAAGGGGGTCCTCGATGGCCAGTCAGGGTCTTTCTCCAGCAGGCGTTGTCCAGAGGGGGGTTGCTGGCAGGGCCTCTGGGTTGATAGGCAGCATGACGTGGAGCAGGTCTGGTCCAGGTGAAGAGGGCATCCCAAGGAGTCAGTCTTCACTACCCATTTTTATGGGGCAGACTACTTCTGATTTCCTACGGGGAGGGCCTGTCCAAGCAATGTCAGCCCTGTTCCAGAGGGCTCCAGATGTTCATACTGAGCACGTGCTGCCTTGGCACAATGGTGGGTTGCCTCATCTTTTGTTTCTTGAATGCTGAGGGTGGTTCCAATGGCTGGGTTGTTGGGTCCAAGTATTGGTTTTGATGGTGGGGTGATTTAGTAGGGGGTCCTGCTAGCATGGTGTTTCACTCATTCATTTACTCTTTTGTTTCAGACATTCAAAGAAAACCAATTTACATGAGAGAGGTTACAGAATTGCAACATAGTTACACAACAGGGGATGGGAGCAAGATGGGAGCAAGATGGGAATGGATACTTGACATCACTTTACAGACACAGGCCTAAACCATACAATATTAATATGAAACAATAAAAATGAATGCACAAATGATAGGAATACAATATAATACAATATAAAACAGTAAAAATCAATACAAACATAACAGAACACTATTTATAATATATAAAAAAGGGGCTTATTGTGATAATAGTATACAAGAACTTAGCTCACCTAGTACTACTTGAAATCACTTATAAGGGATAGAGAGGGCAGAGAGAAAGTCAGAAATGGTTGGGGAAGTGGAGGGAATGCATTTTAAAAAGAAAAAAAAGAAAAACTGGGGGTTTTGAAAAAGAAAAATTTGGGTTTTGCTATACCTCCACCCTGCCAATCCAGAGAGCTTCAACAATGAGGGGATTTTATTTGCTCCATTCTTCCACTCAGGATATTCTCTCACTTCCTTTCATGGTTGGTGCTGTGCATGGTTCAGAAATGACTTGGGCCCAAATCCTTAAAAAGATTTTAGGTTCTTCACTCAGATTGATTGCAGTGGGAATTAGGTCCCTAAGCAAGCCTTAGGGGTTGAACAAATGATCTAATAAAAGTAGTTAACAGAGAGCAGGAGTCTGCCTGGATCATGTTGCAGTAAGCAGGAGCATCTACACATGAAATTAACATGATGCAATAAATACCAGTGCAGTTCATACAGGAGTTTATTGCTTCCAGGTGCAGCATTTACATGTGCATCAAGGACCACAGTACATTGAGCCAGGGTAGTGCAGCCCTGACTGTCAGGGAGCCCCAGGGGACAGCCTGCCAGCCTGGGCTGCTTCTACCTGGCTCAACCTTCTGTGGAGGGGCTGGCTGGGGCACAAGAGGGCTTCAGTGCAGGGCTAGGTGGCAGGCAGCCCCCACACTGAACACCCTAGCGCCCAAGCCAGCCCCATCGGCAACTATGTGCATTGCAGCGGAGTAAATAACTCCATCATAGGATAGTACTTGTATCTGGCAATACTAACCTATGATGGAATTGATTAGTTTACTCCGACTTAATAGCTCCACACATGTAGACCAGTGACAATTTACTGAGGAGCTAATTAAGGAACCGCAGAAAGCATCTCTAGTAGATACATCCAGTGAAAGCTAAGTCATACAGTTTTCATGCAGTTCAAGTCTACTTTATTTAGCTCTATTTAATTTAGTCATCATTGCCCTTGGTTTAGCATTCACTCACCATAGGAGTGTTTGGGGAATTCAAACAGCATCTGCACATCACCTCTTCTGTGGTAAGTCCCTGCTCCCTGTTAACTTGCTTTTAGGGACATAAATAAGTTTGAGGAACTGGCCTCAGAACTGAATTCTCAGAGCCAAGAAATCTGACCATGGCTTGCGTCATTCAGAGTTTGAAGTGGTTCATGCTGTGTAACCTGAGCCTCTGCACACCACAACAAATGTTCTCAGTTGGCTCATCTGTTCCTCTCGCTAAGAGAAGTAGATTGAGACAACTATATCTGCTAAGTCTCAGCAACTAAAATATAAGGACTATTATTTGTACCCCTTGAGTGCACCTATAGGTGCCCTTTAATGTACATTAGCCTATTTTAGTGCAAATTAAAGTGTCACTAAAACGTGCTATTTAGTTAATGTTTATTAACATAGGCTAACGTGCATTAAGCTTCACTTAAAAATTGTGTATTTCAGTTAATGCACATTAAGGCAGGCTAATGTGTATGTTCATAGTACCTCACAATAAAAGGTGTTATTACATGTGCTCTGGGAATGGTGGTGGTGGGGGGAGATGCTTTAATTAGAGCGGCTTAGAGCATCTTGTGTATCAGCATCCCTGAGCTTCAAAATGGTGGTGGGGGAACTTTATCTAAAGCTTTTTGAATGAGCTTTAGTTAAAGTGCCCCCACCACCATTTTGAAGTATGTGCACGCTGATACACAAGCTGCAGAAACTGGCTGGAGAGTGGTAATTACCACACTCCAGCAGACTTGATTAATTGAGTCTGCACCTGCTCCAACACATTGTAATTATAATGCATTGGAACAGCCTCTCAGCTCATGTATAGGCATCCAGAGGTACTAGATTTAAAGTGCATTAACTAAAGTGCTTTAATGCACATGTAGACATGCCCCTTTTGATCCAAATGGTTAGTCAAAGTTCAGCATACTGTAGGGTTGTCTGTGTTAGGAAGAGAAAGTGATGATGGAATCATGTATCTTTGATGCAAACTGGCTTATTTATAAAGAGTAGGTAAGAGGGGTCAAACAACAGGAGACAAGTTTCCTTGCTCACTGCCCCAAGCCTCTTTCAGTGGGCTTTATTAGAGAGCCTTAACAGACTCTACTGCTCTATAAATGATTGGTGTGTGCCAAATCTGTTTCTGCTAGATGTGTTCTAAGTCAGTGGTTCTCAGCCTTTTTTGTACCAGGACCCATTTGTAAACATTGGTGGCCAGTCCCGACCCAGAAAATAGTTTAAGTAGAAAACAGTCCCCTGCCTCTACTTGTGCCCCTCACTCCTAACTCACAGCCCTATACCCTCCAGCCCTGCTTGTGCCCCTGACTCCCAACCCATTGCCCTCTGCCCCCGGGTCCCAGCCCCCGAGTGTGTAGGGCAGGAAATGGGTGTGTGGGGTAGGGCAAGTGTGTGTAAGGCATGGGAGAACACATGGTCCCCCAGCTTTGTGTGTCCACAGTGGGAATGGGCTGCAGCCTGGCCAGATCAGCACTGGTAGCAGCTGCCTCCACAGCCCAGTGGACAGGATGCGGCACAGGAGGGTGGAGTGGGGTGGTGAGACTCGCTGTTGCTGCTGGGATCCCTATGCCAGCCATGCCACCAGCAGTGTAAGAAGTAGGGATCCTGGTTTTCTCCGCTAAAAAAAAACAAAAAAAACCCCCTAATTTTCTAGTTAAAAAAAGTAACCCAAAATCCACATTTTTCTGTGATCAAAATGAAAGACGGCTATATAGATATCTATGTATTAGTGCCGTTTCATTTTAATCATGGAAAAATGTGGACTTTGAGTTACTTTTTTAAATCCAAAAATTGGGGATTTTTTTAAATCAGAGAAAACCAGGATCCCTTGTGATGAGTAATGGACAGGGGGAGAGCATGCTGCTCTCACCTCCTCCTACCACTAGCCACTTGCACGCTGGCCTTTGACTCCACTCTGCTGCATGGCCCAGTTGCTGCCGCCACTGCCATCAGGACACCCATGCTGCCTGCTACCCCACTTCCCCTTCAGCGTAAAGCTGCAGCCTGAGTGGAGTGGTGGCAGTGACTGGGCCATGGTGGTGGGATAGAGCCACGGCCCAGCAAGCGAGTGTCTGGTGGTGGGAGAAGGTGAGGACAACACAGCCACCCCTGCATGTTACTCCTTGTACTGCTGGTGGCACAGCTAGCATGGGGGCCCAACTGGCAGAAGCAGCAATCAGTCTTGCCACCCCGTTCCAGCCTCCTGCACTGGGTCCTGCCCCTTGTACTGTGGAGGCAGCTCCTGCCCATGCTGGCCCAGTCTTGTTGCAGCCATGTGCCTGCTGTGGGTGCACAAATCTGAGGGGGCATGTGCCCCCTATGCCCCCTCAATACATCACCTGTGCTCCCCTGCCCCTGATATGTTGTCCTTCGCCCTCCCCCCCCCCAACATAGATTTACCTGTGGGAAGCTGTGTGAGCAGCTGTCCTTGCTGCCTGACTGCCATGTGCATGTGCACTTGCATATGGTGCCCCCTGCTTAACTGCTCTCCTCCTGCTCCCCCCAGCCCCAAGCAGCCCTTTGCAGGCTGGAAATCTGCCAGCCTGCAAGGGGAAATGCATGGTTTCCCATGTTTTTCTCCTTTAAAGGAGAAAATCTGCATTTTTTCCATGCTAAATGCAAAACCCGGATCCCTGTGTATTAGTATGCACAGTGTTAACATATGGTGAAAAATATGATTAATTTTTAAAGTATGTTCGAGATCCTTTCATATATTCTTGCGACCCCCTTTTTGGGTTGCAGCCTATGGGCTGAGAAATGCTGGTCTAGCTGACATTATAATACAACATCAGACAATGGGCCACAGTTTAGTGGGAAGGAGTTCAAAGACTTTCTAGTGAAGTACAGGTTTTAGTATACCACTACTAGTTCCCATTATTCCTAGTTCATTGGCTCGTGGAAATTGATATCAAAATAATAAATTAACCACAATCAAAGATACAGAGTCAGAGTATGATCATCAGGGATACTGTTTTTTTCTGGTTTAAAAAAATCCTCAATTTTTGGTTAAAAAAAATAACTACAAATCTATATTCTTCCATGATTTAAATGAATGCTAATAAATAGATTTCATAGACATTAGGGCTGGAATGGTTTTTCTCTTACTATGAACTACTGTTGTGTTTGAGAAAACTTTCACTTAGGTCTGTCTTTTCTCCTAATGAAAACTCTCCAGTTTCACTGAATCTTTTAGTACTCATATCCTCTAGGAATGGCACATTTCAGTAAGTCTGAACAGGAAATTCTGAGCTGGGCATGTGGCCAAGAAGTACCGCAAACTTGCAAAATATTAGCTCGTACACCAACCACTGAATAACACATTGAGTTTGAGAGAAGGAAAACAATTGCCTATTAGTCAATTAGCCAGCTGATCACCCTACTAAATTCACTGTCTCAAGTCCATTGAAATGACTAAGAGACTGAGATGATCTAAATCAGGTTCATTAGCATAGCGGTAATATTTCAGCACTGTAATGGAACAAAAAGAAATAAGTGAAATACAAAGCACACATTTCTTATCTAGCTTCCTCCTTTGCCCTTTTCCTGAGGTCCATGAGCACAGTGGTGTGAAATCCAAATTCTGTTCCCAAAATGAGTGTCTAAGGATTTAACTTTTCCTGTCCAGGCAAAAAGCTAAAAATTCAAAAGGCCCGTGTGTACTGGGAACCTCTAAAAACTTGTCCAACTAGTCCTAGCCTGGGGAATGTATCAGTTTAACAAGACTTTGAAAACGATTTAGGACAAGATCTGAAAAAGGGCTTAAGTGCCTCAAGTATAACTGAAATGAATTTATGTATCTCAGTTCAAGATAGAGATCCAAACAGACACCTGAAATATGATAGCTCCATTGGCAGATCTAGGACTTTGAAAAGGGCAGGATTTTGAAAAGGGAAATGTATATGCTCTGGTGCATCATCACATATAACACAGTACATATTTTTCAACAATTGAAAGGAAATTCAAAGATTTATGCTGGGGCATGGGGCTACATTATTCAGTTAAGATCAAACAAAAACAAATATAGCTGTATTGGAATGCGCATTACTTTGCTCATATATAAAAAAACACAGCAAACTAGGCAAACATACTCAAAAGATATGTTTCATTAGTCCTGGAGTCTTTAGAATTAAATGCACATTTTTTTTTCAGATTCATAAGAGAAAATCTAGCCTTCTCAAGAATCTTGACAGTGCATCCAATGTTTCTTCACTGAAAGTTATTTCCATACCTGAGTTCATGTCCATCTGAGCTAATGCTGCTACACCTCAGTAAATGTTTTTAGAGTTCAAACACAGTGTGCAGGGCTGTGCAACAAGAGCTAAAGAAAGCAGAATTGCAGAAGAAAGGCTAACTTGATTAGTGGAACATCAAGACTATTAAAAAGGAGTGATGGTCATTAACACCTGTGGAAGAGGTGTTCAGAAGTAAGAGTTTAGAAAGAATCAGGTAGATTATAATGGGCCATGAAGTCAATTGACTCCCCCACTGCTGCCTGAATAGAAGTGTTCCCACCACTGCCATGCAGTCGGTTTTAAACTTTGGGTGGACCATAAACCAAAGGGGGAGGGGGTGCAACTGCATCACTGCACCTCCCCA
>NW_017729032.1:149874413-149876370 GCF_001723915.1 Gavialis gangeticus
AACTGCATCACTGCACCTCCCCCCCCCCCAAGATCTGCCCCTGGATAGCTCCTAAGTTTTCACTAATCATGCCACTATTGTGAGAGCCCAGACTGCCACTTTCTTAGGAGAGCCAAGCATCTTGGTGCCCCTCTCACCCAATTCCATTTAGGATTCACACATTAGATAGCACTATGTCTTAGTCTGCTAAGGGGCTCAGTCTCTAGGTGCACCAAGACTGGCCCAACCATACACCGACAGCATTGAGTTCAACATTTACGGCCACTACATTAAAAAACATCGCTGGAGAAGGCATTGAACTTTAGCATAATAGCGAGAATGAAATGCTATATGGAAAGCATCATTCACCAAGATACTTTTTGATGGTTTGGATACCAATCCATTTAGCCAGTTTTTGATTCAATTACAATTATTAAACAAAAATCCGGCAAAATGATTCAAGCTTCCTTCCCACCCCAGAGAGCTACAGCTGCTGGGAGCAAGAGACATGGGTGTCATCTTCAGGGTAGATAACTACAAGTGCATGTGGAGAACAAGGAAGAAGGAACCTCTGGTGCTGACAGCTCCTGGGCACATCTGAGCTGTCTGGACTATAAGTGTAAGCAACCAGTTTGGAACTGGACAGGGAGGAGAGGGCAGGGATGCATGCCTACCAGGGTAAAATACCAAGCGCTGCTCAGGTTGGAATTGCCTCAGGACTAGAGCAACTGCTTTCTTTTTCATGGATATGTATTGAAATATGCATTGTATCATGAGTTGAGTATCATGATGTGCATCATGCTATAAGAGATGGGTTTGTTTCACCCCTACCTACAGCACTCATTGAGGAAGTGGGAGATCCGAGTACCAGGACCTCCACAGTTTGGCAGGGTTCAGACTCATAATTTTCATCTCCCTGTACCCTAATCACCAGATTACAAGCTAGGCTAGACTGAAGGCATTCTCTGCCTGCCCTTCTTTGTTGAAGTTGGGTCCATATATCTTGCGAGGTCCCTTCTAACCCTAAACTACCATGAATCTGTGAATATCCAAGAAAGAATGCAAAAATCCTGAGACCAAAAGGAGTGCAAGCAAGAGGGCTGAGCACATAGCCTAGTGCTGAGAGCACTCCCTCGGGAAGGGAAATTCACACCATGGTCCCATTGCTGTTTATGTATTTTATCCAGTGACTCATTATTTAAGGATAAATGTATAAGAATTACCTGGAACAGGGACTCCCCCTCCCTCCTCCCGATGAGGAAGTGTTCTTATAACTGGGAGAACATGGTCAGACCCTTTCTTACTTCATCTCCTCCTGACCACATGAATCTTGCTTTTTTTTTTTTCCCCAATGGTGGCCCAGCTTCAACAAGAGGGCTGGAAAGTATGCACCACCCATTCCAACCTCGCCCTTAGTAATATCAAGGTTTATTTAGCAATATCTTTCATGGGACCAACAGTATAGCTGAAGAGACAAGTTAGACAAGCTACAGAGGCACAAAGAGTCCTTTCTCAGGTCTGAAAAAGAAGTAGGCACAGCCTAAATTAGACCTCACTTCTCTCATATTCCCTGGGCTATCATGGCTACAACAGCACTCTAACCCACAACGTTCAACAATTCTCCAGCTATTATTGCTGTTTTAATTTGAGCCTGGTGGGGAAAAAGTTTGCCAACTTCCCTGTACTAACCAAAAGAATTGTATTTCCCATACCTCACATTCCACAAAGACTTAAATCAACTCACTCCAGCAACTCCCCTCAATACAAAGGGTACATTTTTGTGTATTTTTAACATTTACAGGAAACCCTCGGCATTTGCAGGTTCAGCATTCGCAGTTTCAAATATTCACGAATGCTGAACCCAACTTTTAAATACACTTTAAACACTTACTGGAGTTCCTCAGAAGCTATGCTTGCTGCCACCAGGCTCCTGCCACCACTGCCGCTGGAGCCGTGCGCCCCCCCCTCCCCCCCCCCA
>NW_017729032.1:149876427-149883239 GCF_001723915.1 Gavialis gangeticus
CCCCCCCCCCAGTTGCTGGGGGCACTGCATTCATGAATACAGTGCCCTATTCACAGATTTCACCATTCGTGGGGGTCACAGAAACACATCCCCTGCGAATGGCAAGAATTACCCATATTTTGTTTCATAACTACACACTGAGGCAAAAGTATAGTGATGTCTTCCTACTTAAGGCCTTAAGAAATAAGGCCTTAACATAGCCCCATGCGTCCTCTGCAGCCAGGGATAGGACTGTTCCCAGAATTTTGCCTAAGGAAGCCAAGTGCAAACTGAAACTGTCAACTACTGCCTGAGAAGGCAGCCACCTAAATTAATAGAAAAGTAGGGCTTGAAGGGACCTCCAGACATCAACTAGTCCAACCCCTGCTCAAAGCAGGATCATTCCCCTTGGCAACTGGTAGGAGGGGCACGGGGGTGGGGGGCACGTGCCCCCCCAACAGGGCCATCCATGCCACCAACACTGCCAGTGGCTTCTGAGGGTGCCTGCCAGCCCCATCCCCACTGTGAATGCCACCAGCAGCTTCTGCAGGTGCTCACAAGCCCCGTCCTCACTGCCAACGCTGACTTCTGCGGGTGCCCCTCCAGACTCAGGAGGCACCATCACCCATGATCATCCCTATGCAAACCTTCCCTAGATAAACTATCCCAAGTCTTTGTCTAACCTGTTCCAGTCAACCCTTGCTTCACAACTACAAGTCATATTGCCCAAAGGTATCAAAAGCACTTTAATCTACCACAAGTAAAGCAGGAGAATGAGGACTATCAGTGTCCTACAGCTGTAAGGGTTATTAAAATGCACTTGAGATTTTCAAGGAAGAGGGCCATGCCCTCTGCTACAGAGAAAGGCAAAACCCCCTACAGTCCATACCTACCTGACCTTGGGATAAAATTCCATCCAGATTCCAAATGTGGCAATCAGGCCAGCTCTGAACAGAGAGGCAAGACTCTCTAACCAAAAACCTCCAGGTTTTGCCCCAGCAGGAACACTGGCATACCCCAGTCAAAATCCCCAGCCTTGGCTACAACCAATACCCAATCATTCTGAGGAACATACACAACGCCCCCCCCCCCCAAACCCACGCACCTGTAGCAACAGAAGTGGGGGGTGGAAATCATTCCTGCCCCCATGTGGCAAACAGCCCCTGCCCTTGAAGTTTCTTCTTACAATTTTAGTGAGATTTTAAAAGTTAGGGAGCTGTCTTTTTTTTTTTTTCCAGTTTCCCAAAAATAGTGTTGGTAAATATGCTCAGGTGCGAGAAGAGCCAGGAAATCAAGCCCTATGAGCACTTGGCTTGCAAGACTTTTAAAACTAGGAACAAACATAAGGCCTAATGGAATTTCCACTTTGTTCTGTATTATTTAAACTAACCACTGAAGTACTGGGAAGTGAATTAATTAATTATTCAGAGCAGGAGTACTATAGTGGTTGTGGTAGTGGTAACTTCCAAAGCTGCCAAGCCCAGATCATGGGAGGATGACTCAAGTAAAAGCTTCTCACTTCTCAAGCGTATGTCAAACAATATGTGTAAATTCACAGACTGCTGAAAATAACTCTCTTTCTGACTTGTAAATAAAAAGATTGAAAGCCTAGTTCTAGAGAAGTCATGGAGCTTTGCTACTGAATTCGCTACTGCCAGAATTACAAACATAATTTGCATCCAATAAAATTAATTCCTAGGATCATGCATGACAGTGAAAATACTCTTATTTCATTCAAATGAATGAGATATAATAGAACTTAGTTTCTCATATCTACTGAAATAAACCTTAAACCTCTTCTGTTCAGGAAATGCTTTGATAAGCTATTCACTGACACCAGATCTGCTTGTACTAAGCTTCTTGCACAAGAGTTTGACGATAACTGATTTCCCATCCCCAATATCTATATTGTTTCTCTATGGCTCTCTTTGTTAATTGCTACTGGAAAAATAACATTTTGGATATTTTTCTCATAGTAGTTGAAAGCAGAAAGCATTTTCCAGCCCCCCACAGCCTAGAAAATGTGTTTTTATAATCCAAAGACTTTACATCCTTTAAGTTAGCTCCTTCCGTCATACAACTTATCTATTTCCCCCTGCCTCCCATTGATTTCAGGATAATCAAGCAGATGGCTGGACTAGATGACCTCAGGAGGTCCCTTCCAGCTCTATTTTTTTATGATTCTTGAGAATTGTCTTATAAACCTTTAAAAGAATCTCTCATCTTGATGTCCTGTACAAACAGGTCTTTGAAAATATTTATGTTGTGTCTGTGTGCGTCTATAAAGGAAAACTGAGTGAATAACAGAGATTATAAAAATGATTTCAACAATCCTCAGTAGGATAAAGGAGAAAGCTCGAACAGAGGCTCGGGCCTGCTTTAAAGAATAGTTATGAAAACAATTCAGAAAATGTAAATAGGAAGAGTAGAAACAGGCCAGTTCAACAAGGACCACATTTATACACTATTGCCTACATCAAGGCTTAGGCCACTGAACAGTGGTAGTAGTACAAAAGAGACCTGCATAAATGTTGCCTTCAGGAGAGGGGCAGGGTCCCAGGCACACTCCTTCCCCTTGGGTTAACCCCCAAGTGGATTACATACTGCTTGCATAGCATGCTGGCTACTGTAAAGCCAAACTAAAATGCTCCATTCAAGGTATGGTGACCCAAGATGATAACTCTTCTTTTGTTTTATTTCTCCCTAAACTTTAGGCATTAAAATGCACAGCACAGCAGTGATGAAAAGCCTCAGTGAATGAGGGTCCCGATTCCTCTTTTAGGTATTAACTCATGCTCACCAGGGCAAGGAGAGTTTTTAGTTTTCTTTTTGTTTTTTTGTTTAGAAAGCACCTAACTTAGTTTGGGCACTACTGCATCCTACACACTAGCTCAATACCTACTAATTATGCTGTGAAAGTAGTCATATCCCTTCCCGGAGCTTCTGAGTAATTAGTGGGATGAAAAACAGCATCTCAGCAATAAGCATAATTTGGCCACAGACAACTCATGGAATAGGGCAAAGAATTTTAAGAGACTTTTCCTATGCCTCATAGGAATGGATCCCAGCTGTCTACAATGAGATAGCAAATGAAGCTCACTTAACATATGGTGTCTGACTCATGCAAAACTCCCACTGAACTGGGTGACAGTAGAAGAGACAGGATCCATTTTTAGAAACTAATTTTAATTTTTGCAGGACACAAGGTCTAGAAATATACATTGTTCAAGAATATTTACATATATATGTACGGACTTTCTAAGAATATACACATAGCATATTATGGCCCAAATCCTGCTTCATTTTTATATGCCTAAGTGACCCATAGCTGGGGAAATGGAAGGTTTGGCACTTCAATGACTTTTAAATTCAATTTCCAACTTTGGCTAAATAAGTATGAACATAAGTGTTGAAAGAGGCAGTTATGTGGAGGTGCCCTTCTACCTTGTAGGCCAATAACCTAATAGGGTACTTAGCCAGGGTGCTGGACATGGAAGTGCTAAGGCCCACTCACCCAGAGAGGATTTAAACTGCTCACTTCTTAGCAAACTGTTCTAACCACCACGATACAGGTTAGGCATTGCCCAAAACCCTCATGAGCCCTCCTCTTGAAGCTGGCCCACTGGGCTGTCAAGAATGAAAAATATGTCAGGCTAAAAGTAGAAAGTAACCACACTATCATTTTACCTGTGAACTTTCACTGAAAAGGAATCATGCACATAGAAGGAGATAAAGGGGAGGGGGGAGATTTGAATATTAATTATTACATGCATGAAATACCACAGATTGTGAAAGATCCTGAAGTGAGCTTTTCAAATGGATCCTACCACACCTGGATCATTCATGCAACACTAAATCAGTGGTTCTCATCCTTTTTGGACTTGAGGCACCCCTCCATAACTTCTGTGAATTGAGTGGCACCCAATTTCCAAACTAATTTATATATTACAAGGCTTGCAGAGGGACTGGGCAATGCAGGTGGGATAACATCTAGACAGAGCCTGCACTTATCTTCTTAGCTTATCTGCTTATCGCCTGATACCTTGAGGCATCCTTCAACAGATCTGGTGGCACTCCAGGGTGCCCCAGAAGCCTGGTTGAGAATCACTGGCCTAAATGAAGAAGGAAGATTAATAAACCCCATAAACTGGAGCTTAGAGCAAAGAACTAGATTTTAGCCCCTGTACAAATGTCTGGCAGAAAGGCACTGCAAGAGGTTATTTAGTCTGGCCACGTCAAATGTTCAGCCTACAGGCCAGATGTGGAGGTTGGGCAATGTGGCCAGGAAGAGTGGTCTGCCACAGAATGCGGGGCCCTTGGGCCACCTGTGACATGGCAGCTAGGGAGGGTGAGCGAGGGCTGCTACAGCCTTGCTTGCCCTCCAGCCAGGTTGCCTGCCGCCACTCCAGAGGTTCTACCTCTTCAGCTTCCCCGTGTTGGAGCTAGAGCTGTCCCTGCAGCAGCCACATACCCTGGGTCAGAGCTGGAGCTGCTGCCATGTGCCCTGGGCTAGAACCACCCTGTGGGCTAGAACCAGCTCTCAAAGGCCCTGCAGCCCAGATCCAGCCCAAGCACAAGGTGAGTTTGACACCTCTGACCTAAACCGTTCCCCTGTTCTAAGGCAGAGGGAAGAATAGTGAGACCATCCCTGAAATATGTTGGTTTAATGTTTAAAACCTCAAGGAGGTTCAAGGTCATTCCATAATCTTCTTGGGTATGCTGTTGCTGAGTTTAATTGGCCTTAAGTTAGAAAATTATTTGTAATATCCAACCTAAATTTTTTTGCTACAAGTGAAGCCAACTGTTACTTGTTCTAACCACAGGGTATTCACCCGTCCTCTTTATAACAACATTTTACCTGCTGGAAGATTTGTATCATGTTACCCCTCCGCCTTCTCTTTTGTAGACTAAGCAAACTAAATTCTTTCAACCTTTCCTCATATTTCTCACACCTCTTATTTTTCTAGTTGATCTCTGCATTTCTTCAGCTTGTCTGCAGCTTTTTTTTGTGTTCAGTGGCCATTAAAAACAGACCTCCAGCTGAGGCTTCACTAGCACAGAATAGAAAGGAATCATTATTTCCCATGTCTTACATATGACTCTCCAGTTAAAAAGATTGGTCTTTTCTGCAACTACACTCATTTTGCCTAAGGTATAGTCTGTGGCCCACTATAACCACCAGATCTTTACTGTGACCTCCACCAGTTGATTTCCATTTTGTATGTATGCACCTGAGTCCTAACTTAGCACTTTGCATTTTTTTCATCCTCTTTATTTCAGATCATTTATCCAGTTTACCAAGATCATTCTGAATTCTGTTCTCCTTCCTCAAAGCCCTTGCAATGCCTCTCAATGTGGTGTCACGTTTTAGACATATTCTCAATTACAGTGGTGTCAAACAGATAGCCCCTGAGCTGGATTCAGCCCATTCAGCCACTCTATCCCAATGAAGAAGAAAGAATGGCTAATTAGCAAGGATCTTGATTTTCTCTGATTTAAAAAGAATCCCCAATTTTGGGGTTAAAAGAAGTAATCTGAAATCCACATTTTTCCGTGATCAAAATGAAACACCACTATGTATGTATATATGTAACTATGTATGTATTCATGGTGTTTCATTTTAATCACGGAAAAATGTGGATTTTGGGTAATTTTTTTTACCCCAAAATTGGGAATTCTTTTTAAATCAGAGAAAACCAGGATCCCTGCTAATTAGACCTCCTTTCTTCTTCATTGGGATAGTTTTCTGTCATACCTTTAATATACTCTCTTTTAGTAACTGCCACATTTTCCCCTTAGAATTTCTTTCCAAAAGTTTTACCTACAAGTTTCCTAACTTTGCAGACATTGGCTATTTTTAAGTCCACTGTTCTTATTTGAGTAGTCTCCCTCCTTTTTCCTAGTATCATGAACTCTATTGTTTTGTCATCAATTTAAATACTTTCCACTTTCTGAGTCTTCCCTGTTAATCAGAATTAAATATTACATAGCTGCTGTCCCACAAACTTCCTTAGTTATCTAAAACAAAAGGTTTTCGCCAACATGTTTCCAAGAACTTGTTGGATTATGTCCTGATATATTGTTTTCCAAAAAATATTTAGGTAGTTTAATTCCTGTAATACTACCATACCCTGGCCTTTTGATCCTCATATTAAGAGCTCAAAACAAACTTCATCCACCTCCTTGTTCTACTTAGATGGCACATAGTATACCTTTTATTACAGTCCCCCTGTTCTTTTGCCCTTTGATTTTCTCTCAGAGACATTCAACCACTCTACTTCTCACCTCTTCAGGTGAGTCTGTCTCTCATCTATACATTCTTTAGATCCTCTTCCTCCTTTCCTCGGTCTGTCCTTCCTGAAGAACGGGGAACCTGGTTTTCTCTGATTAAAAAAAAAAATCCCCAATTTTTGGTTTTAAAAAAGTAACCCCAAATCCACATTTTTCTGTGATTAAAATGAAACAACCGTGTGTATGTGTGTGTGTGTGCGCGCACAGCATTTCGCTTTAGTCATAGAAAAATGTGGATTTGGAGTTACTCTTTTTAAACCTAAAATTAGGGATTTTTTTTTAAATCAGAGAAAACCAGGATCCCTGCTGATGAAGCAATTGTCTTCTATACCAATGCTCCAATATTATCTAATTACTTGCAGTTCTGGGCTCCACATTTTTAAAAGAATGTGGAGAAGTTAGAGAGAGTCCAGAGGTGGGCAACAACGATTATAAAAGGCTTGGAAAGCAGACCATATGAGGAAAGGCTGAAGGAGCTAGGCATGTTCAGCTTGTGGAAAAGGTGCTTAAGAAGGGATATGATAGCAGTCTCCAAATACGTG
>NW_017729032.1:149888239-149899426 GCF_001723915.1 Gavialis gangeticus
ACCAGAGAGGAAAGGCTGAAGGAGCTAGGCATGTTCAGCTTGTGGAAAAGGTGCTTAAGAAGGGATATGATAGCAGTCTCCAAATACGTGAAGTGCTGCCATGAAGAAGAGGGAAAGCACCTTTTCTCTCTTGCTGCAGAAAGGAGGACACAGACCAATGGCTGGAAGTTGAAGCAAAGTAAGTTTAGATTGGATATCCAGAAAAACTTCCTCACTGTTAGATTAGTGAAGCAGTGAAATAGACTGCCTAGGGAAGCTGTGGACTCTCCATCACTGTAGGTGTTCATACATTTCCTAGACATGAGGGCTGGAAGGGATCTTGAGAGATCATCAAGTCCAGCCCCCTGCCCAGGGGCAGGAAGTCTGCTAGGGTCAAAGGATCCCAGCAAGATAAGCATCCAAATGTTTCTTGAATGAGTCCAGAGTAGGTGCCTGTACCACTTCTGGAAGGAGCCTATTCCAGGCCTTGTGGGGGCGGACAGTAAAGAAGTTTTTCCTTATGCCCAGCCTAAAATGGTCTTGGAGCAGTTTGTGACCATTTGACCTTATCATCCCTTGGGGTGCTCTGGTGAACAGACGTTCCCCCAGATCCTGATATACATCCCTTATATACTTATAGGCAGCTATCAGGTCACCCCTGAGCCTGCACTTTTCCAGGCTGAAGAGTCCCATGGCTCTCAGCTTCTCTTCATAAGGCCTGTTGTCCTGCCCTCTGATCATGCACGTGGCTCTCCTCTGGACTCTCTCAAGCTTCTCGACAACCTTCTTGAATTGTGGAGCCCAGAATTGGATGCAGTACTCCAGCTGCTTCCTGGGCTTTGCTGGTTGCTCCAATTTTGCTATATGTGTCAAGGTGTTTTTAAGCCTTCCTCTGAGACGCTGGATATTGACTACAGCCAAGGCTGGGGATTTTGCCCGGGGTATGATAATGCTCCTACTGGGACTAAAGCCAGAGGTTTCTGGCTAGAGGGTCTTGCCCTGCTCAGGGTCAGACTGATGACCATATTTGGGGTCAAGAAGGAATTTTATCCCATGGTCAGTTTCGTATGGACTTCGACGGGGTGGGGTTGCCTTCCTCTGTAGTGGGAGGCAGGGAATGGGTGGCCCTTTATTTGGGATCTCTCAAGTACATATTTACAACATATCATAGAAGCAGGACATTGGCTGCTGTGGTTCCCGTGCTTTACCTGTGGCAGGTTAGAGCGTTAGATCTGTGTTGTGTCAGGGTTAACAGTCATCTTATATAGAGTTTAGATGATGGTTTGTGGGGCGAGTTGGATAGGGACGATCCTGCCTCAGGCAGGTGGACTAGATCAGCATTTCTCAATCTGTGGGTCATGACCCAATAGTAGGTCGCAAGAATATATGAAAGGGTCACAACAAACAAACTTTAACAGTGGATTCTCCTGTAAAGGAGAAAAATGTGGGAAAGAGTGGCATTTCCCTGGCAGACTGGCAGAGCTCCTGCTTTCCAGGGCCTGCTTGCCCTCAACAAAGGGGAGCTGGGACCTAGGCGCAGGGGGAAGCAGGTCAGGAGTGAGGGGCACTGGGTCGGGACTGGCCATTGATGTTTACAAATGGGTCCTGGTACAAAAAAGGTTGCGAACCGCTGGACTAGATGACCTCTGTAGGTCCCTTCTAGCCTTACTTCTTTATGATTCTGTGATTACCAACCCATCAAATTACAGCCAATTCTAAATAAGAAAATGACAACAAGCACTCTCTGATCATTCAGTGAGAGGACCTACAGAACACTAGGATATACAATCACTCATGAAAATCCTTTCAAATTGATTCACTTCCAAAGGAATCTCATCTAAAAGACTTCACTTGAAAGAGAAGAGTAAAACATAGCTGAAAATCAGATATTAAATACAGGAGCTCTTTAACAAATGGACCTTTCCAAAATTTTTGCTTTAAAAATATGGAAAGTGTAATTCCAACTAATGTAATTCATGTCCAGGATATCTGCATTCACATGAAAGTGATTTCCTACGCATCTCTGTCCTTTTGTCACTATCTCATGAATTATATCATCCCAGAGCTGAGCTGCTGCCACTGTTGTATAACCAGGGAGGGGCTGGATCTTGCATGCAATCTGTGCCCCAGAGGGAATGGAGACAGAGTAGAGCTGTGCCTAACTAAGCAGCAGGGGGAGAGGGGCCAGAGGCTGTTGGGAACAGGTTGGGAGGAGGGGGCAAGCATCTGCTGCAGCTCCAAAGGGCTAGATGAGGGGCCTTTTTACCCATGTTGAAACAGGAAATAAAGTCCACTTGGATATGAATAAATATGGTAGTCACCAAATTGTACCACTTAATCTTGCATGAAGTATAGATTTGGAGAATGTGTTGTGCTCTCTCCTAGCTGAAGGATGCAGAGAGGTCAAGGTCCAGGCCCCATCTCTCCTTTTGGAAATCACAAGGCTGAAGGGAATGTTGGCTTTCGGTAATGTGTGTGTGTGAGGGCTGCAGGAGCTTTCTGTAACAGGGGGTGGGAAGGACACATAGAGGATGAAGGCCCCTTGCAGGATTTCTACCCTGCACAACTTGAAAGAAAAGTGCTGGCCAGCATAAGTTCCATTTAGTTAGTTGCATTGAAATCATTTGAGTAAAGCTTTCAGCTTTGAGGCCCATAATTTGCCACAGGAAGCTCTCTCACATTTCTTGGCTGACATTTAACATGGAATATGTTTCTACTGTCTTCTCAGAAGCCCTTTTTTGCTCTTACATTTTCCTTTCCCCTTCTCCTCTCACTATCTGATTTTCTCTCTCATACCTGCCTCCCTAGTGTCTTCTCATGTCTCTCCTCCCCATTAATCTTCCCCATTTTTTCCTTCTGTTATGACAATCCTTTCCATGCATTTTTAAAGAAGTTATTGTTTTACTGGAGATTTCCTTCTCTTTAAGGGAAACTGTTCATTAACTTCAGTAGGATTTGGATCAGGGCTTATTTTGGATGTTAGCCAGAGAGTGCACTAACGGGTGTTTCCAAAAATCTGTCATCAAGTTAATCACAAGCTTCCATGACTCAGGTTAGGAACTTGGGACTTCAGGACAAAAAGTTCTAACTTCTTGAGAGGAAATTGGCTTGGCTAGTTGGGATGTATCTTGCTGTCTCAAAAGTTCACAGCAAAAAAAGGATGCAGATTCATTACACAAACATTCTGAGGTTCAACTGATAAAGTGCATTTCAAAGCCAAAGGCAATCTAACTGTTGTGTATTCTGTATGGGGCACGTTGAATTGTTTAACTGCATGTGAAAAATGAAGGTTAAGATGGAAATCATTTAATATCTGTGGCTACCAAACAACATAGTTTAAGAATGTAATGATCTTTATGAGTTCACTTATACTTTTCCAAACAAATGTGTTGGTTCTCAAAATTAGAAAGGAAATGTCCTTGTCTGAACTCCTTCAATGTAATCATCAAAATTTCCTCCTTGACTAGAGCCAAGGATGTAGCACAGATGCTGTATAAAAATGCAGGATAAGTGCATATTTAGTATCTTCCTGGCCAAACTGAAAGAAGCTTATACCCCAAGAACTAGCGGGGATGAGAGATGTAAGAATATCACAGAGATGCCTCAAAAGTGAAGACACAGAATGATTATGCAAGGAGAAGAGGACTAGGATAAGGAGCCCAGAGTGAGAAAGAGACAAAAGAGATTGCAGATGAGAGGGCAGAAGGGAACAGGAAGAAAGGCCTTTGCCCATGGCAGCACACTCCCCTCCAGAACCTGAAATATTCACACACCCACCGGTCCTGAGTCTCCCCAGTTCTCTGCTGCTGAAAAATATCTGTGAAGCCCCCTGGTGAAGTGTGTCATATCCCTTTCTTGTGGTGGCACCCCTTAATACTGCTGTGATTTACTCAATTAGCTCAAACGGCAAAAGTCTATGAAGTAAATTCAACAGTTCCAACCTTGATGATGGCACATATGAGTGTCGGTATAAAGCTACAGCGTGGAATTTTCAGTTTTTATATTTTGCTTTGAAAATATATATATCAAATGACAGGTATAAGCAATTAAGAACTTAAGAAGTGCCATACCAGCTAAGAACAAAGATTAACCAAATTTGGGTCCATCTAATTCAGTTTCTTGTCTCCAGCAGTAGTTGCTACCCTGCCTGGCATCAACCATCATTAATTTAGAGATGCTGGAGGATACATCCCTGACTGTTCTGTTTTAATAGCTCCCCATGGTTCTGACCTTTATAAATGTACCTAATCTCTTTTGAACCTGTGTATATTATCTGCCTGTAATAATAATCTGTCTCTAACTAATCTCTTTCTAACCTATTAGTGCGTTGCTAGGTTTATAAAGCCAAAGTAATGGCAGAATTAAGGCATTGCTTCTGCAACCGTTACTTGGTCCCCTGATGCATTACTCCTATATTCCTTAATTACATGCTTACATTATATTTTTCCCTACCTCATTCAGTGCACAGAATGCACCATGCCCTGGAGATGCACTAAAGGAGGCTGTAATATACCACAGCATTTGTTGTAAGGTTGGAAGATGTATATCAAATGAAGAAGGCACCAGCAGTAAGGGAAAGAGTATCTTATTTTTAAGGAACTTAAATACCATCCTCGAAAATAGGATTCTATGCCTGCTTCTGCCTCTAAATTCCTGTTTAAGTCACTGACACAAAATTTGCACAGGTGATCATTAACTCTATATCTCACTTTCTGGGTGCCTGACTTCATACCTTGTGGTTTGATTTGCAGGCGTGCCAAACATGTTGAGCTGCAACTGAACTCAGTAGCTGTCATGCTTACAATAAAATACTATATAATTCCAAATACTCTGAAAAATCATGTTGCTGATGCTGCCTCAGACTGGGCACCACAAGTAGCAGACTTAATTGCCCAGTGCCTCAGCTCCCAGACTGTAAAATGGAGATACCACTACCCTCTCAACTAACAAGGATGTTGTAAAGATGACTTAATTAACATTTGTGAAGTACTCAGATACTATAGCCATGAGCACAACAAAAAGGCACATAAAGAAATGAATAATTTAGTCTTAAAAATTTGAAAACTAAATTTGAAAATTTTATTTTTTTGATTAAATAGAGATTGAATTATAGTTATTATGTTCTATTAAGCCAAAAGTTTCTGCCTTATTCAAAAAATATCAGTTGCAGGAAATAATTTTGTTAACTTTAAAAGTGATTTATTTTGTTACCTAGATTTAACTCTCTCCCACATAGGCACCAATTATGTGGGGCCCGAAGGCCCTGGCCCCACTTCAAAAGAAGGCTATAGAGGCCCAAAACTGAGAAAAATTACATAATATTTCTATATTGTTTTATGTTCTAAAAGATGGATTCAGTTATGTTGAGCATGCTGGATGTAAAGTGACAGGTTTAAGAAACTATGACTGAGACCCTGAGCTATTACCAGGGATCTGGGTTTTCAATTCCCTGTGGAAAAATGTGGATGTTATCCTGGAATGGAGAGAAATGTGGATTTTATCCTTTAAAGGAGAAAAATCCAGAAAACCATGTGTTTGCCTTGCAGGCTGGCAGATTTCTAGCCTGCAAGGGGCTGATTCAGGCTAGGGAGAGTGAGGAGGGTGATTGGAGGCAGGAGGTACTACATCGCCTATGCCTCCTTTCACACCCCACACATTGCTTGTGCCCACACACCCACCCTATTCCCCACAAACTGGGAGGCTGGAAGCACATGTCCATCATCTTAGGCAAAAATGAAAGTCAGTACCTATGCTCTTCCACATGAACTGGGTATTATCTCTGTTCTTTAGTTTTAACTACAGATGCCAGGTCTGCAAAACTTGGAAACAGAGTCATTGCAAACTTCATGTTAGACACATTTACCTCATGACAGTTCAAGTTTCCAGATTTTTGTTAAATTTCATTTGTAGTTCTGATTCACACAATTCAAAAGCCAGCATCTGTCAGATATTTGGGTCTTTTGGAAAGACTAAATACTTACATTTAGGACATGTTGGGTGTGTCTACACATGCATTTAAGCATATCTAAATTTAATGTGCATTAGCTTAATGCGCATTAAGCATGTTTAGGCAGGTGTCTACACATACAGGCGTTAAAGCACATTACTGCTGCGTGTGAACTGACTTGCAACTAAAGTTAGACCCTGCCAGTTCACACACACACACACAGCGTTAATGTGTTTTAATGCATCTACGTGTGTGTTGACGTGCTTTAACTATTTACACCTAAATTTGATACCTGCATTTGCCCACAATTGCCATTTTTAAAGTGCATTAAGGGTGCATACATGTAGACCCACACCCTGATGTACCTTAAATTTAGTTTAATGCACCTTAAAGTGTATTGTGTAGATGTGCCCATTGTGAAATTATACTGACCATAAGTGTTTCTGGGTTAATTACGTATTTTGACCTGCAAACAACACATCATTTTTGTGCCAGATTTTTAATATTTTGTTAAACTTATAAGAGGGTGCCCCAGGAGGACACAAACAGAGGACCCAAAGCCCCCTCCTGCGGCAGGACCCAAGGCAGGGCCCACCCACCCTGAAAAGAAAGAGAAAAGCCCTGAGGACAGGGCAAACTTACCTTTTCTGGAGAAGTGCAGCCAGATGAACCATGCCGGGATAGACCACCTGCACAGTTTGTCAGCTGCTTTTATTGCCAACTGGGGGTGGTGAGGGCAGATGGCCTCATCAGAAAACGCCACCCAGACAATTTAAAAGCCAGCAGTGGGGAAATGGCTGGGGGAGCACCACCAGAGCCAGACAGCAAGGCTGCTCCCTGAGCCACACACAGGCTGCATTGGCAGCCCGGAGAAAATCCAGGCAAGGACCCAATGGAGGGGTCCAGAGAAGGCACCATGCCAGCCCGGCAGGGCAACTGGGCCAGGGAGGACAGCACTGAGGGACCTTGGAGCCACAGAGGCTGGACCCATGGGTGGGGCAGGTGGAGGCTCCATTCTCCAACCTTTCCTTTTGTGTTTTAATTTTTATTTAGTTATCTCGAGGCCCCAAGGCAGTGAGAGGGGTCACAAAAAACCTCCACAGATCAGGAGCCAGGACAGCACAGTGGACAGCTACGCAGTGTGGGAAGACCCGGTGCTTTGTCAGGGACAGTCCGACATCCCATGATCATCCAATGCAAGAGGAGGCTGGGAGACAAGCAGGGGGAAGAGAGGACAGGTGAAGATGTAAGAGGGCAAGCTGGCAATCCATCATCTGGCCATCCTGAGAGCTGGCACATGGCTGGGGTGTAGGGGAGGTGGAGTCCCAAGAACACCCACTAGGCATAGTGCCCAGTCCACAAGGAGCTACGAGAAGGAGCCCCACTACCGAAGTGAAAGATCAAGTCATGGCAGGAGAGTATCAGGGTCTCCCTCAGGGTGAATGTGACCCAACGTGAAAGCCACAGCAACACCGCCTGTGGCCAGCATTGGGTGCACACTCCAAAGCGACAAGAGAACACCTACATGAGGTCAGGTGGGTGCAGAGGGATTCAAGGAGTCTCACCTACTCAGGCAGCTCCAACCTCTCACATGCAAAGGAAACAGTCATTAGACCAGAGATTAAAATAAAGCCTGATTTAGTCCAACTATCTAAACAATAGGGCAACCAAGACTAAGGCATCCTCTGGCCAAACTCCACTTGGCACTTCACCCAACTAGAAGAAAAACAGCCTGTAACTCTAGGACAGCTCATTCCTGGTTCTGAAACCAAGAAAATTCTTGAGCAGGATGGTTATTTTCACTAGAACAACATGGCTTCTTTTTCTTGAGAGAGAGAGAGAGAGAGACTGTCACACACTGCAAGGTGGACATGAAAACAGTCAACTCTAACTGGGAGGGCACATAAGAGGGTCTTTTTAAGAGAATGTGACTTGGGCTGGTCTGTTCCTAACTTAAAGGAAAGTCTATACAATTTAAGCTGTACTGAAGTATATGATTAGATGTTTAATTTTTTTCTCATGTACTTAATCCCAAGAGTTGAAGAAAATAACTTGTTTTTAAGACAAAAGTTTTCTGGAAATAAACACTTGCCATCCATTTTTGGAAAGATGGAGAAGAGCCTACAAGATACTTACTAATAGTACAGACTCAAACTGGATGAGTCTAGAACCTGTAACAGCCAAAAGTGTATAAATGTGTTGCTGTTAAAATGGAGTGGCTGGGCATCTCCCCAGAATGATTTAGAACTGGGCTTAATCTATTTATATTATGGAAACAAATCATAACATGCACAACACATCATCAAAGCATGGCTGCCTAATATTTTTTCCGTCAAGAGCCACAAGATCAAAAGTCCTTCCAAATTAATCCATCAGCTTTATTTAAGCTATTGCCAAAATAGAATTTAATGTGTTTTCCCAAAAATGGAAAAGAAAGAATGACAAGCTTAAATACTGACAACATTAAAAAGTTGTAATGTAGAAGGGTGATTCAAAAATTAGATCACTGCTTTACATATTAGTAGATTGGTGTCCTCATAAATAACCACGCTAACTGACACAGAAAGCAAGCTTTTTACATAAGCAGTTTGGTTTTTAAAAAGCAAGTGTGATGCTTTACAAACCACAGTTAATCATGTTGTAGTGAATGGTCTCTACTTTTATCCCGAAACAATTTTCTGTTCATGTATGATGCATACTACTGTGACCTCACTGTTGTTACAATTTTAGTATGTTATAACTACTGAACTGAATAGTAAGTAACATACTGTGGGTGTCACAATAACTGCACTCCCTCTACTTATGTATAATATCCAAGATTCTTTGGGTAAATGCGATATTTTTAATTAAACCAACTAAACAAAAAATTGTTCTTTGCAAGCTTTTGGGTACAAACACCCTTCTTCAGGGACAGGAAGAGGCACTTTCACTAAGGCAAAGTTGCTCCACAGTGCCCCCCTTCCCCATGAAAAATTGAAGCTAAAAGTCAAAACAGAAGTATTCTACATGCAGGAAACAATGTTAAGCAACAAAGTAAACAAACAAAAAGTAACATTAATGGATCAGTGTGGGAAAGGAAATTCCAGCAGGAGAAGACCCTTCTTTTCTCCAAACAACATGAGACTTTTGGGTCACAACAAGTGCCAGCTCATTCATTTACAATATACTTTATTTAGAGTTTGGACCACTTTTTCCAGCTAGCAATGTCTCATTAAAGACTTTTCTCCAGGAACAACTAGAATCTCTGCTCAGCAATCAGAATGAATTAGAGTTTTGGACAGGACTACAAAGGCATATCCAGTAATTGTTTTCAATATTTATTTCTCTTGAACTGCAGGGTATCTCAAAAGAGAAAGGGCTGAAAACAGAAAGGGCTGAAAACAAGGATAACGGAGATTTTTCACAGGAAATAATAATATCATACCCAGAACTTTTCAATCCTAGATAATAAAGTAGTTTTCAGCACTGGAAAAGACCACCTGGATCAAGGGGTCTACTCTCCTGCTATCCCAGAAATCAGCAGCATACACTCCCATTGATACACTTAACAAATTTCTTCTTAAAAACAATTTATTTTGCCTTTTTCCCCACTGAAAAGTTGTTCCAAAACCTCATTCTACTAAAGGGCAGAAAGCTTCTAACTTTCAGCCTAAATTAAATTGAGTGGCCAGTTTATATGCTTATTTACTATTGTGTTGACTTTGTCCTTGAGTTTAAATAGATTCTCCTTTTCCCCGATGTTCATTTTCCACCCAATAGTTTTTTAGGCAGCAAACAGATGCCATACTGGCAGTACACAATTATTTTAGTTGCTATAGCAATGCACTATACTGAGTAAGCACATTGCTATGGCAATGTAGTAGCAGCATCACGGTTTTTGCCTACGGACACTAGCACCTCATATAAATGTGCCCAGTGTCTTAGTGTGATTACTACACTGAAAAAAGTCAGTGGTTAAATTTCATAGGTAGTGTTGGGGTGAAATTGCAGTTGTGATGGTCCATGAAAAAGAGAAAGAAAAAGATTTTTGAGGGTGCTATCTTTTATTGTACCAATTATATAGTTACGAGGGACATAGCTGAGCTTTTAGGTACTACTTACCCTTCCTCAGATGTCTCACCTTTGTCATTCATAGGGTGCATCCAGACAGGCCTGGACGTTTGGTTCCCCGGGGACAAGTAGCAATGGAGCACCTTGCACCATGGCTGTGTCCCCAGGGTATGCCCGTACCACGCGTACTTTGGTGCAGAGCAAGTTACCCCAGGGGCCTTTATGGGAGTCTGGGACCAGCACTGTACTGGCCCCAGCAGCCTTATCACATCCTGGGAGCCTCCTGAGGCTGCAGCCATAGCGATCCTGCCAGGTGGAGCCTGGCCAGCAGCTGCAGTATGGCTCTGGGTGGCCCAGGTCTGGTTTTCTTCCCAACAGGATTTTTTGATCCCTAAAACCAGAGCAGCATATGCTTGGGCAGCACGCTCTTGCAGCTCAAAGAACACCAGACTGTGCGGTATGTGGCGCTGCAAATGTGTTTGCAGCATCACATACCCCACAACCCCACTCGTTTGGATGTGCCCATACATTCAGATTGCAATATCCTTTTGCTGTTCCCAGTACATCTGCTGACCTTACAGGGAGCCTTGTCTAAGTGACAGTGATAGCAGGATTCATCCCACAAAAATTCAGCAAACATTTGTTTCATGATTTTTTAATTTAAAAAATGATAGCAGTTGTAAACTTTATTCATCTGTTGTTTATTTAATATGGTTTTTGAACCATGAAGATCAATGTTATATTCCACAATTTGCTTTGTTCTTATAATAAAACTGAAAATTATCTATTAAATTAACACAGGAGGCAGGGATTTTTGTGGGCGATAGCTTTTATCATTCAGTGCAAAGATATAATGGTACCTGAAAGTGCCTCTATGTACCTCTTAGCTATACAGTTGGCCCAATACAAGATAATACCCACAGAAAACCAGCCTCTTTCATTAATTTCATAGATAACTTTCAGTTTATTGAGGACAAAGCAGACTGTGGTATATAGAATTGATCTTTATGGTGCAAAGACCATATTAAATAAACAACAGAGGGATAAAGTTTACAACTGCTAATAATTTTTAATTTTAAATCAACTAAATGGAAATGTTTACTGATTGTGAGGCAAATAACTCTCACTGAAACAAAATTACCAGTGAAGCCACCTGATGTAGCGAAAATAGTGTTTCACAGATTTCATAGACATTAGGGCTGGAAGGGACC
>NW_017729032.1:149899437-149911108 GCF_001723915.1 Gavialis gangeticus
TTTGTCCTGGAGGGAGATGGTGGTCTACCCTCCAGCTCCCAAGGGAGGAGGGCCTGGCACTAGGAGTCAATAAGGATGGTGCAACTTGGTTCCACATATGACAAAACTTAGTTTAGCATCATTGGGCATCTGATATTTAGCTGAAAATAAATCTACTCAAAGTGAGGAAAGTCACTACAGCAAGGGTGGCAATTATTTCAGCAGGACACTATACAACTTTTGGTTTGTTGTCAAGGGCCACGCACACAAAATATTTCAAAAGATATCCTTTTAACAAATTATAAATTAAAACCAAATCATGTACTAAAAATCAAACAACTACTATAACACATTTTAATTTTATTTTCTATTTTGTCTATTACTTTATTTTTTTATTCACCCTTTTTCACTTCCTGTATATTAAAACCAGATATGGAGATTACAGATATCTCTCTCACTTCTCCCTCCATTTCTTAGTTTAAAGTTCTTCTTATTAATTGCATCATTCTCAATCCCAGGATAATCAAGAGATTCCATCCTTCTGAAAGAATCCTCTTATCCATAGATACCTTGAACATCCCAAAACTTTACTTATAGCACCGCTCCTTGAGCCATCTGTTGATCTTCATCAGATCATTTCAGAGACAATCAGGAGAGCTGATTAGGTGAACAGGGATCTAGCTTGAACTCAGCTGGAATCAATTTGCTATCAAGGCGCAGTGCTGAATAAAGAATTTTCACTCCTTTGAGCATCTTTCCCAAATTGAGGTAGTTATATCTGATCTATTCTAGGGGCAATCCTGCAGCATCATTTGTCCTAATATGAAGGATGATCAGTGAATTTTTTCCAACTCTCATCCATCCCATCAGGATTTTTTTTTCAGTTTCAAGTCTCCATGTTGAATCCTGCTTCTTCACAAGCTGTGCACCCTTCTGAGTCCACCAAAAGAGTTCATTCTGAATAGGACACTACTCCCCTAGTGAGAGCAGCTATACAAATACAAACCCTTCCCAAACTGATTTAAAGCCAGTTACAGAAAGTTAAGTAAGATAAAATTAGATGGAAAGGAAGGGGAGGGAAGGTGTGGTGAGGACAACTGTAAAAAAAAATCACACACGGTACATCTGCATGAGATGCTATGTCACCATAGTGATGAGCTACAGCAACGTAGCTCGTCACTATGGTGGTGTAGCATTGGTGGGCACTAATTGTGACACTGCTGCAAAGGAGCTCATTGCTGTGGTGACATAGGGTTGGAAATGACCTGTGCCGCCACTGGGACTGCACAGTACAGCGGGAACTGCACAGTCATTTAGTACTTGCTAAAGCAAGTAAGCTAAAGCAAGTACTAAATGACTGCACAGTACCAACTGTGCAATCAGGGGGACATGCAGACACATCCACTGTTACTTAGATTAGCCATGTGCACAGTGAATTGATTCTAAGTCATTTGAGAGTATTCTTCTGTAGCTAAATAAATTAAAAATATTAGCTGGTCCAAGTCCACTTCACCCATCAGCTTAGCATCACCCATCAGCACTGCAGCCTTATAACTAAGCATTTTAAAAAGCCAAAGCAAGCAAACAAGATGATATCTCCAAGGCCGAACAGCCTGCTGAAGTTTTGTATGAACCACTAAGTACACTGAAAGTGTGATCAGATAGAAAAACAGGGGAGCATGGAGGCAGGAGAGCATACCACTTAAAGCTAGACAGCTTGATACTTTTATTTCTGTTATATTTAAGAAATTGCTTTTTAATGAAGCCCATGGAGTATTTCCATATTGATTATGGTCCCCTAATCAAAGAGGGCTTTTGCTTCCTCTCAGTTTCAAGAGACTTACTTTTGTTGTAATTTATATTACAAAGCAGTATAGTCATTAATTCATGGAACTGTGTATAAATTCTGTGGCAATTAGAATGGTATCAAAACGTAGGATAAGTTAAAGGGAGACACAAAAGGGACTATTAAATAGAAAAGGACTAAACAGCCCACCACCAGAGTAAAGCATTCACAAATACAGTCGAGGAGCATTATTTTAGAAGTGTGATACCTACACTGGGCCAGATCTTCAGATTTGAAGGAACAGCACTGAAAACACTTGAGAAGAAGGGGGTGGCTTTCTGGGCACATCTACATGAAATGGTACATCACCATAGCGATGAGCTATGGCAATGTAGTTTCAGCAGGCACTAACCGTGATGCCATTGCTACTGCACAGTAGCAACAAGCTCATTGCTACTGTGCAGTAGGGTTGGAAAAGACCCATGCACCACCAGGACCACCAATAGGTACTGCATAGTAGTACCAAATGTGCAGTGGGGGGCACATATAGATGTGCCCTCTGTCATCTTTCTAAACTAGCCTACAGATCCCTGTAGATCAAAGCCCTTCAAACTCCAACTTTCTCCCTGTGCTGGGGCAAGAGTAAGAGAGGAGGAGCAGAGATGCTACAGTAGCTTTATACCTCTCCTGGGTTTAAGAATCTGGAAGGATACTTGGCCACCCCATACATTTCTAGATTTTCATTCCATCTGAGCACCTGGGCTTTTCTTAATGGTTCTCAGTGTCTCAGACTCTGGCCAGAGTCTCTCAGAAGTTCCTTGCAATTATATAACTTCCTCAGAACAGGGGTCCAATATAGGGAACTTTGGTCTTCCTCAGCTTCAGCTTGCCTGTACTCACCCTAATATGACTCTTTGCAGTTGTTAAGGAGTTGTCCCAACTTAGAATTGCAATCCTGGTTGCTTCTTCCTTGACATTTCCTTCTCCTACAATAAACTTCAGTCATGATACATGGGAATCCTTCCAAGTGTCCAGTTCATTTTATACTGGAAGAGCTCTTGGGCCTGGCTGACCACCTACTGCACTGACAAATGGTATGGCAAAGATTATAAAGTGATGGGATGGCTTATCTAGCTCAATAGTCCACAGTCTTTTCTTGATATACGAAACAGTGAACACGTTTGCCCTACATAAATAGCTGCGTTAATTAGGTAGCATGTTCTAAGCTGTTAGCATTTTATCAAAAGCTACAATCTCTACGAATGCCTAGACGGGGTACATGGCATCCACACATGGCTCAAGATTTGGAAGTTGGAATCTGACACCATATGAAAAAAGAAGCAGCAGTATTAATGTAGATGCACACAGGATGGTTTTTTTGGTCTTCTGTGTTGGTTTTCATGGCAAGCATACTGGATCTCAGTGCTTGAATTCTCAGTTGATCTGTCTTCATCCTGTTTCTTGGGTTCCTTTAGAATAAGTCTGTGTGTACTTGTTCTGCACCTATTGCTGTATTTGTTCTGATCCATTCCCTGGAAAATTCAACTGCCCTTCCTATTTGGATGCATTTCTTTAAGATTAAATCCATTTCTCTCAACCATCTCTTGAAATCATGTGTCCCACAAGGAATCCTTCCTTTAACTACAGCATGTTTAATATCTCTGAAGTTACATGTGGACACTCAGGTTTTCTATTCTGTAATGTAAACTTCTACTACTTTTTTTTGCACCTAGATTTTGGGTAAAATCTCTTATTCTATGCAGAATTGTAATATTCCTCCAGCACCTTTGCCAACTGTTCCAATTTTCTGGGCATTATTCCCGCAACAGTATCTCACTTCATTCTTTTTTAGCCTAGCAAGACAAAAAAAGGTTTCATCTTTATCCTCCAAGGTCAGCTCTGTATAATGACTCTATTCAAGTTTCTGCTGATTTCATGTTTATGCTAGGAGTGCTTTTTGGTTTTGACTTTGGGGCTTTTTTGGTCTGAAAACCCAGCAACCCGGGTGATTCATGCAACCCCCTTCATGCCCTTTCCCTTTGTAGGTGCTACTTTGTTTTCCTGTGAATCACACTATCTTCTCAAGCTGACCACTGCCACCATGTGTCATATACCACACACTGAGTAATAAGATTACAGGACTCCCTCCTCACAAATCCAAACTAGCTCTTTCTATAGAGAACTATTCATGAAGGCACTGCTATTGCACCTGGTGCAATAGTCAAGTGCACACAGATTGATTTTTTTTCTGTACTTCTTTGAGCTCCATATTCCTGTAACTTTGTTTCTCCATCCAAGCTCCTTGCAGTTTGCTACAGATGGATATTGGCCTGCTACTACAGAACTATACAGAAGAAGCAGATCTCTTGTATAAGATAATGAAGATATTGCCATCTTAAATGGGTAATGTTTCTGAGCGCACAAAGAGCAGGAAACGCAAAGTTAGTTTCTATAGCTACCTTTGGTTTTAGGCATGTGGTCCCCATGGAAGTGTAATGGAGTTTAATGGAGAAGAGCTTGAGCCTGGGATGTACAACTGCATCGCTCTGGTATTTAATCCCTCAAAGTCTGAATGTAAATCAGTCTTCCGCTTATCGTTTCTCTCAAAAGTCATATGAGGGATTTGTTTTCTCCCCAAGTGCATTGAAAGTATTTCTGTGTTAACCTCTAATTGAAAAATGCATAGAAGTAACCTCACTTCCCACCCTCCAGAAGCTGTGGTTCAGTCTCTAGGGGGCATTACCAAAGCAAACAAGAATTCAAATGGCTACTTAGAACCATCTGACCTTATTCCCAGCAGCTCTAAAGTCAGTGTAAAGGCATTATCATTAGTTAAACTTCACCACTTCCTCCCCGCATTCAATTTTTCTATGCCTGATAAAGTTTACCCTTCTGTTTTATTTTTATAATTGGTGTGTTATTCATCTTTGAGATTTGTTTTGTTGGTTTTAGTGACCCTTGTGTTCTTGGTTTTATACTCCTTCCTGTGTATAGTAATGTAATTATTTTTTCAAAGGACAGGAGGAATGAAGAGAGAAGATTCTCCAAAGTCCTCAGAGGGTGCATCTACATGAGATGTTTTACTGGGACTCATCCCACTGCAGCATGCAGTTCCCAGCTGCAAGGCTAGGACCCATATGGCATGGCACAGGGCCAACCCAGCCATCCTGGCACAATGCAGTTCTGGCTGAAAGGCCAGGACCTACATGGCATGGCACAGAGCCAGCCCAGCTTCATCTGTCCCAACTGCAATGCATGGTTCCTGGCTGCATAGCCGGGACTCGCTCTGCATGGCATGGAGGGGATGGGATGGGCTGGCTTCATGCTGCACTGTGTGGGTCCTGGCCTTGCAGGTGGAACTGCATTGTGTCAGGATGGGCCGGGTTGGCCCTGTGCTGTGCCATATGGGTCCTGGCCTTGTAGTTGGGAACTGCCCACTGTAGCTGGGAAAGGATGGGCAGGTCTGGCTCCCCACCTCCCACTATATCCCCAAGACACACCCACACCTCCCCACAGACCCCACATACATTCCCACTCCTTACCATAACCTCTCACCCTACCACACTCCCCACACACAATCCCACACCCCCAACATAACCCACACACGCTCCCACACCCCACACCATATCTACACAGCAAAGTCCTGTCCATCAGTCTGGGCCAACTCTGTGCCTCCACATGGTGTTCCTGGCACTCTAGCCAGGAGTGGCACATGGAGGCACAGAGCAAATCCCAGCAATACCCCACACCCCTGCCCATTCTTATCTGAATTTCAACTCTTGGACAAAGGTGGGCTGGGGAACAGCCACAGGGTCACCAGGGCAGAAGCCTCTCCAGACACTTCTGGGGGTGGGGGTGGGGGTGGAGCAGGGCGGAGCAGATCAGATTGGCCACAGAGTTGCTCGCTGCTGCAGCCAGCAACTCATGCCACCGGCGCTTCATCGGCTTTTAGACAGGCAGCCACTGGCAGGTAACAAACATCTACATTTTAGAGGGGCCCCATGGCCGGATAGAATGGCCTGGTGGAATGGATCCAGCCCACGGGCCATATTCTGCCCTCCCCTGCTTTATACTATTAGTATCGTAACATTAACATATGCAAATCTTACTTCCCAAGAGTAAGATAAATTCCCTTTGTTTCCTTACAACCTTCATTTGACACAAAATGTTTTGGATTACATAACATCAATTGCATCCTTGTATCCTGTTATTAGATCTTGCTTTTCTTCCCCTAACCTGAAGTAGAATCTATTAAATAATCTTTCCCACAGCAGTGGTATTCTATATTCCATGGTATTATTTTTTCTGCTCTTCAGTCAAGTCCAACCATGCTATTCTGTTGGATGTGTTTCAGCCTCCTAACTACTGTTGTAGAAGTACAGGGGAAAGGAGTCATATCATTGGACTCTTTTAAGAATGTTATTATTATCCATATTTGTTTTCTAAACATTGACCAGAAGTTACTGATAAAAAATGTCTTCTTCATTCTTGGCACATGTAGCTAAAACTTGCGCTTTCTCCAGATTCCTTCCCACAACAATCAGTTCCTACTTTTAATTTATACTTTAATCTAACTAGAGATTCTAGACATGGCAAATTATAGCAATTTTCTCACGTCTAGAATCTAATTATGGAGTGCTCATCTTAAATTCAGAGTCAGCTAGGATTCAGGTAAATAGGGTACATGCAGATAACATCTATTGTACATCATATAGCTGTTCCTCTATCAATTGCCTTTCAAGCAATTAGTATTTCCTGAAAGACAGAATAATTAAAGTGTTCTATTCATTTTAATTACTGATAATGTGCCAGTGAAAGAGATTTCATATTTTTCCTTTGTTTTTCGATTCTGGTCTGTTTCAGGAATGGGGCAAGGTTAGATTAACCTAATTAATCTAACTGGGCTGAGATTTGTACCTGGGATGTTTCCCTTTGTATAATTCAGTGGTTTCATACCGGTCTAACATCACTAATTTTAGACATGAGGGAAGAGAATCAAATCCAAAATGTGAAAGAATGGTACATAAAATAAATTATAAAACAAGATTAGAGTGTTATTCCTGCAAGGTGGTCACATCATTTCCAGAAATAAGGCAAGAATTAGTCAAATGATTTAAGAGAAATGTATTTATAATTCCAAACTAATATAACATACTCCAAAATCTTTTTATAGCATGGTACAGTAGGAGTCTCTTGCTATGATGCTTTGGCAGACTACATAGAATGCTCCATGATACCGCACCTACTATATTAATTCTGTTTTTCTCATAAAGCAAATTTTAAGTGAGAAATAATCCACATAGCAAACACTGAGATAGTTTGTTTTTTGTAGGGTTCTGGCTCCTTTTAGTCTGAAGTAAAATAGAGCTACAGTAGGCAGTGCAAACAAACTATACCTTTGCCATAAAGTGGAATTATCCTTCTGGGAACAAGCTTGCTCAAATAACATTTTTGTTGTGTTAAGATTATAGTATTTACACTAGTCAGAGACCTCTTTGCCCCACTTGATCACATAACTAAAAGATAAACTATGGGGGGGGGGGGTAAAGAAGAGATATTCTTTTATGCTACAAAAAGCCCAGAAGTTACCTTCCAACTGTAAACTAATAAGTGGGTTTTTTGCAATTCATCTTCATCTATATACAATGCACAATCACAGAAGATACAAATAAAAAAATAACTAATGTACATTTTCCTTGAAACACAATCCAGTTGCCTAAAAAGGTCTCTCTGCATTATATTTAACATATAGACAGGATGAAATCTTTTCTATTGAAGGTTGGCACCTTAAGCAGGCTTTCCTCATTATGATTTGGCAATCATATATCCTTTATCAACTCTCAGTTTCCAGCATTTGTGAATGAATAAACCCCCTAGAAGCAGGCAGATCAGTGCTACTGGAATCATTGCTATGTACCAGGAGAAACTGATTGCTGTAAAGAGAGAGAGAGAAATATTTTATACATACACACACACACACACACACACACACACACACACAAATATATTTATTTATTTATCTATTTAATGTCTATATATTAAACAGCATAATTTTGTAAAGTCACTGAAATCAGTGAGGCCAGGTTTTCAACCATTCTATATAAAATGTGTTCCCAAAGAGACTCAGCCCCATGCAGACCCTAACTTGTGTTGAATGTTACTACTAAGACGACTACAGACAGTGTCGTTTGTGTGTGAGGTGCCCCACAATACCATATTCAGCAGTGAGTGTGCAATTAAATGAAGCAGCCATTATTTGCTCAACAACAGTTCACGCACAGCTCTCACTATTAAGATATGTTTAAATTTGATTTCATGGTAAGTGACAATTATAGCTTGTTTTTTTTTTCTCCAGCTTTATGTGCAATCAAAATCAATACCTTCTTCTTTGACCCGCGTTGGCAGCACTTGGTACCCGTCACTGTTCTGGGCTAAACACTTAAAGTCTGTGTAGAAATCCACTTCTCTGACTGGATCAAAAATCAAGGGCACCTCAATGAAGTTTTCACCATTTTCTACAATTTCCCTGGAATAAAAATAATACATTTGCTTACCTTCTTTCATATCTAACTTGAGGTTACTCATCTGAGTTGGCACCAGCTTAATAGTCAGGGGTCAGGTTTGGGCCCAATCTGACAGCCCAATGGAAAAGACTATTACACAGTTTCCAGCCTCCATTTCTTACTCCCTGTCAACATGGGTACCTGTAGCTCAGCTTCAACAGGACTCAAGGACGCTCCCCTCCTCCCGGCCTATTCTAAAGCCTCAGGTTAGAGCACTTTATAGCGAGTTTGAATCTCCTCAGGCCTGGAGCTTAGGTTTCTCATGCCTTAATCACCAGGCTATTATGTAGAAGGAGGAGTAGCAATAACTTTTATTGAAAGTGATTGTGGTTGCAGTGCTCTGTGTTGAACTCAGTTGGTATATCCTTTTGGGCATACATAACAGATCACTCTTCTGGGCACAAAGCAGAGTTTAGAAGTTTGTACAGAAGCCTCAGGGAACTTTACAATCCAAAATATAGGCGCTGAATTAATTTAGGAGCCTAAGGAGCTTTGTGGTGCTTCAGCAGAGGTATTCTGGGTCAGGTTTGAGGACTTAAGCATCAAAATTCCAATTAAGACCCAACGAGGCACACCTAGTTTTCCATCCTGGCTCAGGCCCCCAGTCACTTGTAGATGTATAAAGATATTCATAAGTGAGTATTCCCGTAGGAATTAATGGACCAACCCATTAGCATGAGCCTGCTCACTTGCATGTGTTTTTTAGGATCTGGACTTAAAGGATCAAATTAAATAAAATTTAGAATCACATCCAAAAACAGAACTGCTCACTTCCTACTTCACCCTCTGATATTCAGTAGCACAGAATGTGCCTATGACATTTCCAAACAACCTCCCACCCTCAAGCAAACAGTGTGACAGCTCATCAATACTCACTGACGCTCCCCCACTGTAACTCGGTCGTCTTTGTACATCATGTCAATGTATGTGTCATTGGCAAGCCATACCACAATAGTATAAAAGTGTCTGCTTAATCCAATAAATACTTTACATGGGATAATCATCTTATAGCCTGTTTTTAGGAGAAAAGAAAAAGAAATTACACAGATATATTTAGAGGTGTAACTGGCCAGGACTGTGCTCTCTCACTCCTCCCTGTACCTTCAGCAGAGGCTCCAGCAGTGGGCAAAATACAGGAGTAGCAGCAAGTTCACTGCTGCTAATGGCAGATGTCATCTCATTTCTTTGCTACAGACATCCATGTTGACAGAGCACAAAACCTCCCAATTTTGGTGGCAAAAAAATGGACTGACATCTTCCCCATAGCAGTACCAAACTTCAGCTGCTACCACTGTACAGAACTATATTGCCTTTAATGCCCTATACCTACCACCTCTGCTTGCTGCTGTGGCTCAAATTGGAAAGTGCCAGAGAGGACAGACTGGAGGATGGGAAGATGACTTGTTCCCCACATCTCCTCATTAGACAGTACCCAGAGCTCAGGCCTACTCACCCATCCATTTTTATGCTACTGGATATATTCAGTCACTGGTGGGGGGCACAACAGAATGTACCAGCTCAGGTCAGAGGTCAGCAGGCATTAGGACCTACCTGCTGTTTCTGCTTATCCACACAGCTTAGCTGCTGCATGACATGGCAAACAGCAGAGCGACACATAGGCAGAGCAACCCCACTGCCAGAGCCCTAGACAGCTGACCCCCATAGCGCAATGCTGCCAAAGCCACAGCTCGATAAGCTGGATTCAGTCTGTGAGCCATTGGTTGCCAACTGCTGTATTAAGCAATACCATTTCTCACGCTGAAGACCACTAATTTCAGTAAGAGATAATACCCCACACGTGTTGACCATAGCTTCCCCTTTTCATAGCTACATACTAGGGTAATAGACAGAGAAGCTCTGTCCAATTAGTCCATCTCTGCTTCTTGGCAGCAAGACCAAACATTTTGGCAGCTGTCCCTATTATTTAGACACTAAGCAAATATCTGTTTTTTCATACGTCAGTTAGTAACATTTGCTCTAGCCACATTCCTCAGGAGACAAGTCTACATTCCAGTGGCCCAAATCTTTCTGAGACATTGCAATTACTGTGCGTCAAAGGAATAATTTACAGCTTAACAGCCACCTGATTCACAAGCAGTGTAACATCATTCCTAAATGTGCTATCTGTTGGAGGCAATCCTGTTTAAAATGCCAGTGAATACAAGAGGAGCCTCCAAAAATAGGTAAAGGTACAATGAAAATATCAGGAATTTTGCAATAAACCACTTTAGTCCTGAGTTAGGATGATGAACCTTCACCAGGATGCAACTACTTCATATTGAAAATATGTGGTCAGATAACACACTTGAATTAAAGTGCAAAGTACACATGAAACTAACTGTGAGGTAGGTAAGTGGAGAATTCTGGTTTGCATTAATGCAGTGTTGGGGTGTAGTGGCAAAGGGGTTATATGTTGACTTGCAATAGCTCCAGATGCAAAAATTCAAGCCGTGTCTTGATGGGTGTTGAAGGCTACCCTTGGTGACCCTGCTATAAATGGGTACAGTGGGTCACTCACACTAGGTCCAGGAAGTCAAAAATGGCTGGATGTGATGCTAGCCAACATCACTCCCATAGGAGTTGTTAGTTACAAAAATTGGTGTGCCTTACACATGTTACTCATTTTATTCACTTAGGCTCTGATGTCATAAAAGGGAAAGGGCACTTAAAAGTCAAGCTTTTGGAGCATAAATTAGTAGTTAATACAGTAAAAAAAAAATCTGTTGTTAAATATATTTTAGATTTTGGGGGAGTTGGAGATTTGGAACATAAGCTTCACATCATAAAATAACATACAATGTAATGATGTTGAGACCACATCAAGATACCCTGATCATTAATTACAGAGTGTCTGAGAAGCTACAAGTCAAACACTTAAAACAAACAAAAATGTTCCAAAGTCAAGAAAACCATTGTTCAAGGCTATGAAATAGTCCAGATCCTCCTTAAGGAATACAGAGTGGGGGAAGTTAGGAAAGATAAGAAAGAAATGTTGAATAAGCCAGAGCTCTAAAGATAGTGAGACAAGGTTCTTTGGGCAAATGTGATATCTTTTATTAGACAAACTAAATAGCTGGAAAAATTGTTCTTTGCAAACTTTCAGGTACAAACACCCATCTTCAGGCAGAGGGAGAGTCTCCAGTTGTATTACAGTATTACAACTGTAGACTCTCCCTCTGCCTGAAGAAGGGTGTGTGTACTAGGCCTGTGCAAAGCGGCTAGTACTCGCTTCAGATTCAGTTTCGGGCAATTCAGGGGACAGTGATTTGATCTGGTGATTTGAATCACTGTCCTGATTCAATTTAGCCAAATCTGATTCAGAGATTTGGCTGCTGCCCCAGCC
>NW_017729032.1:149911145-149915304 GCF_001723915.1 Gavialis gangeticus
CTAGTACTTGCCACTTCGGAGTCAGCTGCAGCTCCCAGCTGCAGCCACCAGGGATGGTCTGAATCATCAAAACACTCTGACTCTTTGCTGAAGATTCAGAGAACTTTGAATCGATTCATAGCTTTAAAATGGTCCCCATTCAATTTGGATTCAGAGATTCGGCCACTGAATCAGGCTGAATCGAATCACCACCCAAAGCTTCGCGTAGCACTAGTTTGTACCCAAAAGCTTGCAAAGAATAATTTTTTCCAATTATTTGGTTGGTCTAGTGAAAGATATCACATTTACCCAAAGAACCTTGTCTGCCTATGTCCTTAGACCAATACTGCTACAACCAACAACCCTCTAAAGACAGTGAAATGCCTTTGTTGCTTTACTAGCCATTATCATACAATGTCATTTTGCTTCAGTATCTGTCGAATTGACAGAACCTGCAAATTAACAAAGGTTAATGAATAAAAACCACCCCTACCTCAGATCCTCAGCCCATGCAAATCACAGTTGGCAGAGCTATAACAGTTTATACTAACTGAGACTCCCCCCATACTTTCTTGATTTTGGCCTTACCAGGAACAGCTAATGTAGTCTTCTGATCTGGGTATACAATCACAGGTGTGTTTCTCTTCTCTGTTTCTGAACAGAATTGAGAAGACCAAAGGTAAAGTTAATGCAGTACACAACAGAATAATCGTACAAGACCTACAAATGGAAATTTTTCATTCTGTATAGCACCTTTCTCACTCTAGTAAAGCTTTTGATGCTACCATTTACAATGAGAGGAATTATAATTTCAAGCTAATGGACTTAAATAAGGGAAATTGTTAGACATGCGTAGATTCAGGCCTTGATCATGAAAGCTTCATCATCATCACATAATGCACAGTAGGATGATAAAGGTAGACATGTGCAACAGGGGAGGGATATTTATAAGGTTAAGCATAAGAAGTAGTCCTCTCTACTGAGAAGTAGAGCTAGAAACCCTTGCACAGCAGTGCTCAAACCCACAAGAGCACTCTCAATAATACGTTTTGAGCAGACATGTTGAAAGTGAACCTCAGGCACACAACTAAGACTCTTAGGAGACCCTCTCCAACTTTACACCCGCTGTTAGGTGTTATGTCAGTAAATCTAGCAGCCACAAAGCACATTCGCCTTAATGCAGGTTTTCCTTTGCAATCACTATCCCACTCATCACTTCTACTCTGACTTTGTGCTTCTGTGCGGAACACACTGAACCTGTGTTGTACACAGAATAGCAGGATATTCAATAGGAAGGCTCCAATTAAAGTTTTGTTTCTTTACAGATTACCCAGGTCACACTGCAATCCTGAGTGATGACATTAAAAACTTCAAGCAGCAGGGAACTTCAAGTGAGGAAGATCTGAAAGATCTATTCCTTTTGCAGTTGCAGTAGAGCCAATATACATGCAGATAACTACAAGTCCAAGTTTCTTGAAATTGGGAAATTCTGAACATCATTTTCAACTTTCTCAGTGCTACATAATCATAGACTAAAATATAACATGCCTGCCCTCTGGTGTTTGTATTGTGTACTGCCATAGTATTAAAACAATGACTGCCAGGTTTGTTTACTAGTGCAGCAGACAAGGGAATCTGTATCATATTTCCAAAGAGAAAGAGAAATGAATAGCTTTTCTTTCCATCCCCTATTAGTTTAATTAAAGATTATATTTTCTAAACTCCCTGAAGTCATTTTCAGTGACCCCTATGACAAATTATTCAGTTTAATAACTCCAGGCACTTACAAAACAGTGTTCCACCTCCCACAAGTACACAGCTAAATCCTATTGCCAGCTCATCTGTTCACCAAACAAAAAGCTGAGCTGTGGCCACAGTGTTCTGTGAAACTATTTTAGACCATTATCGAAAGCAAGAAAGATGCAAGCTGTTCTGGTATCCTACTTTTTCTGACAGCTAACTAGCAACAGCACAGAGATAATCATAAATTCCCTCTTGTGGATTTCATTGACAAAGACCATTTGGGGGCTAGACTCAATGATCTGCCGAGGTCCCTTCCAACCCTAATGTCTATGAAATTTTGGTGAGAGATTCTGGTAAACAGAGTAGTGTCTTAAGCAATGAATGTTTACCAACAGTCTGTAGCAGTATAGTTCTGGTGACTGGATACTGTGTGCCTTCATATATAAAAGATGTTTTGCATGTGTAATAGCCAGAATCTTCTGGTGACACAGAACCGATGATGAGAGAGGTTGTTTCTTTCAGTCTTATGTATTTTTTATTGTCTTCATCCAAAGGCACAGAATCCTAGGGAAACAACCACAAAAAAGAGGCGCCTTGGTTAAAACAGGCCTGTATATGAAGAAACTTGGGACTTGATGCTCTCTGTAACCTCCAGAGAAAATCACTTATCTGCTCTTATCTAAGTTTTAGTATCTCATTTATGACAGATATCTGATCAACTTTTCTTTAGTGCCTGCAAAATGGAAAGATTTACATCCAAATAACTATCCTACAGAGAGGATAAACCCATAAACTCCGAAATGCTTTGAGTCATAAGGAGGGATCCTGGTTTTCTCTGATTGAAAAAAATATCCTCAATTTTCAGTTTTAAAGAAGTAACCCCAAATCCACATTTTTTTGTGATTAAAATAAAACGCCACTGTATATACATATATACATATAGTCCTACATATACACATACATACATATACAAATCCGTGACTTAATCAAACACTATATACATGTTTAATTTAAATCATGGCAAAATGTGGATCTGGGGTTACTTTTTTTTAACCGAAAATTGGGGATTTTTTTTAATCAGAGAAAACCAGGATCCCTAGTCATAAGTATGAGGTTTTTCTGCTTTTATATATAGCTTTTCCAACAACACATGCATTTTTAAGACAGAGCCCACCTTCTTTAATTCCCCTTGTAGTAATCATTTATGCTACCCAGTCTCACAATATATGTAACATGTTTCTCAGCCATTATTCCTAATTCTAACTGAAAATTTGCTATCAGGAAGCACATTCTTTTCAGTAGAGACAGGGGCTTTTCTTATGATAAAGACATTATTAATCACATTGTAAAACTGAATGTTACCTACTTAAATTAGCCCGCAGCCTGGTAATCACATTGCAATTGGGCAGGGAATATTTGCTAGCATGGTTTCAACCACAGTCAGTACCTGATACCAAACCTGGTTACCAATTTCCTTTATTTGCATACAACTAGTTGCTGCAATGTTCCAAGCTCTCTATACTAGAGTTCTGAATTAAGTGATGGTTGGTATTAAATTGTGATACATGAAACAAAAGTTTGGAAAGTAAATAATGCGTTTTGCACAAGTCCAACATGCAGTTAGCAAGCCTACTCCAGGAAATTCTGGCATAAAAGACAGTATTTCACTGAAACATAGGATGAGACCAAGAGAGAAAGAAAGCCTGAGGTAGGCAAGCTCTGACACATCCCAAGTTTCTGCAAATAAAATGTTGTTTCCATCTCACAAGCCTCATGGAAATACTACCAACAGCTCAATGGCTGCTTCTGGCACAAACTGTGATGCTCTGCTAATAGTTGTCATATCTCATGTCTTGAATCCAGAAATAAGTAGTTATGAACATACATTTTACAAAGAAACATTAATTGTTGGACTCATGTCTCCCCCCTTGCAAGCCATAAAACTTCAATAAAAGATATGGGATAAAAAAGAATGCTAGAAGTGGAGAGGGGTTATCGAAGCATACCTCTATGCCCCCTCATAGTCTTTTAAAATGGCTACATTAATGATGAATGATGACCTAACACTTTTACTTTCAACTAATTTCTCTCATTTCCATGTCTTTTCCCATGATACTCCCTCTGCTTGGAAACCCATTGAGCAGAAGATGGGAAATGTTTGTATTATTTTGTAAAAATGGTTCTATTTTCCTGTCAGTTTCATATTGTTCTCTACTGGGATCAAAGAGCTTAATTTCTTTCCTAGGACAAGGAAATAAGATGCAAATGTCAGTCATATTGTCATATCTCAGAGCTATTCAGCCAGGCAAGGTGGTTTGACATCCCCAGTCAATCAAAAAGAAAAAGAAAAAAAAATCAGGCTCTTCATCACTTCTGCCTTCAGTGGACTTCTGTGGCTGGTAAGATGCTTGGGGCTACCTGGGAACAGGCTGCCTTG
>NW_017729032.1:149920304-149937276 GCF_001723915.1 Gavialis gangeticus
AGAAAAAGCTTGTAAAGAAAGGACATGTAATGTCATGACATTTAAAAAAATACTGCTAAGGAGAAATACTTATTTCATTAAGACACTCAGCATAACGTATGCAAACATTGCAAAAGGCTTCGTAAGAGATTCTTGTCCTTCAAAAAAAGAAAATAACATTCTCTACCTTGTACCACTTCAGCTCCAGGTCTGCTTTCTTGTCCATGAAACCCCCCAAATCAGGGCAAACAAGTTTCCCAGAAGTAAAAGTGAAGAGCTTTTGCATGTAGGAAATATCATGAGCAGCAGTTTTCTCAACAACTGTTAAATGAATGGACACCTTGGCACAATAAGAGGAATTCCTGCAAGCAGATGACAGAGATGTTGACAATTGTGGACACCCATAGAACACAAAGTGAAAATCAATAATACTTTTAAAAATAATCATGAGTAAATGTAATGTATGTGGAAAGTACTTAGTAAACCATCCTAGAAATGGAAATCCTCCAGTTAGCTACAGAACTACTGTAGGAGCAGTACACACCATTCTCCCCTTCTGCTGACACAACTGAACACTGACCTGAAGGAAACATCTCAAGGTCTGAGATGGCACTTTAGTTTCCATGATTATTCAGCCAATAACTGCTCTGTGCTAATATTAGAAACATCCCTGCTTAAATGCAGATAAAAGTCTAATACTGTTCCTAAGGAACCAAAGAAATTCAGCCCAAACTCCACATTTACAGACTTGCTCTTTTCACTGGGTGAGGAAACTCAGGCATGCTTACTTACTCTGTCAAAGGACTGCACTAGGCAGCGGTGCAATGTGGCATGCCTGCTCTACACAAAAGTCCCACAAGGACAGAAATGTACCCATCCCTGGTATGGCATTGGACACATGCCAATAAGCCAAGAGAGGGGTCTTCAAATAGGTGTCTGTCTGATACTGCACTATGAGCTGCTACATCATTTTAGGGTGTGACATGACTCCCTTCAGCACTCCCCACTGTGGTGTGGAGAAAGTGTAGACATGCTCTGTGTTGGGTGGCACAGTACCTACGGGAGTAGTCTGAGCATGTTGTCTCTCTCACCACTGAGAGGTTAAGGTCACACTTCAAAATCAGGACAACGGGGCATTGCCGGTGGTTAGAGCAGAGAACTAATAGTCAGAACTATTCAGTTATATTGTCTACTACTCTGTGACACTAAGTCAATTAACTTCTTTGTACCTCTGTTTCTTCTTGACTTAGTCCCAGTAAGTCAAGGCCAAGTAAACATAGGCAGTCCTCAGACTTACAACACAATTGGTTCCTGAAAACCACACCTTAAGTCGAAATATTGTAACTCAGAACTGATTTTCCCATAGTAAACAATGTTATAAATGGAGGATTGGCCTGATACCCTATTTTCACCAAAAAATAACCCATAACTTTGTACTCAATCAATCACAGATGCGTAACATAGCTACATTAATGTATTTATATTGTAATCAGCAATCACATTGATTTAGAAGGACATCTTTGAGGTGACTGCTGGACTTTTTGAAGAGCTGTTGGTTAGAGGTTTTGAAGGGTTCTTGGCTGGAGTCTTCTCAGGAGTCCTGGCTGCAGGTTTTTCTGGAGTCTTGTCTGCTTTCTTAAAGGAAGTGTCCAAGGAAGCTTGGACAGATGTTCTCCAGGGAGAGGGGTGACACAGTGAACGTGTTCACTAGCATGGCATCGCATCAAATCAAGCATTGTAAAGTCAAAACTGATGTCAGAAAGTTGAAACAGGGTGTCAATTTATAAATGTTGTAAGTGTGAAACATTGTAACTCAAAATGTTGTAAGTCAAGGACTACCTATACCAAGTTATGGGCAGGGATCTTGGACCAGTATTGCTTTTAGCAGACTCTGAGCTTTTTTCTCGTTCTTTAGATTTAATGTCTGAAACTTTCCTTTGCACATTGTGTTCACTGAATTCACTGAGGCTAGTTTGCACTATTAACCATGCCTCACACAAGAAAAAGAGGTTCTTGGTCAAAGAAGCAGCTATGAGCACATTTAAATTAACTCATTTAACTCAACTAGATATTAATTTAAGACTAAATATTGGGACCTGTCAGTGACCATCTAAGCAAATTCTAAGTCAGAGCATTTATTTAAAAGATGGCTACTATCATTATTGTACTATGAATAGGCATACTGGTATATATGGTGACAAATGTAGCTAGTACTTTATAAACCATAGATAGTGACACATTACCTGTTTCTAAAATGTTGAGAATATTTAACCTCTCCCTTCCCCTTTGACCTAATGAACCTTTTGTTTGTGTATTTTCAAAAGCAGGGCTTTCCAGTTCTGACTAGAAGGACAGATTAGGATTATTTCTGTCCATGCTACCAGCAGGGTTATTCATTTTAGTTTCCAATTTCACATTCTCTGCAACAATTGCAAAGTAGCATTTTCTTTCCAATCCAGGTAATAAAACAAACCTTTTTAATTCAATTACTGCTATACAATCTTCAGCACAAACCATCTGGTAACAGCTGCCTTAAAAGCACAAACCCTGTAAGGTCACCTTTGAGAGATGCAAATATTCAACTCCACCTATGCAGTGAGGTAGACCTGTTGATAACAAGTTGATACCTATCTGTTGGCGCTATTGAGACTTTGCAATGCCTAGGTTCCTTTAATCATCTGCTGGTGCCTATGTGGCATATGTAATTGCTATAATATCAGTGTAGTGTTGCATATATATATATCCTATTCCAAAATAAGTGCTAACCAGTACTGCTGGCAGCAAAGATTTGCAATAGTTTGCCTATATCCTCATTTTACAGTCTACTGAAAAATATGTCTGTTTCCTTATAGGGAAAGGTTTGCAAGGAAAAAGTATGTCTGCCTCTTCGTGATTCCCTACTCTTTAATATGTAATAATAATACATATAGCAATTACATATCACTTTTCCTCAGGAGATCTCAAAGCACTTCACTAGCAAAGGCAGTGCCATTACCTATATTTTACAAGGGGAAACAGAGGCACAGAAAGTGGAAACAACCTTGGACCTGACATAGCCAGGAGAGAATGAAGATCTTCCAAGTTCAAGCCTAGTGATCTAGCCTCTAACCAGTGGCTTCCAAAATGTGGTCCAAGTAACACTTGTGGGCTGCAAAGCCTTCATAAGTAAACCACAGTTCACTGATCTCCCTCCCCTTTTCAATTAAAAGTTTGATAATAAAAGTGTATGGTGCTCTGTAAGAAAACAGAATTAATAACAGTCTGTTGGTCCAAAAAGCTTTGGATTCACTGCTCTAAGTCACACTGTTCTATCCCTTTACAAAGACAGCTTCAAACATGTGTTTGTTTTACATTGTAAATAGAAGAAATAGCATGTTTCACTTTCCTGTTTTGTATCAAAAGTCTGAGCAAAAGGAGAAAGTGTCAGACAAAGTATTTTTAGGAAGATTTAAATTTCAGTCTATTCTGACGTAACAGTCCTCTTTCTTTCCAGTCCTTCAAGTCTGCCAGATTCTGGTTCCTCCTTTGAACCTGCAAACTACTCTGAAATTTATAAAGCCCCAAAGTGTGACCAATGTCCCTTAGTCTTCACTGATAATTGAGAAAGTCACAGGTCAAGGGTTCAGCCTATCTTGATGCAACTCTAGCATTCTGCCTCTAGGTCTTCCAGGAAAATCAAAGAGGTTAAGACCTAAAATTTGTAATGTAAAACAGAGCAGGAAGAAACAGGAAAAATATTTTCAAAGCTGTCTTAATAGCTTCCTTGTGCAATCAAACACAAAAACCAATACTTGTTTATATAGTTACTATGCATTTCCCTTCAAAATTGCAATCAAAAGCTAACATTTTCTAGAACTCTGCAGGTTTCTACAGAGCTAGCAATGTTTTAAACACTCTTCTATCCCCTTTGCTGACTTAAAGGTACTTTAGAAGACAGACCCGTTCATATACTAGTTCAGAGCAAAAATGTGTACAGCTTGTCAATAGTTTGCCAGGTTTTCATGCATCAATCATTTATAAGCCACCAAACATTTAACAGTGCTTTAAACTTCCTGAACTTTCCCAGAATGTGTATATCTACTTGCTAAACTTAATTACAGGTTGATGAATGCAAAGTTTTACAGGTTGGTACATGATACAAAGCCCAGCAAAGTCAAAGAACACACTTCAGTGGTTTCAGTAAGCTTTCTATCAGCCAATAATAACTTTTAGGGTATACTTACACGTTAGACTTAAATCATACAAAATCTGTGGAAGATTAAGCAGTGTTAAAATTAAAACGTGCTGGGTGCATCTACATGTGTGCTTTACTGCGGAACTGACTGATTAGCTCCTCAGTAAAGCATCACTGTCTACATGGGCACCTATATTAATTAACTTCACTACTGTCTGGGACAAGTATTATCCTATAACAGAGTAGTTACATGCATCAAAATACACATGTAGATGGTGACTGGGGCTGGCTGAGAGTGCTACTGTACAGGGGCTGCCTGCCAACTAGCCCCGCACTATAACATCCTTGTGCCCCAGACAGCCCCTCTGCAGCCCATTGAGCCAGGCTGGAGCACGCCCAGGATGACAGGCTAATCCCCCAGGCTCCTCACTAGCCCAGGGCTGCTCCAACCCAGCTCAATGTGCTGCAGTTCCGGGTGCACGTGTAAATACTGCACTCAGGAGAAATCAACTCCATTGCAAACTGCACTGGAGTTTATCACTATGTTTTAATTGCACATGTTAATGCACCTGCCATGAGTGGTCACATGTTAAGGGCTAATTTCATTTCGTGCTTGCACCTCTCTGACTTGCTACTAGAAAGCTGGTGAGCAGGGGTGTGACTAGCAGTCAGGTCACCTGGGTGCTATCCTTGCTGTATCTGGGCTAGAAGCAGTGCATTCTGGGATTCTGGAGGACTGCAAATTGCTTGTTTTATCTCCATGGAGTAGATTGAAGTGACCCTAACATGAGCTAGGCGGTATGGCCCAGCATCAACCTTATCCTGAAGTAGCATAACTTGAGACACTCAGAGGACACTTAGCACAAGTAAATGAGGTTTAACCCTCAGACGTTCATATTTTAAGTGCCCTTCATCCTTAGACATAGACAACTTGTTCAGTTTACAAACCTACCTTTGAGTGCAGACATATACTCCTGTGTCCTCTAGTGATGCTGGTAAGAACCAAAGAGTATCACCTTTTGCCTGAATTCTCTGTTCTTTATCTTCTCCTGAGATCACGTGTTTTGAATCATTTTTATGCCATGTCAGATTGAGAGACAGGTCAGAGAAGGCCTCATGACTGGAGGAAGGGCATTTCAGAATCACAGCTTCTCTTCTTAGTACAAAGTAGTGTTTGAAATATACGGTGTGGTCCTGGCATTTATCTACATAAACCAGAGAAATTGTTTCACATTAGCACTGGTCAACCACATTATCAAGCTAGCTAAAATTCTGAGCCAAGATTTGCCTTTACCTATGCTTTTCACAGGCTGGATTCTAAAGGCAGATGCATCCATTGTGCAAAAAGAGATTGCAAGCAAGAGCACAGGCGTCTTTGTCCACAAGAAATGGGAATGAGAAAAATGGGAAACAGCATCCTGAAACCTGCAGGTAAGAAGATCAAGTATATAACACAGTTAGTTTTAAAAAATAATAATATTCAGTGTTAACTGTTCTTGTCATATCACTCTTGTACCTAGCTAGCTTTAGAGCACCCACAGTAAACAGAAAGATGCCTTCACCTCTAAGCTATGGTATAAGTGGTCCTGTAGATCTGAAGGAGAAAGGATTCCCAGATCAGTTTTGTTGTATTTTTCAGTTACTGTGATGACTTGTTAAGGGCTTAGAATCTGCAGAAGGAATCCTTCCTCCTTCAGAGTCTAAGCCCCTAACAAGTCATCACATTAACTGAAAAAGACAACAAAACTGAGCTCAAAGATAAAAAAAAAATGCTCAGAACAGAAAACTTCAAAATGTAACATGCTACAATCCAACCGACTGATACATAATCTTGGGGCCAGAATTGAGTGTGAGCTAGAACCTATTTATCAACACTTGAGAAATGCCACAGGGTAAATGGTCTGTCTTATAATTCTGATCAAATTCTAGAGCCACATCCATGTTGGCTCTAGTTTCCTTCTAAGCAAGGACTGGACTGGTCCAAGAAGAATACTCTTTCCCCCTACTATCAAAAATACAAATTTTGCTGGCTCAAAAATTTGAGATGAAAGCCAGAACATTCACCTGGTGAGCGGACTCTTAGCATAAGGTAACACTCCGTTTTCAAGGATACTAGACAAATAGGTAGACATGCATATTTCCATGTAAAGATCCTACACTGACTCCAGATCCAACAACAGCTGGTATCACACCTTGGAGAACATAAGATCCAAGAGAACCAAGACTCTACAAACCCACATTGGTGCCAACAGCTTACATTATAGGATGCATTTAATAACACTGCTCTGGCACCTCACACTAATCACCAGACCCTGTCCCCCCTCCCCCCGCCTAAAAACCCCTCTCATAGGTTAGCCTGAGGAAACAGACTCATGTCATTTCCCCCCATTCCTTAAATGCAGACTTCAACCTAGAACTGAATCAAGCCATTGGTTTTTCAGCCCAGCTAGTGTTGATGGTTACTGAACTGCTGATTCTGCTTGCAACATGGCAAATGTTGTACTGTATAAATAAAGTAATACAAACCATGTTTAGCTTCATGCTAGTCTATCAAACCCAACCTTACCCCTGCCATGGCATGTGACTTGTGGAATGACAGGGTCTGGCTGTTATATGCAGATCAGCTGTGCCACATTCTTTTCACTTCTTGAAAAGCATGAGACAGGCCACAGAATGCTACAGCCCCCAAAGTGCTTTGTGAAACAACCTCCCCCCACCCCCTCTGGAATCTAATATTGGAAAGTCAAAGGCTTTGTTTGCACTGCAGTCAAAAGTGGGGTTGGCACACATGTAAATTAGTTTTAATCTAGTGATTTTGTGTGAGATTATCAGTGAAGACAGAGCAGCACTGGCTTTAGACACTTTGGTAAGCATACATCTAGAGTCTCTGACTCTTTTGCATAGCTGACATTGAAGACCATGCTCTTCACTGTTGTGGTTACCCAGATGAGACAGATTAAAAACTGGGATATACTTACTAGGGCTGTGTATAACAGCACCATTCCGTTTCAGCTTCTGTTTCGATATTTCAACAGGACAGTGTTTCATTTCAACTCTCGTTTTGTTTTGAAACCACTGTTCGTTTTGTTTTGTCAAAACTGTGCTGTTTTGACCTTTTGCCCATAGGCTATAATGGAGAAACACAAAAGTGCCTATAACTTTGTCATTTCTTGCCTTATTCAGATGACGTTTTCAGAGATGGTAGCCCCTTCTGAGGCCATGAAGCCTGCCAAGTTTCAAGGAGATAAGTGCAGGGGTTTCTGGGAAACTGCACCTCAAATCTTGAAAGCAAAACTGTGTCGTGTGTGTTAAGGCACAGCAGGGTGAAAACTGCAGGCATGGTAAGCCCTGCTGAGGCCATGAAGCATATCAGCTTTCAAGGAGATAGGTTCAGGGATTTCTGGGAAATTGCACCTCAGGCTGCTGACAAGCAAAACTCATGACATGGGTGACAGTGTGTGTGTGTTAAGGCATGCTCTCACGGGTGCTGGGGCATCTACACGACACAGTAGTGTGCCCCAATGAGGGTTCCTCCTCCCCTACAGCCTCAGCCCGGTACATCACTTTAAATGACAACAGGTAATAACTTAGTGAGCAGCACAGCAGTACCAGCAGCATCTCAGGCAGCCAAACTGTCACAGAGCCTTTCTTTTCTCTCCTGCAAGAGCTGCTTCTCCCACCTGTGTGTTAAGGCATGCCTTCACTGTGTGATTGTGTGTGTGTTAAGGTGCTCCCTCACTGGTTCTGGGGTCTCTACATGACATGGTAGTGTTCCCCAATGAGAGCTCCTCCTCCCCTACAGCCTCAGCTCAGAACACAACTTTAAATGACAACAGGTAAAATAATAATTTGTGAGAAGCAGCACAGTAGCACCAGCAGCATCTTAGGCAGCCAAACTGTGATGGAGCCTTTCTTTCCTCTCTGCAGCAGTTTCTTCTGCAGCAGCTGCCACAGAATGCTCCCTGCCAGCCCCAGATCTGGGGCTTAGGTGTGCCCAGGGCCCTGCATCCTTCCAGTCAGGTGCTAGGAGTGTTGGTCTAAGGACATGGCACTGGCAGACAAGGTCCCTTCCTCTGAATCAGTCTAATCTGGTATGTATTAGCAGACAAACTGAATTGTTACAGAAATATATCTTAGCAAGCCTTCGGGTTGAAAAACCCTTTGTCCGGCTGAAGAAGCACCCGCAGTTGGTCTGCTGTTCGTGGATGGAAGGAATAGTAAAGAAGCCAGAGGCTGGCATGCAATGCAGGCAAGAAAACCAGTCAGTGAAAATGGAAATGGAGGCATCAGGGAGTGAGGGACAGGCTGGCACGAGGGGGGAAAGAGGGATGTAGCAGCACAGGTAAAAGTGGAGAGGTACCTGGGGAGTCAGGATGTCCAGCAGGTTGTAGTGTGTTATAAATCCAATGTCTATATTGAATCCATGAGTTTCTGTACCTAGGTGGCTGATGAAATGAAGTTCATAGGCCTGGCTGTGAAAAGTGGTTTGTAAATTCAAACAAGCACCAAACCTTGCTAACCTCATCACCAGAAGACAACTTCCTACAGATCAAAACACAAAACCTGCCAACAATCTCCAGTACCCCTACAAATTGCACACCAGAATCTATCAAAGACAACAATATCCAACTAACTGTGGGGGTACATTTCTCACAAAAACCCCCACTCTGTCTCCAGTCTCTCAGGCCTGATCCTGAAAGGGAATTTACAAACCATTTTTCACAGCTGGGCCTATGAACTTCACTTTATCAGCCTCCTAGGTAGTAGGGAACTGATCTATTTATATAAGCAACCAGGGATCTAATAAAAGGGTCTAGAAGAAAGCAAGAGGTATTCTGGAATCCCAGTTGCTAGGCTAGCTAGTAGGAAATCATTCAAATCAATGGTAGTAGTAGCCTTCATTATGTAAAGCTCCTGAGCTGCTGGAAGAAAGCTCAGTAACTGTCAGACCCCAAGGCAGAAAGCAGGCCAGTTCAAACAATGCTGCCTTTTATGCTTTTTTTCCATCTGTCCCCCAGAGCACTGGGATTGGAAGGGACCTCAGCGAAGGATCATAGTCACTGGCCAGCTACACCAGTCAATATCAGAGCAGTCCTTCCCCCTGCCTTCGCCACCTCTTCGCTCCTCTTCCCCCTCCCTCTTACTTTCTGTTTCCCTGCAGGCAAGCCCAGCTTGAGTTTCAAAACTCAAAATGTTTCAAAACTTTCAGAATCTTTCAACTGCCCTTGTTTTGTTTCAAAGCTGTTTCAAAGCCCTTCATTTTGGTTCAATTTCTCTGTTTTGAGATTGAAACCAGTCGAAACAGCATTGAAATGAAACAGCTGGTGGAATTTCATACAGCCCTAATGCTACCTATGTTGCCAGTCACACTTTCTAACTGCAGCAGAGGTATAGCCAAAGCCAACATTTCACACTAGTTTTTTTGTTGCTGTTGTTGGGGGGAGGGGGTTGGGGGGGCCGGAGTGGAATTGGCGCACAGAGCTGTGCACCCAAGTTGCATGTGCTGCCACAGAACTCTGTGTTAAGTTTGCATGCATGCAAAAGAGTTTTCAGATTCAATATTTGATTATTTGAGCACATAAGCAGTGAGAAAAACCCAGGGGATCAATAGAAACCACCCTGAGCCATGGACAGAGGAAAACGCTGTTCTACTGCCTGTAAATTATTAACTATCACATGTTCACTTAGCAAGGACAAGCTATAGCTTTCCTCATACAAAAAAAACTGGAATCCTTTTTCTTTTTTTTTTTGGTATCTCATGCCAGTTTTAAATTGGTATAGTTCCTTTCATTTCAGCATAGTAGCTCATGCTACACGCAGCAAGTTGAATAGATATACAGTATACATAGAATGTAAAATTCCAAATTTACATACATAACCTGTGTCTACAGCAGGCATATAAAATGCTATATCTGCACACACATACTAATCTTACATGCATATATTGCTTATGTGTGTCTGTATATGCTATACACACACTAGAAGATGTCTAACACTATCACTACCTTACAGAGCAATTATCAGATGACAAGAGGGGATTACCTTCCATTATCACCAAAAAAACTAGACAAACCCAAATATCTTCCAGTACATACATACACATATCAGATTTGGATACAGACATATGTGGACATACCTTTCTTCTACTTATGAAGAAAGTAGTCATTCTCCAAATTCCTTTCATGTTACATTTTTTTCAAACTTTCTCCATTCCAGGACCTCAGTTTAGCTAATTACAGCTAATTTGACTGTCACAGCCTGTTTTCAAGATAAGGTTGATCGTTTCATACACACAGTTTACAAAAAAACCAAAAAAATAATAATAATAAAGCAAAGCCGCAAGGAGTTTGGTGTAATTTCTATCTGTAGGGTAAGCTTCCACATGGTGTAAGAAGTGTCCTTAGCAGATCAATTTATATGCAAGTCCAAGCACTGCAGAAATTCTCTCTTATTGGCCAGTCAGCTTCCAAATCAAACCATTTCCCCTGGTATTGTATCTACAGGATATTTCCTGAGAAGTAGGGTGGAATGTTAGCTACTCTCTCTCCTAAACCTAAATTAAAAGTTAATGTTCCTGTTGCATTATTAGGTCATAAGGCACACATGCCATCCTATAGCAGTAAAGCTTCTCTCTCCTTCAAATAATTTGCCTGATGAAAATATTTTGCTGCCTTGTTCATAAACTTTAGACCTCTGTGTTTTCCAATCCAGCAATCTCCATAATGTAACCTAAGAAAAAAAGGATTTACATCTCTCTCACATCTACTTACCTGTGAGTCTGCATTTATGTACTCAGAACTTCTTTGTGTAGTTTCTAGCTGTAGGTTACGCTTCCACATGGACTTGGAAGTGTCCTAGCAGATGAGTTTATATGCAAGTCCACACACTGCAGAAATTCTCTCTCATTGCTCAATCAGCTTTCAAGTAGAAAACTTTCTGGACACACCTTATTTTTCTTCCAGAGAGAGTTTTTGTGAGAAAGAGGGGACAATGTATGTACAGATTTCTCAAACAGGGGAAATGACTGCTAAATATGTGACTAAGTTTCCTTTTTTATGACGAACTATAACTTACATAGGTCTGGCTGCTTGTGGTTTCAAAGTATAGCTGTATTTCCCAATTACCACAAGAATAAGCAGAACTAATGAGAAGTTATTGAAACTATTTTAATAAAGTTATTTAACAACTAGCTAGATGCTGATCTTCACATCTTTGACTTTAATAAGACTGCTTATTAATTTTCACGGACATTATTACAGGTTCTGACTTCCTTCCTCATTCACTCTGCTTTAAATGTTTGAAAACCCAAAATGGGTCATCTTTTTTATGTTTATTCCTTAATGTTTACAGTGGATTTTGTAATGCTTTATGTTAAGGTTTTATTTATAAGTGGCATGGAAGGAGTTTATAGATGTTTTAGGCCTGTTTTAGTAATGTTAGCGAAAGGGATAGTATGCCCAACATGGCTATAAGCACATCAACAGAAAGGAGTTGTCTATATGTACTAGGCTGCATTCATTTTGACCCAGGCTATCTGGAGCAACTAGAACAATGAGGTTTTATTCAATTATTGGACTTCTTAGCACTCCAAGAAACCATATAATGAATAAATAATAAAGCTAGCATAAAGGGTTGATCATGTCAAACATTCATCTTTGTCAACTCTGCAAAAACTCTTAATAAATTGAAACTTGCTATAAAACTACCATTTTATTTATCAAGTTTCAGCATATTTCTGCAGCTTAATATTAAGATCCTGGGATAATTCTTAAGAAATTTTACCTACTGCTGATATTATGACCACAAGGCCTTTTTTTAAGGAATGGAACAGACGGAAGGGAGGGAAACCTCTTGCCCGTATCAACATACTTTAAACACGGTGAAGCAACTGCTTCCTGAATTATACCTGGTCTGAGAATAGAGAGAGACTTCACATTTGCAGGATAACAAGTAGGCACCTGTTGCCAGCATTACGTTAATATTAAAAAGAAATAAACTATAAAGGAAGAGGACACACTATGAATTATACATTGCTGTCAATATTTATTATTTTTGCTTAAGCAGGAACATTGCACTTATGCTGACTGTGGCTGCCTGGCCCTAAGGTTGATTCTACACCAATTCAACACCTGACCCTTGCTCTTAAGCTAGCTGTATCTCCAAAATACCAGAAAATCACATGAAAATTAGAAACAGCATAGCGATGTTCTCAATACACTATATAGTACAGAAATACTGTCTATCTTGGCTTGGGACCCATCCCCCCGCCCCCACTCTGAAAGAATATCCAGTAGCTTAACAGACCTTCTACTCTACTTTCTTCAGTAAAGAGAAGACTCTGGCCTTATAAAACATCCCATCTACCAACAGCCACCAACAGAGGATGGGAAGGGAGGAAGGAAAAGTGCTCCCCAGAACTACATCATCATTCATCAGCCGGGATCAGACCTACTCTGAATTGTTCTGAACACAGCCCAGCTGCTTTTCTGACAGGTCTGTGGAGGTCTCTAATCCCTCGCTCTCACCCTAGAATGCTAAGCTTGAGTATGAAGGATGTGGGTGGAAACAGCCGGCATAGTGTAGCTCTGGAGGAAATGAAAGATTGATGCTGAGTGTTTTTGACCATTGTGTGCTGAGAAGGCCATGACATATTGTGAAAAGCTTTCCCTGCTAGCACCAGCTATAAACAGAAATTTCTGCAATCCCTATTTGCATTCATAGACACTTTTAGGGAAGCTGGTGTCATTGAGTAGTTTGGTTCTGTATTGCATTCATTTGATAGTGACCAAGGTGCTGGAGCACATCAGGGCACTGCCTGATTCCCACGCCAGGATAAAGGCTTGTATACTCACAGTATGTTTCTCCCCATGGATTTCTGGTCCTGCTCTGGTCAGCATGAAGTACAATGCCTCTCTCACAGTCACCCTGTTACAGGAAGATGGGCTTTTTCCTCACTAGAATATCACAGTTGAACAAGAAACACCACAAGGCTTCATAGTTTCATAGTTGGTAGGTCGGAAGGGACCTAAGCAGATCATCGAGTCCAACCCCCTGCCATGGCAGGAAAGAGTACTGGGGTCAAACGACCCCAGCAAGGTGTTCATCCAGCCTCCACTTAAAGACCCCCAGGGTAGGGGCCAGCACCACTTCTCTTGGAAGTTGGTTCCAGATCCTAGAGGCCCTGACCGGGAAGTAGCGCCTCCTGATATCTAGCCTGAATCTACTCTCTGCCAGCTTGTGACTGTTATTTCTAGTCACTCCTGGTGGTGCTCGGGGGAACAGGGACTCCCCCAATGCCTGCTGGTCCCCTCTGACTAGTTTGTAACAGGCCACTAGATCCCCCTCAGCCTTTTCTTGTGGCTTGATTATTACTAGCAATCCTAGCCTCAATGCAGGGAATGTATCAGTAGGTAAAGTGTTCCTGATTTACAGATAGGCAAATAGAAGCCCAGACACATGGGAAGACAAGTGCAGTTAGCAATGCAAATCAGTTCTTTTGACTTCCTGACCACAACTTTTTTATTGGAGCACATAGTAGAGCAACTTTGATGCGATATAGTGGCAGCTTGTACTGAATGAATCATCAAGGAACTCCACTCAGATGTACATTTCTATTTATTATTTCATTCAAGAGACACATACAGTTAAGTTGACTAAGCCACTATCATATGACTAAGTATAGAAGAGATCTGGGTTGACTCATATGACAGACTAGGACAGCCATTTTCAATTCCTGGAATTTGCAAAGTAAGCCCACACAAAATAAATCAACGATATTGCATCAAAATGTTCTATGCCAATTGATTTTTAGCAAGTCTAGTTTTAATTTATGGCCCTGCATTAGTTCAGAACTGCCAAATGGCCCATTGGTAGCTGACAGAAAGCTGTAAAAGAAGAGATGCCAGCTCTAAGAAAAATCAAACAGATGGGAGGGAAGAAATGAAATGAAGTATAAGAGCAGGAAGTCCGATTAGCCTTATTGCAGGCAAGACAGCCAAAGTACATGAACACTTGGCCCTCCAAGTGTTGTTGCAATCCATGGCTCTGAGGATGCCGGGTGACTGTGAATGGCAGCACAGTCATTCTATTTCATCCCAAGCAGAGGGGGATGGGGCATGCTCTGCTAATACACGTAGCATATTTTGCCAAAGTGTGGTGGGCTCACTATTGTCAGGCCTGACTTTATCATGGCTATGCACAGGATGAAGACTTCCCCTGAGCTTTTATAATGTCCTTTCACTTTCTCTGCCTCCTTTATTTTTAGAAGGAGAGTGACACTGTCCCATCTGTTAAATACTACTGTGGATATCATTCTGAGTAACACTTGCCACCACAGTGCTTCAGAACAGGCACAGGCCAGATTAGTGGCTCTGCCTGCCGTCCATGTTCAAGGAACCTATCCTTATTTGTTCAGGTCCTGCAGGATGATTAAGTTGGAAGTATCTTGAAGAAAGTGTATCCTAGTCCTAGGGAGGACCAGACGGAGTTGGGACAAGGTAAGAGCTTCAGAGCCTATTGCCTGCAGTTTTTAAAGCAGAAACACTTGAAAATATGGTAAGAAAAGTATGCTTGTTCCGTAGTCATTTAACTTCCTGGGTGCTTGTGTTCCTATTTGTTCATCTGTAAATCAGAGATAATGAAGCATCCCCTACTTTGAGGCCAGGCTTGCCAGTAATAAATACCCATGGGTTTTTTTTGTTTAACTGTGATAGTCTATAGTGAAGAAAAAGCCCATCTTCCTGTAACAGGGTGACTGTGAGAGAGGCATTGTACTTCATGCTGACCAGAGCAGGACCAGAAATCCATGGGGAGAAACATACTGTGAGTATACAAGCCTTTATCCTGGCGTGGGAATCAGGCAGTGCCCTGATGTGCTCCAGCACCTTGGTCACTATCAAATGAATGCAATACAGAACCAAACTACTCAATGACACCAGCTTCCCTAAAAGAGTCTATGAATGCAAATCAGGATTGTGTAAATTTCTGTTTATAGCTGGTGCTGGCACGAAAAGATTTTCACAGTATGTCATGGCCTTCTCAGCACACAATGGTCAAAAACACTCAGCATCAATCTTTCATTTCCTCCAGAGCTACACTACGCAGACCTTTTCCACCTACATCCTTCATACTCAAGCTTAGCATTCTAGGGTGAGTGCGAGGGATTAGAAATTCATCCTCCACAGACCTGTCAGAAAAGCAGCTGGGCTGTGTTCAAAACAATTCGGAGTAGGTCTGATCCAGGTTGATGAATGATGATGTAGTGCTGGGGGACTCCCTTCCTTCCTCCCTTCCCATCCTCTGGTGGTGGCTGTTGGTAGATGGGATATTCACCAAAAGGAATGAACATGTCTGACCTGTTTGGCAAGTGCATACCCTGATCAAGAGTTCAGCTGTCTTTTCCATCAGCTTTCTTCTTTCTCCACTTGATAAAGTCTAGGTTTAATTGCTGTGTTTTCAACTGGATCCTCAAAATTGTTATGGGACCACAAGCGACTCTCTTCTCTGTTATATGAGAAGAAAGACCAGCAGGGTAGGGATGTGCCTGGGTCAAAGCAGAAGCGGACACTTCTGGTTGTTGTTGCAATCCCAAACACATGTGCACCTTCCACACAAGCTGCCTTTTTTCATAACCCTCCCACAAGTCAGCATCCAGTATGGTTGCACATATTGCCTGTACCCCATCCCTCCAGTTACTCCACTGGGGAAGATCATCATGTAGTATATGGCAAAGTCTTTAATTTAAAATTGTTGTATTATTTTACCTTTTAGCACCCAGACAGAAGTTTTATGTCCCATACTAGCAAGGTAAGGGACAATGATCTACCGCTCTTAGCTACTTTTCATAATTCATCTGCTGTCGCCACAGTTACAAAGTTAGATTTTCTTAGAAACATAAAAAATATAGGACTGAAAGAGATTTGTCATACAAGTCTCAGTTCAAGGAAGAGGAGAAGGAGAAAGTAGGATTACGGGTTAGGATACATGGAGGTCAAGGAGAAAGGGATTTGGTGGTAGGGGTCTGCTACAGACCCCCACACCAAGGAGAAGAACTAGATTTGGAACTCCTGAGGCAGCTCTTGGAAACCATAAAGACTAGGGAGGCAGTAGTCACGGGGGACCTAAACTACCCTGACATCTGCTGGGAAACGCAGACAGTAAATTCGCACCATTCAAGCAGGTTCCTATCCCATGTACAGGACCTCCACCTGACACAGGAGGTACATGGTCCCACTAGGGGGAATGCCTTACTGGACCTGGTATTGGCAACAAGGGATGACATGATAGGGGACCTACAGATCAGCGGTCACCAGGGGGACAGTGACCACCAAATAATAGAATTCATCATAAGGCATAGAGTGGGTAAGGTAACTAGTAGGGTGGAAGTGCTAGACTTCAGGAAGGCCAACTTCAGCAAACTCAGGCGTTTAGTCAATGATACACTGCAGAGTAGGAGATTTGGCAAGATGGGAGCCCAGGAAGGGTGGCTGTGCCTTAAGGAAACGATCCTTCGGGAGCCAGGAGCAGGGAGGAGAGAAGGGATCCAGGCAGACATGTGTCTCACATGCACATGTGCCCCCTTACCTGACCCCAAGTGGAGGCAGACGCAGCAGCAGCAGAGCCAGCAGCAGGGGCAGCAGCAGCTGATCTCCCTAAGGTAAGTGGGCAGAGGGACCAGACACAGCTGAGCCGGATCCAGAGGGGAAGCCCCCCAGATCCCTTTTAGCTGAGCCGGTAGGGAGTCGCGCTCCTGAGCCGCGCCACATGAATAGAGTACGCAAACAGGTGCGCTTTGTAAGAGCGTGCCGGCATTTGCGTTGG
>NW_017729032.1:149942276-149942552 GCF_001723915.1 Gavialis gangeticus
GGGAGTCGCGCTCCTGAGCCGCGCCACATGAATAGAGTACGCAAACAGGTGCGCTTTGTAAGAGCGTGCCGGCATTTGCGTTGGCGAGCAAGCAGGAAGGACCAGGAGGGAGACTCCTGCTAGGGCAGGGTGAAGGCACCGCACTAAGCCATAAACAAGCAGCAATTCCTACGATGGTGTCGACACAGAGTGCTGCCAGGGCCGTGCCAGGGGGGCACAGCCTACCTGGGACTCGTCTGAGGCCTCCACCCAGACAGAGCCCATGGGGGGGCTGGC
>NW_017729032.1:149942563-149946513 GCF_001723915.1 Gavialis gangeticus
ATTAAGGCTCATATATGTGAGAGCCCAGCAGGAAAAATTATGCTGAGGGGAAACCAGCATGGGTTCATAGCAGGTAGATCATGCCTGACTAATCTAGTCTCTTTTTATGACCAGGTTACAAAACACCTCAACACAGGAGTAGGGGTTGATATCGTTTACTTAGACTTCAGGAAGGCCTTCGATATGGTATCCCATCCCATACTGGTGAACAAGTTAAGAGGCTGTGACTTGGATGATTACACAGTCCAGTGGGTGGCAAATTGACTAGAGGGTCGTACCCAGAGAGTGGTAGTGGATGGGTTGGTATCGACCTGGAAGGGAGTGGGTAGTGGGGTCCTGCAGGGCTCGGTCCTTGGACCAATACTCTTCAATGTCTTCATCAGTGACTTGGACAAGGGAGTGAAGTGTACTGTATTCAAGTTTGCAGATGATACAAAACTGTGGGGAGAAGTGGACATACCAGAGGACAGGGAAAAACTATAGGCAGACCTGGACAGGTTGGACAAATGGGCAGAAAACAATAGAATGTGATTTAACAAGGAGAAATGCAAAGTGCTGCACCTAGGGAGGAAAAATGTACAGCACACCTGCTGCCTAGGAAATGACCTACTCAATAGCACAGAAGCAGAAAGGGATCTTGGAGTCCTAGTGGACTCCAAGATGAACATGGGTCGTCAGTGTGACAAAGTCATCAGAAAAGGTAACTGCACTTTATCATGCATCAGAAGATGCATGACAAACAGAACCAAGGAGGTGATACTTCCCCTCTATTGGGCGCTGGTCAGACCGCAGTTGGAGTACTGCGTGCAGTTTTGGGTGCCACACTTCAAGAGGGATGTGGATAACCTGGAGAGGGTCCAGAGAAGGGCCACTCATATGATTAAAGGCTTGCAGGCCAAGCCCTACGAGGAGATACTAAGGCACCTGGACCTCTTCAGCTTCCACAAAAGAAGGTTGAGAGGTGACCTTGTGGCTGCCTATAAATTCATCGCAGGGGCGCAGAAGGGAATAGGCAAGGCTCTACTCGCCAAGGCGCCCCTGGGGGTCACAAGAAATAATGGCCATAAGCTAGCAGAGAGCAGATTTAGACTGGACATTAGGAGGAACTTCTTCACAGTGAGAGTGGCCAAGGTCTGGAATGGGTTCCCAAGGGAGGTGGTGCTCTCCCCTACCCTGGGGGTCTTCAAGAGGAGGTTGGATGGGCATCTGGCTGGGGTCATCTGAACCCAGCACTTTCCTGTCCCTGCAGGGGGTCAGACTCGATGATCTATTGAGGTCCCTTCCAACCCTAACATCTATGAATCTATGAAGGATCATTCCTTTCTAAACCACACCAGGGAAATAATTCCCTAACCTAAAAACTTCAGCAATGGAAATTCTACAACCTTTCTGTACAATGTTCTACACTCTTTAATCATGTTTGTAGTTTGAAAGTTCATCTTAATATCTAACCAAGTGGCAAGTTAAGCCCATTATTTCTTTTCCTGCCTACAGGTGACACAAGAATTTTGAGTAACGTTTGCCCCTCAAGCGCTTCAGCATCCTCTTCATAATGACTTTTTGTGTTAGAAGATGATCTCTTCTCTAAAATAAATAATCACTAGTTTTCCACCTGTCCTGGTGGACAGAGATGCCCTATTAAGCAAAAATCCATCTTAAATGTAACAAGTCAATTAAAAGTGATCTAGTTCTTCACAATCAACCAGAAAGTGCAAATAAATGTTTAAGGGAAGAGGAAGTTAAGAGCTGCCATTGCTCCTACCAATGGCACAACTAATTAGAGGAAACTTCTATTAAAAAAAGCCTGTACCTGAAAACTTGTCTAACATCCCTCAAAACAATACAGTTGGTCCAATACAAGATATCACAAACAATCCTTCCATTTTGCATATTTCCTGGATCATCATACCTGCAACAATATTTCAAGCCTACTACAATAAAAGGGGCCTTAATGATCTAATGCAAGTAGGTGTCTCTTATCATCAGGGATCCTGATTTTCTCTGATTTAAAAAAATCCCTAATTTCTAGTTTTAAAAAAAAGTAACCCAAATCCACATTTTTCCACGATTTAAATGAAACACCACAGACAGACAGACAGACAGACAGATAGACAGATAGATATAGATGTTTCATTTTAAGCACAACAAATTTGGATTTGGGGTTACTTTTTTTAACTGAAAATTGGGGATTTTTTTTTAAATCAGAGAAAACAAGGATCCCTGCTCATCATCTGTAACAAATGGGTTTGACTTATCTATACAAGCTGAAACATTAAAGGGGAGAAAAGAACATAAAGTCAGCTGTGTGTCATTTCTCCAGTGTGGTCAGGGCTGTAGTGCACCTGCATACATTTTGCTGGTTTCAGTCCAGCTGGAGCTTGTGGTCTCAATCCAGACATTTCTGGGTTCTGTTCACTAGTACTGCCTCCATGTAGTTAGTGGTCAAGCATGCTGTATGGACTTACGAGTAGCCAAAGCCTGGTAGAAGAAATAAATAATTAATATAAATGGGGCTTCTTTCACTGTTTTTTGTTTGATACAGAAACAAACCATCCCAAAGGATTAAATTCAAGAAATAAAATGGCAATATGGACCAGCATGATGTAGTGTAGGCATTTTGCTTGTTTTGTTTCATTTTATTTTGTTGTGGTTAGTTCTTATACAGTTTTAACATCATATGGTGTGCAGTAATAAAGATGACAAAGGGTATGCTTTGGTAGGCCTATACCTAGGATAGGCAATTATTTTGGCTGGAGGGCCATTTAATCAGTTTTGGTGTGCTAATGAGGGTCACAAGGGTATCCTTGCCCCTTGACATGTTCCCTGCCTCCTGGTCACCATCTTGGGACCAGAAATCCTGCTCCTAACCTCTGACAGCTCCAGCCAGAGCTTCATGCAGCAGCAAGGAGCACAGCCAGGCCAACCTGCCTCTTGTGCAGGGCTCCTAGAAGCACATTTACAGCTCCAGCACTTGTGCGCCCCCAACCGAAGCTCCATGCGATGGAGCCAGTTGCCTTTCCCATTCCCTGCCACTATATGCAGGTCCCAGGACTCTGCCAGGAAGCAGGGGGTGGGGAAGGCAGCCAGCTCCATCATGTGGGGCTTCCCTCAGTGGTGCATGAGTGCCAGGAGCTGCATGTGTGCCACTAGAAGCCCCACACAATAGAGGTGGGCTGGCCTGGCTGCACTCCTTCCCACCACGTGCAGCTCTGGGTGGATCCACTCACTGCTGGGTGACAGCACCTGCACAAGCCACGAGCTCCCCAAGGGCCCACCGCCTGCTTCTGCTTCTGCTAGCTGCGGAGGCTGTGTGCCAGAGGGGGAGTGGGGGGAGGGGAGAGTGTGTGGGGAGGTCTCTGCACTCCCCCACCCCCCTCACACTCACACCCTGCCCACCCAAGTTCTGTGTTCCCACAACCCCACTGGGTGCAGGCTCCACGGTCCCACGCTCCCTGCCCAACTGCAGCTCCCCCACCACCTCCATCGCTTCCCTAAAAGTAACCCCAAATCCATATTTTTTGTGATTAAAATGAAACACCACATTATATATATGTATGTATATGTATGTGTGTGTGTGTGTGTGTGTATACACACGTGTATGCATGTGTGTGTATGTATATGCATGTGTGTGTATATATATATGTATATGTGTGTGTATATATATGTATATGTATTAGTTGTGTTTCATTTAAATCATGGGAAAATGTGGATTTTGGGTTACTTTATTTAAAGCAAAAATTGGGACTTTTTTTTTAAAATCGGAGAAAATCAAGATCCCTGGTAATCAATCAATTTAATTTTAATGTAGTCTTCCTTGAAGCTTTTGAAGTTCTCGTTACACCCCAGCCAAATAAATCTCCAGAAAAGAAAAGGTTTACATGCTTGATGTCTTAGGAAAATATAATCAGAAAAAGAGACTGCCTCCTCCCTACCACCACCACCACCCGCTC
>NW_017729032.1:149946630-149950715 GCF_001723915.1 Gavialis gangeticus
CACACACACACACACACACACACACACACACACACACACACACTTTGTTTGTTTGTTTAAAGGAAATACCTACTGTCACCTTGTAGACCTTTTTCTGTATCTCAGCACAACACTAAAAGGCCCAAATCTTTTCCTCCTCTCCTTCTCCACCTTGCAAGTTCACATTTAATAGAAGATAAGACAGCATATGAGATTTTAAAATAACTAAATAACCCAAACTTTTTATCACATAAAATATGTAGGCAATGAGATAATAGGGACTGTAAGAGACTATACACTTCAACAGTTGGCAATTTCAAACTCACCTCTTGCCAAGTACCGCATATCTTAGCCTCCCAGGTCATAACATTATTTACAGTAAGACCTGCATTTATAAAACACCTCTGTCCTATATCTTGAATGATCCCAATGTGTTTTACAGATGTAAAAATTAAATTCAGGGATATATACAGGTATTACTTTAGCTATCATTACTACTTGGACATTTCCTTGACAAAACATAGCAGTAATTATTAACAGCATACAGCAACAACATATGAGAGAGGAAGACTATTGCATTCAACTCAAGATGCAGGGAGATAAACTATGTAGATTTCATGTAATTGCTGAATTTGCTTCTGAATTGGAGCAATGGGAACAAGACTGATATTTTTAAATTTAAGATCATATTAGCAGATGGTTTAAAAAGCCCACCCAGAGAATAAGAAGGGTATTTTGGAAGAACAACACAGAAAAAAACCTATGAGATAGTTTTGGGTTTTTTAAAATTAAATGTAAATCTAATTGTTGAGAAATTATTTTTATAAGCAGTGCAAGTTAGTTTTAAATATATGTAATATAATGGGAGGAAACTGAACAACTGAGACAATTTACAGTACATTATAGGTTACTGCAAGTATAAATGCTGTATAAATGTAATACCAATTATTTGTTTTCTTTAAATTCATCTCAGTGAAATCGTTCTATCCTACTGACTCCATCTTTCTAGAAAAGACTGAGTTGTGAATACAGGCCATACAACTTTCCATTTCTTGCTTCTTTTTTTAATTCTCTTGGATCACATTTCTATGGTGTATATTAGTTATACTAATGCAGAAATGAAATACATTTACTGGCTGCAGTCACAGTGGGTCTGGAATATTACAGAATATTAGTGGGTAATGAATCAGAGAACCTTTTCACAGAGTAAAATGAATGACAGTGTAGACCCAAACATACAAAACCCCAAGTTTCAGTTCTAATCCAAGTAGTACACATTTAGTCATGCGCATTAAGTTGCATGCAAAAAAGATTGGCAGGCAAAAGATATTGGAGACAATTTAAACAGGTGTAAGAGCCTCACGTGTCTGTGTGTGTATACATACATTATACACATAGACATACACACCTTACTATGCTAAACACCATGGTGGCCAACAACAGAACAACAGTCTGAATAACACTTAGAGTGGTCTACAAAAAAGTGTGGCTGTCTAGGGTTATCCCCACACCTGCCCATCTAGCTATCCACCAATTGATTCTGCCCCTAGCACCTTCCTCTGACCGCCCTGTCCCCATCACACCTGTCCCAGTCCTCAAGAAATCCAGTTCTTCAGTCTCTTGTCATTTTTGCTCCACTGGCTTTGCTAGTTTATCTCCAGACCCTCCATCAATTGTTCCTGCAGTGTCTGAATAAAATGTAGCCCAGGTAACTTGGGTACATACTCCCCTTCTCCAATTGAAGGGGATTGTTAGCTGGCAGGTGTCCTGGAGGGTGGGACGGGGGACTGCAGACTGCTCAGTTTCCTTCTGTCCCTATAGAACCAGGCCAGGACAGTCAGGGGACTTAACTATATACAAATTTATTTACATTAACTTATCACAAGGGAAAGGAACATGGATATAAACACATGTACAATGTATATATTTATTTATAAGATATCTAAACCAGTAATATAAACAATACCCTCTGGGTAAATGACATAAAACCTTATACCAGTGCTCCAGATACAGGTAAGTCACAGGTAAGTATCTGATCTGAAACAGATAAACCCCAAACAAACTCAATCCTGAGGGGAAACCCCAATGCCCTTGGGTTTTTCCCAAGTCCTACAAAGAAGCTGGTAACTTTAGGGGGGCCCTCCCAGTGGGACCTCCCCTTTCAGGAGCCATTAACTAACTGGTGGGGGGGGAGGGGACTCCCCTCCCCTGTGGGAATCCTTTTCCCTGCAACTCATGGCTCCCAGGCCTGGAGGGTGGTCCTCGTCCTCTGCGCCAGGCTGCTCTCTCACCTGCAGTGGGCTTTGGCGGGGGGGTCGCTGTCCCCTGGAACAGGGCTCTGCTATGCAGGGCTTCTGGGGCCTCTAGCTTGGCCCTGTCTGCTGGCTCAGTAGCCTGATCACTGTCTGGCTCTCTGGACTCAACCTCTTGCTATGGGTCAGAGGCCTGGGCTGCCTCATGCAGCACCAAGCTCGGTCCGCTCCTGGACCCTCCGTGCAGCGCCTCCTGCACCGAGCTCCCGGCCTTGTTCCGGGGGTTGAGGACCTGAGCCGCCCAAGCGCTCCAAAGAACCTACTCCATGCACCGTCCTGTGCACCGTGTCTCTAGCTGCACACCAGAGGTTACAGACATGAGCTGCCTCACGCAGCTCCCAAGGTCTGGACGCTGTGTGCCACGCTGCACACCAAGAGCCTAGTTGCTAGAGCCATCTGCCATTCCCCACTGGTGGAAGTCTTCAGGGGCACTTCTGGGCTACTACTTCACCCTGCTGAGCAGCTCTCCTCAGGTCTTCGAAGCCCCGCTCTTCTCTCTTCTCACTCCCAGATCTGCTTCCCTCATGCTGGGCACACAGCTCCTTTTATACGCTCCAGGGCTCCATCCCTGAAGTCTTCCAGACCTGAGTGTTGCAGTCTTCAATCAGGTCCACAGGGCGGGGGAGGGAACTCCTCTCCTCCTCCCCTCAGGAAAGGGGCGTGACTGAACTCCTCTTGCTGCCTCCTGATTGAGGGATGAGCTCCACCAATCAAAACAGCAAGATTTCAAGCCTGGGACTCAACCCAAGTTCCAAAAGGCAAGCCTGCTACAAAACTATGCCCCCCAAACCTGTCATTTCTACCCTACTCTCCCTGCCACATCTCTGCCTTTCTGGGTTTTTCAATACCTCCAGGCCTTGAGAGGAGAGCAGCTACAGTAGAATTCATTTCTCACCTTTCAAGCCAGTGTAATGTGTGTGATATTGGATGTCATGTACTGTAAAGTTGTAACATGACCTACAATGCTAGAAGCCTCCAAGGACTGGAGAAAGGAACTGTTGTGTGAACTGCAACTCCCAGAAGCCTCCAGGGGACTGAAGGAATGGACTGCAGTATGCACTACAACTTCCAGAAGGTGGCAGGAGGCAGGAGAAAGCAGAAGGAGCAGCATTGGAGTGTGGGTTACCATGACAGAGAGAGACAGACACATGACCAAATAGATTGGAAAGAAATGACAGAGCTACAACAGCAAGCTGCAGTAGTGGGGCTCAGATGTGGAGCCCAGGCAAGCAGCGGTTAAGTGTTTTAAGGGACCAGAGACTGGTTTGGAGCCCGCTGGGGTTGCAGGAGGGTTTAAGGTTCTCAGTCATGTATATCATGGTGTCAGTATTATCTACTGGTTACCTGTTCATGGATGATTTCACCTATGTCACTGTTTACTTCCTGTTACCCAGACCTTAAGCATATGTACCTTAATGTTAATATTTATTTAGCTGTGTCTGTCCCCTTCATCTTAGCCCATTGGCTTGTGACCCTAATCCCCAGCATCCCTATATAAAAGTGGGAGTTTCCATGGTCACCTCTGTGGCAGAAAGCCACCTTGGTTTCTCCCCAGGAATCTCTGCCCTGTGACACTGTGATTTGGATCTCTGTGCTGTGACCATTCAATTAGGATGGGCCCAGCACACAGGGGACCACACCCTCAGCCTGTCTGTTTAGGGAACTTGAGCTGGCTGCATTCCTGAGGGAGGGGGAAACCTGCTCCCTCTGCCTACGTGACTTGCATCACTTACCTGGGTAAGGGGTTTCTACCTGGGGAGCTGGAATCTGCCCGGTAACAGGTGATGCATTTCA
>NW_017729032.1:149951045-149957683 GCF_001723915.1 Gavialis gangeticus
CTGGACTTGGGGAAGTACCCCAAGTGCCTGTATTGGGTCGAGTACCCATAGGACTATTAGGCCTGTGTTTCCCCGAGGACACAGGGCCGAGACAGTCCATTCTTGGGGTGGTGGCGGCACGTTACCCCCAAACTAGCAAGTGTGCTCCAGGAGAGGGGTCGGCCGGACATAAGGCGCCCCAGGGAGGCATTCGAAGCCTGGAAGGTGGTCGAGGGCAGGGAGGGGGGTGGCTTAACGCAGGAGCACCCCCTACTGGCCTGCCTCACGTGGTGGAAATAGCAGTGGGATACAAATACCCAGCTGTTTTCCTGAGGTGGGATCGCTGCACCCGCCACAACCTCCCTGAGCCAGTTCCTGGGGTTGCAGGGTTTGGTACACCAGGGGCCCTTTTCATCCCCTTACCTTCTAACCAGTACAGGCATTCAAAGTGGGGATCAGGGAAGCTATCTGGTTGCTCAGAGGCAGGGAGTGAGGAGGGAGTGGAGTCACAGTGGACTCTATTCTACTGCTTCCATAGTGCTCTTGAAACTATCACTAGGGAGCATACCCGGCCCACATACTTGTGCCCAGAATATGCCAAACCCAGTCACTAGGCAATGAAACCTCCCTAAAGTGTCTCCTGCCCCTACTATCAAGCATGTCAGAGAAAGAGAGCTTGGGAGCAGCAGGAGGAGCCTTTCGCGTGATTTCACTGTCCTATGTCTGGGTCAGGCACATGTAGAGCAGGAGTGTTAGGTGAGGCCAGCTTCCCAGTGGCATGCATATATTGCTGGACTCTTGGACTCTTTCCCCCCTTGTACCTTCCTTCAGCACCCCCAACTTCACTCTCATGAGAGGGGAGAAAATATTGTTTTTGTTCCTTGCAGCAACTTGAATTGGCTGCTTCCCTCAGTGAGGCAAGGGGACAGCACACAACTAAAGGAATTGGCTCGCTACTAGTGTGCACATCTCAGCAACCCCAGTCACTCTTTAGAAACTTATTTTCCAGACCCATGACTGCATGCACTATAAGCATGGGCTGTGAACCTATGTGCTATGTTTTCTTCCCAACCTGAAGTCAGAAGAAAACTATATAAAGTACAAATTAGCAGCTGTGCTGGAAGAAAATCCTGGTGGCTTTGGAGGACAAGTGCTTGACTTCAGAGATCAGAGAGGCTGAGGAGTACTTGGACAGCCAGGCTTGGAAAACCTCACCCCAACCCAAGTTCAAAGAACCCAGGAACTCAGCATTATTTCATATATATGAGTCCTGGGCAATAAGAAAGGCACTTCATTTGAACGGCAACAAATTCAATCTTCATTTGAAGTGATGTATGTTCAGTGCTGCTGCTTGCAGCCATGAGGTGTATTGTATGCTTGGAGCTATTGCAAAATTTTCCAAGCACATTGGGCTTCCTGGTGTCATCCTCCAAAATGTCCCCACTAAAACTTGTGTTCCAACCTTCAGGAATCTGCAGGTTGTTACAGCAATCAAGAAACCTGAGAGTGGAAATTTAGAGAAAAGGATTTAGAGAAATGTAGAGAAAAGGGCAATTCATAATTACAGGAAGCAAGGGCTGCCTATACATGTGCTTGGTGGTGGGGGATGCATTTTAATTAAAGCGGTTCATAGAAAGCCACTCTAATTAAAACAGCTCACTGTCACATGTATTAAGGCCTACGTGTTTCAAAATGGCTGTGGGATACTTTATCTAAAGCTTATTTAATGAGTTTTAGATAAAGTGCTCCCACAGTCCTTTTGTAATGCATGGGGGCTTAATATACATAATGGTGAGATGACATTGGAGCATTCTAATTAGAACACAGAGCCTGTGTTGATTAATTAGATGCCTATTAATTGATTAAATAGGCACCAAAGAGGATCAGGAGACATTCTGCAGGGCTGCAGGCCGGGAGGTGGGGGGCTGTAACCACCAGAAAGAAGACAACTAGAAGGCAATCCACACAGCCAGAAGTACCAGAATCTCAAAACGGAAACTTCAGAAAGCATCTTTACAGATCTATCCAGTCCAATGGAACAGACTTGAGAAGGTCATCCTGTAAGTCAGGATTGTCCAACATACAGCCCGCAGGCCACCATGCAGCCCACCAAGCCATTTTATATGGCCTGAGGCGCTGCCGCTGCCGCTGCCGCAGAGCATGGAGCCGCAGCAGCAGTGGGGCAGCAGTGAGGCAGGCAGGGCCAGCCCGCAGGCCCCAGCAGTGAGGGGAGGGGAGCTGCTTATCCCCATGAGGCCAGGCTCATCAGTGAGCCGGGTCCTGCTGCCGCTGCCCCGAGGGCTGTGCGGCGTGGGGCTGCCCCAGCCGCACCTGATTAGATGAGCTGGGGACAGCACATGCAGCTTGCTCTCTGGCTCTGCCTCTTGCCCCCAGTACGTGGACAGGAGAGCTGCAGGATGGCCCACACCCTGCCCACATGTGTGGTGGACAGAGGCATGGGGTAAGTTCCCGCATGGAGCTGGAGGCACCTGGGGGCCGGGGTGGATGCAGGCACAGGGTAAGTTCCAGCGCGGAGCTGGGGGCACCTGGGGGCCGGGCCGGGGCTGCAGGGTGCGCGGTTGCTGGAGCCAAGCTGGGCAGGAGGCAGGAGGAGCCCGGGCCAGAGAGTGCATTTTTCCCTCAAACCAGGACATCCAGGATGGAGAGATACAAGGGAGGGCACACGTGCATATACACACATGCATGCACGCCGAAGTGTGTGGCAGTGAGCAGAGCTCACATTTTAGTCAAGTGTTTGGTATTATTTCATTCTTGCATTTATATTGTTTTTATTTTGGATTTTAAACCACATTTCCAGACCCATTTCATTGTCACTTCCTGCAACTTCATTGGTGTCAAAGGTCATGTGACATCACTTCCTGATGTGATACCGCTTCCTGTGAGGTCTTTGAATATGGCTCACCAGCCCACTGGGTGATAAAAAGTTCATGATCCAGCCCCACATTCAAAAAGTTTGGACACCCCTGCTGTAAGTAAATAGAGCTGCTCAGATCAATCTGCAAACTTATCAAAGACACCCTACACAAAATCTCCATTTATCCAAAGATGACAGATAGTCCTCGTCAGGAATTATATGCTAAAAAGAACTGTAAAAAAATATTCTGTCAGGGACAGGATGGGTATATTGTTTTCCCTGGAACCAAGATACAATATACAAGACTGGATAAGTTTCTACAGTGAGCAGACAGTGGTGATGTTCATAAGTGGCACACATTGCTTCATGTACAACTCACCAATTATAGATGATTTCAGGAATCTTAGAAGAGTACTAAAGAAGAAGAAAGTCTAACTCCCTTTTTCATGGATTTTTCCTGGTCCACAGCAGGAACAAAGAAGACAGAAAATTTTGAAAGCTGACCAACAGCTAATTATGTGCTATAAGACTTTGGTTGGGTGGAATAATGGACTACATCCTTTTGTGAGAAAGCTGAAAAGTGGTTAATTGCCTCTTCAATGATAGCAGCCTGAGTAATAAACAAAAGAAATTGAAGTGACTCATTTATGAGGATAAATCTGACTTTGCTCATATTACTGCAACCTCATAGATCTCATAAATGTGATCTTGGCTATACCTTGTTTAGAAAGCATGTCTGGGTAAAAAGGGAACTGGGGGTGGAAATGTGGAAACCTGCATCCAGTAAAAGTAAATGAGGCAGAAAATAAGTTCTTTGGGGACATGCCAGAAAACTGAGGGGAAACTAACCATGATCTACTATTTTAAAAGGAAAAAGGGAATGGCACTGATTTCAGGCAAAATAAGAAAATGGATGATAAAAAAGTAAAAGAACTAAGGATGATCAACAGTGAAATATTATTGAAAACAGAACTCATCAAAATAGCTTACTATCTTGTTTGATAAACAGGGATCCTGGTTTTCTCCGATTAAAAAAAAATCCCCATTTTTCAGATTTTAAAAAGTAATCCAAAATCTACATTTTCCATGATTAAAAGGAAACACCACAGTGTATACACACACACACATATACATACACACACATATATACATACATATAGATTTATCTGTCTATATAGATAGGTATATAGATTTACCATCTACAGATATATCTATATAGATATTAGTAACATTTCATTTTAATAACAGAAAAATGTGGATTTTGGGTTACTTTTTTAAATCCAAAAATTGAGGATTTTTTTTTTTTTTTTTTTTTTTATCAGAGAAAACCAGGATCCCTGGTGATGAGTTACAAGTCATTCAAGGTACAAGATAAAAGCACTGATGTAACAAGACTTTTGTAATGCATTTTAGTTGGTACTGCACAATAATTTAATTATCATTAGTGCTATATTTGGCACAGGTGTGACTGCCACTGGAATAGAGTCTGATGGTCACAATTCAAGAAGGATGTTGAAGAACTGGATAGAGACCATAAAAAGATACCAAAAGTCATAAAAAATCTTTATATTAGTACAAGACTTAAGGAGCTCAATTTATTTACATCAAAGACTGTGGCAAAACCCCCAGTTTTTCTTTTCTATTTTTTTTTAATTTTAAAATACAGTCCCTCCCTTCCCCAACTATTTCTGACTTTTTCTCTCCCTCTCTATTCCCTATAGATAAGTATGAGTAAGCTAAGACATAGGATAAGCTTTAGTATTTTTGTAGCAAGTTTTTTTTTCTTCTCTTTCTCCTTCTTTGATCCACTGTTTTATCTTGTATAATAATTACGTTTATATTGATTTTTACTATGTGATTACTGTTTTACTGATTTTTACCAGTTTTGTTTAATTGCTCCTATACGATTTAGGCCTACATGTGTAAGTTAGCATAAGTAATGTCAAGTTACGTCAAGTTTCCATTTTGTATGTCAAGCCTCCATCCTGTGCCCTCTGCCCGGGTGTAACCTATGTTGTAACTGTGACTCATGTCTAACCAGTCTCGTGTAAATTGGTTCCTGAATGAATGGGGTGAATGAGGGTGCTTGAGATACAATGGTAGCAGGTCTCTACTGAATAATCAACTCAATGACTGGATTATTGCCTTGCATTGACTCACCCAGGAACCAGAGGCCTCACCAGAAACCCAGCATTTGAAAGACAAAGACCCTACAGAAATCAGCAACCCCACCACTGTGTCCTACCAGACAGTGAGGACACCTGGATCTGCATGTGGGCATCTGGGCAGAACTGTCCTTGCCTGGACATGTCCCTCCCATAGGAGGCACAAGTAGCCCATCCCTATAAAAGGAGTGGTAAAGTGTGACCTCCTTGGGATGCCCTCTCCATCTGGACCAGCACTACGCCACACCACCTATCCACCCAGAGGCCCTGCCAGTGACCCCCTCTGGACAACACCATGCTGGAGAAGACCCTGACTGGCCATCAAGGATCAACTCTCAGCCCAGGATAGGTAGCAATCACCCACCTTTCTTCCCCAAGCACAGGACCTGAATTCTGTCCCTACACACTTTAACTTCAATCTCTTCACCAAGCCTTTTTCCTCTCCTTCTAACATTGTGTGGGTGCATGCGTCAGTGCTTGTGCATGTGTAGGAACCGATAACTTTGTGAGCTGTATAGTGTACTACCTGTTTAATAAAACTGATATTCTTGACCCCAAGTTAGTCTCTGTCTTGCTGCAGGCTCCCAACTAAATCCATCTCTCTGACCTCCCTCTGGGCCTCATTCCTCTTTGGTGCTTGTATCTCCCCCAGCTCTGGCTTTCTCTCCCTCTCCGCTGACCTCCCGGCCCTAGTCTTTGGTTTCCCAGCTCTAGCCCTCTGTCCTCCACCTTTGGCTTCCCCCTGATCTCTCTCTTTCTCTCTCTCCATTCCTGCTTGTCTCTCTCTCTTCGCCTCTGCCTTCCCCCCCAATCCCTGTCTCTCTCTGCCTTCTCTGCCCTATTTTTCCTCTCTCCCTCTCTATTCTCCTGCTTCCCCGGCCCCAGCTCCACCCGGACCTCTCCCTCAAGGCTTCTCCAGCTCCCCTACAGCCTCCCAGTCCCCCCTACAGCATTTCCACCCCCCCCTCCCCCCGGAGTTTCCCAGTTCCCCCTGCAACCTCTCCAGCTCCCCCACAGCCCCTCCAGTTCCCCCCAGTCCCAGTTTCCCTCTCCCCATATACCTTTCAGTTCCTCCGCAGCTCCAGCTCCGGTACCAGGATACCACAGCAATGCTGTGCCGGCTTCTCCCCAGCATTGCTCCTCTGTTCTTCCAGCTTTGGGCGTTTTCCTTTAATCAATTAACCTCAAGTAACCCCAGCTCCCCTCCAGTCTGCTGGTTCTAATCCCAGCTCTGGCAGCTTTCACTCCATGCATTTTCATGCTCTTATTTTTCCCTTTCTCATCTTAACCCCCATCCATCTCCCTCTTTCTGGCAGTCTTTGACCCTTGACTTCCCCTCCCATAGTCACCAAGCACCCTAGGTATCCCAAGTACCCTAAGTACACACATACACACCACACCACCCAAGTTAGGAACTCACCTGTGTGTATGTGTAGGTGTGTGAACTGGCAAATATATATAAAAACTTGTGTGCCTGATATACGAATTAGTGATCCATGTATGTGTATTGAGTGTGCGGGTATTGACAACTGATTTTTGTCTAATTTTTGGTGTTAATAGTGTGTATGTTCTTGAATTGGTGATAGGTATGCATGTGCTTAGACTGGTAATCTTGGATG
>NW_017729032.1:149962683-149991467 GCF_001723915.1 Gavialis gangeticus
GTGTGTGTGTGTGTGTGTGTGTGTGTGTGTGTGTGTGTGTGTGTGTGTGTGTGCGCGCGCATGCACACCTAGTGTGTGTGTGCATGCCTAGTGTGCATGTATGTGCCTAATTGATTTGTGTGATTGTATATGTGCAATTTTGTCACACCCTCCCGCCTAAGAGTGCAATTTTGAGATCCTGATTGTTGTCCTGGCTCCACAGGACAACATGATAATGCTAAGGGGCAATATATCATAACCAAAGAACATACATGGGGAACAGTAACTTGATAACAGAGAGCCATTTCATGTAGCAGGTACAAGATCCATGGGTTAAATGTTGAAGCTCAGATCATAAATAAGGTATTAGTGTAAAACAGTGAGGAATTAATCACTGGAATAACTTTCCAAAGGCTGTGGTTGATTCCTTATGCCTGGAAATATTTATATCGAGATTTAATGCTTTTCTGATATGCTATACAGCTATTGAAACTGAAGCAGAAATTAATTTGGGAAAGTCCAATGGTCTTTATTATGCAAGAGGCTTTAAAATGTTTGCATCTGTGATTATTAAAATTATAGAGATATATGGTACACTTGAATTCATTGGTGTTACAAAACTTACTATTGTGCAAGTAACTCATTCACAGGGATCCTGGTTTTCTCTGATTAAAAAAATCCCCAATTTTCAGAGTAAAAAAAGTAATTCAGAATCCACATTTTTCCATGATTAAAATGAAACACCACTATATATATCGATACAAGCACCCCTGAGGACTGTAGATATATATATATACAGTGGTGTTTCATTTTAATCATGGAAAAATGTGGATTTTGTGTTACTTTTTTTACTCCAAAAATTGGGGTTTGTTTTTTTTTTTTTAAATCAGATAAAACCAGGATCCCTGCTCATCCACTATATATACATGGTAAACTTACCATACCTTGCAGAGGTGCTCTCTAAAGCACACCATGCTCCTCCATGCAGACATACTTGCCTCCTAAACTGGAAGCAGGATAGCTGCATAACAGTATGTGGGTTGCATGGCAACACTGGGGGGTTAATTAGCATATGGGTTGACACTGCTGTCACTCAGAAGCGCTTCATAGACGTGACTACATTGCTTCTGGTTTAGTCTGCACAGAGCAGCACAACATGCTTGAGAGTGCTGCTGCCAGGCATGGTAAATTTACAGTGTAAATATGGCTGTTGTGTAGTGGGAATCTTTATATAGCTATCGATAGCACTAACACAGAGGTTTCAGGCGTTGTGTGCACATGTGTAGTTATTTACTTGCTGTATGAGGCTGAAGGAATGGAAAATTTGGAAGGAAAATTCGACTTTTTTGTGCAAGTCTCCAGCATATCACACCAGAGATGATCAAACCTGCAAGCTCCCTGCTCACAGAACTCAGGCTTCCTTCATGAATTTCCATTTGTTTATTATAGTACAAGCCAAAATCCTTGTCTGCGTGACACACGGCTGACACTGGCTATCAGCAACTGTTGTAGCTTAACTAGTGCCTAATGCTGGTTAACTGTAAATGTCAAAAAAAAGAGGCAAACCCTGTGTAGTCATGTTGTTTCAAAAACATTGTGGTGAGGTGGCCCTGTTTGTCAACAGCTGCATCAAGTTTCAGCAAGCTACTCCTATCACCAGCATTGGTTGTCAGGGCCAAAGGTAATTGTAACATTAGTCATTTTTCTTAATAGTGCTTCCTTGTAGCACTATAGTCAGGGGTTTCTAAAGGGATTCATACACTAAAAATCATTTTATGATAGCCAGTCACTTTGCTCTTTCTGGGAATCTCTGGCATACAAGGATGAAGAATCCAGAGTCATGAGAATGAATCTTTAGCAAATATCTTGAAACTAGTGGAAGACGGTCTTTAATTGCATCCTTTTTTGCTGCTTTGCAATTTAGGCTGGGGGGGGTGTTTGTTTGTTTTTTTGTTGGGTTTTTTTTGCTGCCAGACACTGCTTTACACAGTGTTTTTCCCCTCAAAATCTGATGAACATAGATTAAGGCAGGGGCGGGCAATCTACAGTACAGGTGCCACAAGTGGCACAAGCAGCTTTTGCCTGTGGCATGCAGCAGACTGGAGAGGGTATCAATGACAGGGCAGAGAGCATTAGATCAAGCAGGCAGCACAGGGCAGGAAACAGAAGGTTGAGCAGCAACTGAGTCAGGGTACAGAGGTGCTGTGTACAGGGGCCCTGGCCTCCCTTAGGTAGAAGGATGTCACCTGAAATACATAAAACTTTCCACAAGTCCATCATCTTACTCTCCCCCCCTACCCCCTCCCTCCCAGCAAAAATGAAACTCAGAGCCTTTGTCAGGGAGTACAGGGCAGGGAGCAGAAAGCTGAGAATCAAATTGGGTAAGGGAAAGGGATCGGAGTGGCACTTTGGAAAAGTGAAGGGCTAATTTGTGGCATGCCTGCCAAAAAGGTTGACCCCCACTGGATTAGGAAGTGAGAAGGTAATGCCCATTGAGTTGCAAAGTGTCATTTATTAGGAGGGTTAAAATTAAATAAAATCAATGTAAAAAGAACTGAAACAGATGGGAAAACATTAACATGCCTGAGAATTCAAGAGGCAAAGTGGGAGAAAAAAAAAACCAGTAGAGCAGAAGAGATACAGGAGATGAGATGTCAAGTCTTGGCAGCCTGGAAACACATGTCACAAGAAAGGACAAGTTCTTTGGTAGACTCGTGACTTGTAAAGTTTCCAGATAGCTAATTAGGATTGGATGCCTGGATCTGTTCACAGCTAACTATCCTGCTATCCAAAACACTACAGTGATACTAAGAAAAGAAGATCTTTATAAACCAAGGATTAATCTCAGTAACTGAATATTTTGTGTCACACAATCCAGCCATTAAAATAGGTTGGGAACAACAGAGTTCTTAAATCACTCCAGACAAACGCACAGTGATGGAGGCATCTTTAGAAAAGGCTGTGTTTGTCATCTCATTTACCCAGCAGGAAGCTAGTTGAGTACAGCCCCTTCTGAGTTACTCTCCAAGTTGCTCAACAGTTTGGGGGGTTTTAAATGACTTTGCATGGTCACAAACTAAACTATGTCTGGATGTTGTTTAGTCTGCAATGATGCATTGCAGCTGTCAGCTCACCCCGCAGCCAAAGGACAGGCAGGCAGGCTCCACAGAAAAAAACAGTCAGGCCCCTCACCAGTTGCAGATAATTGTGCAGATAACTGTGGTGCAGATAATTGTACTTACCTGACCAATGAATAGGCCCACCATGAAGCATCACCCCGGGAATTTCCCCCACCCCAGAATAAGCCAGAGAAGAAAGGTAGGTGTGAGGTGCCAGCACTATTTTTGAATAGATCCCATTAGCACATCAACAGCTATATCAGGCACCGAGGCACCAGAACCATCAAGTAATATCACAAGGGTTCAAAATTGCCCTACCCCCAGTTTTGGAATAGGGCAGCATTAACAGCCCTGCTCCATTTCAATTCCTAAACACACCAGGTTCCTGTAACCAGCCCTCCTTAAAAAACTTGGGGTTTTAAGGTTTTTAGCAAATTACCCCCTAAAATCTGTCAAGTGCTCAGCGGTCAAAAGGGGGGTGCTGAGCAAAACACTGAATGGACAAACCGCACTTTCCCTTCTGGTTCAAATCTCTTTTCCTCTGCCCTTTTTCTCTATCCCTTAAGACCAAATAGACCCCCAGAACAGTTGAGCGATTGATAGGTGAGACAGTAGGGGGAAGGGGTGTGAGCTAGAAGAGAGAGGTGCCAGCCAAAGACTTTTGGGCATGATTGGCAGACAGTCATTAAGACCTATCCTTCTGGACGATGGGGGACAACTTGGGGCAGGCTATGGATGTCACAGGTGTTTTGTTAGGAAAGGTCATAGTTTCATAGTAGTTAGGGGTCAGAAGGGACCTGAATAGATCATCTAGTCTAACCCCCCACCATTTGTTGGAGCACATGCTGGGATCACACAACTCCAGACAGGTGTTCATCCAAACTTTTTTTGAATTTACTGAAGGTAGAAGCGAGGACCACTTCCCTAGGAAGTTGGTTCTAGATCCTAGCTGCCCTAACAGTGAAACAGTGCCTCCTAATCTCTAACCTGAACCTATTCTCCAGCAGCTTCTGGCCATTGTTCCTCATCACCCCAGGTGCTGCTGGGGGGAATAGGGCCCTTCCTATTCGCTGCTGATCTCCCCTAATGAGTTTGTAGGCAGCCACCAAATCCCCACTCAGCTTCCACTTGCTGAGGCTGAACAGGTTCAGGTCCCTCAGCCTCTCCTCATAGGGCCTGCCCTGTTGTCCTCCAACCAAGCAGACGGCCCTCCTCTGAACCCTGTCAAGGCAGGCCACATCCTTCTTAAAGTGCGGTGTCCAGAAATGGATGCAGTACTCCAACTGTGGCCTGACCAATGTCGCGTAGACAGGGAGTATCACATCTCTGGACCGGCTTGAGATGCATCTTTGGATGCACAACAAGGTGTGGTAGGCTTTGCTGGCTGCGGTCTGGCATTGGCGGCTCTTGTTCATCTTGGAGTCAGTAATGAGAGACAGTGGCAAAGGCCTTCTTAAAGTCCAGAAAGACTACATCCACAGCACCACCATCGTCCAGGAATTTAGTTACCTGGTCATAAGAGGCCATCAGGTTGGTCTGGCAGGACCTGCCTTTGATGAACCCATGTTGATTTCCCCTGGGCATGATCTCCCCTGCTGGCCCCTCACAGAGGTGATCCTTGATAATTTTTTCAAGGATTTTCCCCAAGACCAATGTGAGGCTTATGGGCCTATAGTTTCCTGGGTCCTCCTTTCTCCCTTTCTTATAGGTCACATGAGCAGATTTCCGTGACTGCTAGTACTAAGACACAGTTCATTCCTTCATAGTTATGCATATGTGAAATTTCAGAAAATGGTTCTATAAGCACATGTCTATATAACTACTCGCAGTTTTGGCCAGAAAACATCTTGCAACTCTGGTCTCGGCATAGCGAGCCCTGTCTTACTGATGCATTTTGGCCATAAAAAAATACTCAGTGGAGACACTGAAGAACAAGTAATGTCTGTAGGGTTCAGAACAGGAGCTAGATATGTCCATAAACTGGGGCCCCAGCTGGTCCTCAGGAAGAAATGAAAGATTTGACAGATATTTGTTCAGAAGAAAATATTCTGGAGCATCTGGAATAGACAAAATAAGCCAGTTGATGTGGCCATTGCCAAGAAAATGAAGGCATACAGGCACAACTGGAACTGGATGCAGTGCTGCAGCAAGATCAAAGCCCTGAAATGTGCTTTTCATCAAGCCAAGGACAACAACTCTCATTCTGGGGCAAGATCCACAATAGCCCCACTCTAACACCAACTGTCCATTATTCTCACCAAGGGGACAGCTGAGGCTTGCCTCCATTCATGCGGGACAATGAGGGTTCAGGAGGCCACACCTAGCCAAGAGTCCACAGACTGTCCTGCCACTCCTTCAGGAAACATGTTGGAGGCTGGGGGCAAGTGCTTGCAGGAGCTGGTGGACAGGAACAGCCAAGAAGTTCTCTTGACCAAGCACCCAGTCCCCTGATAAAATGGCTGCATAACACAGAGGAGGAGGAGGATGCATTGGATGGCACAATGCTACTGTCCCCCCTGGACTCGAGTGACACAGCAGAAATTCCAGAGACCCAAAGATCAGTGTCAGTGCTGAAGACACCCAATGGTCCACACTCGGGGACTTGTAGGTTTTGGGGAAGAGGTATTAGATTGATTTGGGGGACTAGAGAAGTCATGCAATGTTTTGCTTACAAGAAGGTGAACGTGTGGTGGCTTCTCTTAAAGTTGGTTAGGTGAGGGTTAACCCTTACTTTGTTTAGGGAGTGGGGAGGAGATCTTTGACTGTGAACACTTATGTTTCCCCATTCCTGTTACCAGCTACCACACCTGATGGAAGCCAGGGACGTGCGCCCAAAGCGCAGACACCAGCTTTCAGGGAAGCCGAGTAAATGCATGAATTCTGCCACAGGCAGTGACAGTGCAGAGAGCATTAGGCCTAATAGACGCTTTGGTGGCAGCTGTGGAATCATGAGGAAACACTGTGGATGACCGGCAGGACAAAATCTAATAGGCCCTTATAGAGGCTAGAGAGAGAGAGAGAGAGAGAGGTGGAAAGCATGGCCAGCACAAGGGATTTCCAAAGAGGTATCATGGACAGCACAAATAAATTCCTTGAGCTGTCCACATGGTGCCATTTCAATATACAGAAGAACTGCTAATTGGAGGGTGAGTTTAGAGTGGAGATCCTTAGGCGCATGACCCTGGCCCCAATTCGTAAGTGGCTCCCCCCCAACATGTGAGATCCACAAAGCATACCTATATCCATGAGCCAACCCTCATTGAGACCACCACCCCAGATCAGCCCCCCATAGTGACAACCTCGGGGACAGCCACTATGGCTGCAAAGTGAGAGGCACCCTAACCCTAGCAAGGCCAGGAGACCACCACTACTGGGAAGAAGGGGAAGATCAGACAGTGGGGGCATGGGCGGGAAAGAAGAGCATATGACAGGTGGCGGGCTCTTAGTTGTTACTGCTACTGCTGAACTTGGGGAGTGTTATTTCAGTTCTGCTTAGGGTACTGTCAATAAAGTAAATGCTTTGGTAGAATTAAAATGAATTTTCATCCATGTCTACCTGCTGTAGTGGGAAGAGTTAAACAGGTGTGGTTTGAAGGGTGGGGATATAAGCCAAGCCAAAGAAACCCTGGCTTGCTTCCAACACATTGCACTAATGAAAGAGGAGATGCCTACCTCTGGACTGGGGGCGGGTGTTTGCCCAGCATGTGGGTACCTCAGTGTATGGTGGGGAAAATGGAACTATCTCCACCCCTGGCTGCCCACATGCCCTTCTGCTGATCTTTCTACCGGCACAGGCAGGGCAGAATGGGGTTGTTCTGCCCTTTCCCAGCAGTGCTAGTGCTGGCAGTCACCCACAGATGACAGGGCACAGGCCACTCATGGTGCCTCCTGGCAGTAGCCATGCCTGGAAAGCTGCTGTCACCTGCAGGGGCTCCCACACCTGCCCCGGATGACTGCAGGCAGGATGTCCACCTGGGTGGGCCGTACTGCCCCTGGCTGATTGGCAGGGGCCCCATTAGCCCTAAATCCAGTCCTGTGGTTAACGCACAGAATTTATAAGTGCTTGGCTGCTTTATTTGGACTTCTGAGAGTGGTTTAATTTGCCGTTAAAAGCAATAAGCCTGCACCCAGTCCCAGGATTGCCAGTTCTAGCCTGCAGGCATCATAACTTTTTTTTTTTCTTTGTGTGGACACCCCTCCCAAAGTCAATCTGGAGTTTTACCAGGTTTTCCAGTTCTACCTGCTCTTCTGTGGGTCCCACTGTCAGCTGCTGTTGATTTAGCAGTGAGAAGAACAAAGCCATGCAGCCTGGGATGAGTATATGCTAACTGTCCGCACTGAAAGACATGCGTGCCCATCAAGCTTCTGCAAGTCCCTCCTCTTTCCCGTACACACAGAGAACGTGAAATCAAGCAAATAGAAGCCTTTATTTACATAAACATAATTTATAATCTCCATAATTTAATGAACCACAAAACAGCATTTAGAAGGTAATGATAAGTAATAATCAAACATCTATAATAAGTGAACAATCTAATGAAGCCAATAGAAAAAAATACCTTTGAAAACCTTTGATTTGTATGGGCTATGAGTTATTCTGACAGACCTAACCAGCTATTTGTAAATTAGGTGCTCTTGACACTCATTCAGGCTAACAGAACACCTCTTGTCAGGTTTCTGTAAAACCAGCGACTGAAACAAAGGGGTCAATTACACTGCAACCAGCTGAAAAGGGATGTTTTAAAGGTGCAGGAAATAAATTTTGGCAAGCCTTCAGTTGCATAGGCTATGGGCACCATGTTCTTGATGGGTCTGTCACCCAGCAGGTCCTGGTTTCTTTACACAAGGCATAGCACAGCAACCATAGGGAAAGCCCTGCTCTGCCATCCCTGCACCCATCTGGGCATGGCACAACAGCATTGAGCCATGTGTCAAGACACCGCTACCAGTGGTGCGTAGTCTGAACTACTGAGCAGTCTTCCCTGGCCTAATGCATGACTTGGCTGTGGCAGGCTGTCAACTGACAGCTCCCCCGCCCACTGTACTAAGTATATTTGCTCAAAAAGGAACTGGCTTGAGGCCTGTGATTACAGATCAAAAGCATTCTTAGGCCACCCCACACCATGGGTCTTTGCATGGGACCTTGAGGTATTCAGGAACCTATGCTGGACTCTTCCCTACATACAGATGTTGGCTCTGCAGAGGCAAGAGACAGAAGCTTTTTATGAACTTTGTCATGCCTCTCTGCATGGGAGGGGGGGACTAGAGCCTAGGGGAGTGTGGGTGGGCCAGGCAAGGAGCCTCAGAAGTATCTTACCATCTTAATCTGATCTTCATTTAGCACTGACATAGCCAGTGAGGAAACAAATTATGACAGAACCGACCCTCTATTCACAAAGTGGCTGCACTTTAGGGTCCTGTGGGCTCACAGAATACCGCTTGTCAGGTTTATGTAAAACTGGAGAGTGAATAAATGTCATTGGGAGGACAATTCAGCTGCAGCAAGCCAAAAGGGGATGTTTTAGTGGTGCAAGGTGGAGGAGGGCAGTGGTTCCTCATGGCTGGTTTCAGGCAAAGTCTGGGGAGCTATGCTGTGCAAAGCTATGCTCTGCAAGTGTCGCAAGTTCTGCTGCAGCCTGTGAGCGGCACGTTCTGAATGACTTGACGCTCCCTGGACAGTCACTGGGAGGAAAAGTACCCTTGGCAACCTCGGTGACCCTGACACTGTGACCCACTGACCCAGACACTGCTCCCAAGGGCCCCTGCCCAACTGACTGGTTGACCCCCTCCAACCATCCTGGACCCTGGCTGTCCCTTCCCTGGTGTTGAAGCCTCAGTCACCAAGGTGAACCAGGAAAAGTGTCTGCCCTGGTAAAACTAGAGATTGGGTGGCAGGGCTGGGCCTGCACACTGAAAAAAATGTTCTGATGCCTGCAGGCTAGAACCTGTAATCCTGAATTGGACACGCACTTACAGCTTTAAACAGCAAATGAAACCACACACTGCTGCCCACTTAAAGCAGCCAAGTGGTTATTAATTCTGTACTAGTAGTAGATTAACACATGGGCCCAGGGTCCCCTGCCAATCAGGGGCCCCCTGTGGCACCAGAGGCAGCATGGCCCAGGCGAGCATGCTGACTAGTAGCATCCAGAGAAGGGCGCAGGGGTCCATGCAGGTGGCAGTGGTTTCCCAGGGCCGTCTGCTGCAAGGAGGCCCCATAGGTCTGTGCTTTCCGCTCGTGTCCACCCTGGTAGAACTGCAGGTCAGCTCTGGGGGAGGGGCAGGGGTGCCTGCACAAAATTTTAAAAAGTTATGATGCCTGCAGGCTAGAACCTGCAGTCCTGGGACCGGGCACCCCCTTGTTGCTTTTGACAGCAAATGAAACGGCTCTAGGCAGCCCACAAGGTGGTCAAATGTTTACTGATTCCTTGCATTAACCAGAGCAGATTAAGGGCTGATGGGGCCCCTGGCAAACAGGGGCCCTCTGGGGAGCCAGGAGCAGCATGGCCCAGATGGACATCCTGGCCATTCAGGGCAGGCACAGGGGCCCATGCAGGTGGCAGCAACATCTGAGGGCTGTCTACTGCCAGGAGGCCACTTGGGTCTGTCTGTGCTGTCAGCTCATGTCCATCCTGGTAAACTGTAGGTAGTATTAAGGGGGGCTGCCTGCAAAACAAAACAAAAAAAATGTTATGATGCCTACAGGCTAGGGCCTGCAATCCTGGGACCGGGCACCCGCTTGTTGCTTTTAACGGCAAATGAAACCACTCTCAGGAGCCCACATAAAGCAGCCAAGTGGTTATTAATTAACAACATGCACCGCACTACCCTACATAAGGGAGCGCATACAGCCAACACTGATCTATCTCCAAAAAGGCCAGGGATCACCCCGATCCACAACCCCCACCACACCTTGGGGCCCTTTAAAACACCTACCACGCTAAGCAAAATAACCACAGATTGATGCCTTGGAATTCTCTATTTAATAACAGACTAATAACAGGTCAGCAGAAGATTGATTCATGTCAGGCTCTACCCCAAAACATCCACTGGTGTCCTAAAACATCCACTACACACAAATACCCGCAAACTGAAGCAACACCTGGTGGACAAAGGGGCTCATTACATGTCATTCAGTGAATTACCATGTACATGTGACAGATTCATGGCTTCATTGTCACAATTTGTGTCAGTGCAAATTAAAATACATTGGGATGTGATTTAGTTTGCAATGTAACAAACGCATTTAAATCACAAAAGCCCACATACATGTGAAGTGTAGCACAATTAAGCCACACAAACAGGCAATTTCTATCACATGTACAAGTGCCCACAGACTCTAAGTTTAAGATAAAATCCATTTTTCTGGGTGAGCAAAGGAAGCGACAAAGAACCATCACTGAGCTATTCATGCGCAGTACCCCAGGAATCCTGGGTTCTATGTCCAAATTTGTCACTGAGTCACTGCAGGGTAGGTCTCTACTGCAGAGTTAAATTGGGCTTGTCTGCAGGTGTCAGCCTAAAATAGAGCTATGCAAATGATAGTGTTCAGTCCATTGACCAAATGTTTTATTCAACACAAAATCAAATGTTTTATTTTATTTGGGCTTGTGGGTGGAGGTTTTTCCTGGGTGAGGGGAGAAGGAAAGTGTTTCTATGCTTGATTTTACTTTTTTGGAAATATATTCAGGTAAGTTTCAAAATGACACAGTGTTTTAAAACAGAACACAAAATGTTTTATTTAGAATATGTGAAAATAAAATGATTTAACCTTCTTTTTGGGAGACAGCAGGAGGCGGCTGAGTCTACTTGAAAATATTCCATTGTTTAGGACCCAACATTACTGTTTTTAATTGAATAAGCTATTCCATCTGTGCACTATGCTGAACTGAATGCACCTCACATCAGCTGATCATGGAAGCTAAGTAGTGCTTAGATGAAAGAGAAACTCAGTGCTACAGATCTAAACCAAGAAGTTGTGGTCAAACATTTGGTATATACTAAATGATAGAAACCAAATCAATGGCAAGACTTCATTCAATATAAGGAAAGAAACTATAAAGAAAATACTTCTTCCAGCTCTGTGCTTAACATAGCTAGATTTTTATAGGTCATTTGAGGAGGACCCACACAGGTTTTTAGTGTTATAATTAGTGCACATTAATAAATTTAAGGCTTGCTAACTGGCAGATTTTACAAAGTTGTCATCAGTGAGAAATCATGACCAGATGGGAGTGATTCTAATGGGATTCTGTAGGCACTGGTAATAGATCCAATGCTATTAACATTTTTCATCTATAATTTTGAAGTAAAAATAAGAACACTGAATAACACAAAGAGCAGCATAATGCTAAGTAATAAGGAAGAAGGCCCAGTCATGGTGTTGGGCAAGACAGCCAAATTGAGCCCATTCAAACAAATATATTTTAATACAGCTAAAATGAAAGCTGTGCATCTCAGAAACAAAGAATGTAGGCCCTCTCTGGTTGTAATCTCCCAATACAATGCAGATTTGGCTTAAGTGATCCTTGGAACGGCATCCAGAAGAAGGGAGGTGATTTTGGTGAGACACATAGTAGGACTAAAATATTCTAGAGCCTGGTGTCTGCATTTTAAAAGACATTAAAAATTGAGGAAAGTGAAGAGAGCTGAAATAATTATTTGCATGCTCAAGAAAATGTCTGATGGTGAGATATATCTAGCTTCACCTGCTTAATTTATCAAAAAGAAAATGGAGAGAGAATTTCATCAAAAGGTATAAGTCAATGGAGAAAAGATGCAAGATACCAAAGGGTTCTTCAACCTAACAAAGAAAGATGTAACAAGGACCAATGGCTGGAAGCTAAAGACAACTATAGCACATGGAGAAACAGTTCAGGGGCAGAGGAATGCATGGGCTAGGGTGGAGAAGGGGGACACTGCCCCAGGCCTCAAGGCCCTGCTTCTCAGTTTGAACTCTATTAACCCAGACTGCATCTCTGTGCAAGTATCGCTCCAGGAACCTATGGTCTTATTAGAATCAAAGTCTTACTGAGCTGCTAGTCTACTAATGTGTCATTCTTATTTAGGCTAACACCAAGCTATTAAGTTACAGTTGCTTCCTTGTATGACAGCAGGATTAAACTTTTAATGCCAGGCCCATGAAACCAGACTGAGTCAGGGAGAAATCTCTCCGATCATGCAATAAAATATAGTACACTTAGGCAGATATGTTATTAGTTTTCATGTTCTTTTGCAATATTTAGTAGATTGGTCTTTTTTTTTTTTTTTTTTTTTTTTTTTTTTTTTTAAAACAGACTGTTTGATCTGTTTGTTCTGCTGCTCATCACAATAGTATCGGCGACTCTTCCATACAACACAGAGGGGAAATAGTGAAATCCCTATCAGAGGAGTCGGTGTGCTTGTTTTTTCTTGAGAGGATAGAGGGGAAAAGGAAATTGTAATGCTAACAAATACCTCTGGCTCTGGTAGAAAATTTTTTCAAAGGGGAAATCTTTTCTGAAGACAATTGTACTCTATTCAGCCAATTTCCTCTGAAAATTTACTCTGTAGTAGAATGCTTTGAACTAGCAGCTTTTTCATTGTTTGACTCTGTCTTCCATGCATTTTAGCCTGAGCACTGTGATCTGCATAGTCTCAGAGGAATGTGGATCTTAGATTGAAATGCAGTTTCTAATGTTGATTGGAGTTGCTCCATTAATAGGTTTGGAGATTAGACTAAGACCTTAAACTGGGAGCCAGTGGAGGAACTAAAGGACAGGCTTGATACTCACATTTTTAAATTGCCTTGTTTTCTCGGATTCTCTTGCATTTGTCCTTAAATAGTCAGATGCAGTGGAGTCTGAGACCATTCCATTCCAATTGATAACTGCTTTAGCTAAATGCACAACACATGAACCGAGTCAGCAGTTTTCATGAGGATTTCCACTTCTCTGATTACTGCAGAAGGGATTTAGAACAATGGAGTTGAGTCAAATGTGTGTGGGATGGCTGGTGGGATTACCAAGGCAGGAAATATCATAATGTATATGACTTTGGTCAGCAGTAATGCTGTAAATGATTCATTTCTATGTGAAAGTCTTACCTTTCTACAAAGAGGCAAAAGGAGAAAGTCAGCCCAAAATGAAAGACAAATTCCAATATCTTCCATTTTACTGCTAGGAGACAAAGGACAAAGCATCCTAAATAATGTTGCAGGAACACCGAGGGAAAATCATATGCTTGCTTGTGATGAAAGTGGCTTATGTTCACAGTTCATTTTTTCACCTACATTAATAATCAATTTGGGCGGCTAGGAGCTGGAAACAACTTCCAAGGGAAGTGGTGCTGGCCCCTACCCTGGGGGTCTTTAAGAAGAGTCTGGATGCCTACCTGGCTGGGCTCATTTGAGTCCCGTTTCTTGTTTTGGGGTTTTTGTTGTTCTCCCGCCCTGGCGGGGGGTCGGGCTAGAAGATCTACTAGGTCCCTTCCGACCCTTAATCTATGAATCTATGAATTTGTATATTACCCTGAGCCAATGTGATGAGGTCCAAACTATTCGAAATTGTGAAAGGCACAGGGCCCACAGCCTTTCTAGCTTACTCAGTTCTCTAGCACTTGGCTTTAAAAAGAATTCATCTATTGTGCCAGAGGCATCCAAAGCAACTCAAGGTGCCCACACTTCGGGGGGAAAAAATGGATGTTAGTCCAGTTCTTTTTTTTAAAGCTGGAAATAAATGGCAAGTAGCCTGAAATAAAGTAACAATAACTAATTTCCAGTGACTTCTCCAGTCTGACCTAGTGGTGCAGGTCAGCTTCTTTTGGGGCTTCTGATAAGCAGGTTCAAGAGTCATGTCAGTCTGCATATGCTGCAAAATATAGTCTCTATAGTCTGCTAGAGGGCATTTGACTCTATTGTCAGAAGTCATTAGTATAAGTGCAATTAACAAAGGAAAAGAAGTGGAGGACGAAGTCTTTTCACAACAACATTGCACCAGTCAACATCCCATTAATTGCTAATTACTTTACTCAGATGATGCTAATCAAGCTCAGGTACATATTGGGGCACTTCCTTACCTGCTCTTTAAATCAACAATTACTTACTCCACTAAGGGATGAAGCAAGGAAGTTACAATATGACGGAAACCTATGCTGAAGAGGAGGTATAACTTGCACGGTACAGGAATTCCATCTAGAAAGGAGGTGAAAACATGAAAAAAAGAAAGAAAACCAATGAACTGCTTAATAGAAATCTATCAGGCTGCCAGCAAGCCTTTGGAGATGGAGAGAATATTGAATATTGGCTTAATATTCAAAGTGCCGAGTAGCTAGAGCACTTATAACTTTCTGAGGAGGCCAAAGGGGGTCATCATCTCTGAAAATCAAGATGATGGTTACATTTCACACACCACAAATACTCACAAGGAGACTTACCAGAGACACCACACTTTGTGGGACGTGGAACAACTCAAATCTGCTCCAGAGTTCTGGGAACTAAACAAAAAGGGGAACTTAAATTAACCATGTAATAGCAGAAACACACTGCAATACTGTTTGGAAACTTTTAACTTCAGTCTGAGTTACAGTTAACATGTCTTTTTGAAAACTGAACGGAAACTCTCAGACAAGATTAGGTGGCCAGTGATGTTTGCCAATTCCACATGGCACCTAAAGAAACTGATTTGGGTTTCTATCATGACATGTCCTGCATATTGTTCACAAAAGTATTCACTGGCTTTAAAGATCCAAAAAGAAATTTTGAGAGGGAAACCATTAATAAAATATAAAATTTAGGGGAAGAAAATATTGTAATGACAAAGGCTCATCTAGTCAGAAGGGTAAGAAGTAGATGCTGCCACCTAGTGATGATAATCACTTTTATGTCAAATAGGGAAAAGATTTGAATCCAGAAAGACTAGTATCAGAGCAAGGTGGTGATGAAAATAAACAGCACACCAGGAAAGAAACAGAAATTGTCTGTAAATATCAACAAAACTAGGCACAAACCCAATAGTGATTTGGGTGATTTAAGTCGTAGTTTATCTTGTTTTAAGAAAATGTTAATATATTTCTCACTTGTGGACCATCACAATTGGGCAAACATCTTGCCTTCTGGGAATTAAATCCTCAAAGGACTTTCTACTGTCAAACAGCATATTAGAGTAAAATTGTGGGGGAGAAATTTGAGGAAATTTCATTATGTTCTAGTATCATTCTTATTGAACTATTAAATCTGTATAGCTGATTTTCAAAACATTCTTTTAAATGTATACAAGTTTTATTTTCTGAAATGTAAACTTAAACTCCTTGTTTTATCTTTTAGGTTCTGCCAGGAATTCATGCAGCTGTGTCCAGAAATGGATAGGTGAGCAATTAGAATTTTCTTTAGAGACGTTTCCATCAGCATGGGACATCCAGCAAAATGTAGAATGGTCATTCCCAAATAGACCACAATGCTATTTGGTCACAAAGATAAAAGGCAACAGATATGTGACCATGGAACCATATTGAGGTTTATATGGACCACTCCAGCAACGGTTCCTATGGAACACTTCCTACCCTACACAAAAAGTTGTAGCATTATGAAAGTACAGTCATGCCCTCACTGAAAAGAGGAGAGCTCAATATTCTCAAGCCTGAAACTAGATCATGGCAACTTGTAAAGATTCATTCCTAGAATTCATTTTGTGCAAAACTTTCACCATGCTGGAACTTAGGCCCCATTATCAAGTTTTCTAGGTGAAAGACAAGGCACCCAGAGGACACTACATCAAAAAAACATCCAATTAATTTCCACATTCAGTAGAAATAGTTGTGAAATGAGTGCTCATGACTTATCTTGATTTGGACAGTGCCTGTGTAAACAATCATTAATCCATTTGCCCCCGGGGCTGTCCCGGATTGCATTTGATCTGTTCCGTTTCAAAAGAATTACCACATTCCCAAGGACTTCCCGTTGCTGGCTCTTACAAATCTGAATTCATGGTTCTCTTGAGCAGAAGAGAGCCCAATGCGCTTGGGAGGAGTGAGTTGTTTGATTCTTCAGTAAGCTGAATCAGCTCAGTGGAAGGTAAAAATCAGCAACACAAAAGAATGGGGTGGCCAGAAAAAAATAGGCAAGCCATCAGAATTTTCTTTAGACATGCTTCCATCAGCAAATGGCAGTACCATAGTACAGAGTTAATTTTATAGCTATTACTGTCACAAATAGAGGGCTGTGGGATAAATGCCCTCAACTGTCTTTGCATTTTATGAGGTACAGCACCTTAAAAACACTGGGCTTAAATTATTTATTATTCCATTAGATATGATTTATGCTCCTCTATTGTAAAACAGTACTATATCCATATTCTTGCCTTGCCTGCAAATGACCAGGAACTGCATTATATACCAGAGCTCTATTTACTGAGTTTGTATGGATTTATGGATTATTATCCCTAGATGCACCAAATCCTCCGAAGTGTCACAAGTAAAGGAACATTTTAATGTTCAATAAGAAACAGTACTTGATGTTAATGGAAAAATGTTGTTTACTGCAGATTCAACCCAGACCATTAGTGCTTGCAATAGTGCTGCTAAAATTGTGTAAAAACAATATTCCATTTGCAAACATTAGGAAAATAGCGAATCTACTGGAAACCCAGTGCATTTCAGGATGTGACAAAAAATGAGAATGCTTTGCTGAAGGACTCTGTGCATATTGCAACATGGAGGGTTTGCTTAACAGTTGTTCCAAATTCAAAAGCAACCAGAGTAGCTATATGCACGTGCAAGCTTGAGAAATACATGTCACAGCTGGCAGCGGTGTTTTAGAAATGATAGGAAAAAACAATGTTATGAAATATCATTAGCTAAACCTGAAGTTAGTATGATCAGTTCAGAATATTAGAAGGTCTTATCTATGCAGAACGTTAACCTAATTATTAGTTCTTTTTATCAAAAACCTCAAATCATGAGTCAATCCCTCTCTACTGTGACTACCTTCCAAAGCACAATATTTTAATATAAATGGTATAATTCATTTATCTATTTGCATTTGGGTCTTGAGCACTCATATCACAATTCTGAACATCTCTGCAATTTAAAATATTTTTATATTATTTTTCTATTTTTGGATTCTCACATTATCACTTGCCCCAAAGGGCTGGAGCTTTCAGACATCATTAGACTTTTAAAAATTGTGAGCTGGCAATAGTGAGTTTTATTAATAAAACATATAGAAATCAATTAAAAGTACTTATGACTTCCTCTAATGGCACCACAACCTAGGCTGTACACAAAAAAAAAGTAGCAGACATACTGCAAAGTGCAGTTCACTTTTTAATATATTTCTGCCTTCAATTTCATTCCCATTTTTAAAAGGACTCTTCCTTCCACAAATGAATAAATAAAGCTAATCAGATGTTTCCAAGTGTGAACAGATCCAGAGCTAGTTTTTATTTCAAAAAGTTTAACCAAAACTTAAAAATGCAGCAAAAAAAAAAAAAAAAAAAGCTCATGTATCATTTTTTCAATCAACTCTAAAAATAATAGCTTCTTTTCCCATCTGTGAGCCATAATAAATATTCATTTAATGTTGCTCTGGACTTTTTTTAAAGTTTTGTTTTTTTCCAGCAGCACTACCAAAAGATAACTTTCAACCTGGTTTCATTTTGTCAGCTCACACATTTTGGGAAAATGAACACTTTTGAGCAAATGGACTGTGTTCATTTTAAATAACCCAACCATGTTTTTCTGTATTTTTAAAGTTTTTTTTAATTCACCCTACAGGGTTAGCACTACTGTGATAAAGTACATTCTTTTCACCCAGTTCAGACAGTATATCTTTGTGTCATAGCAAGACAATAGCAGCTGGTACCCATCTGTTGGTGCAAAACACTGCTATTTGGCTAGCTCCATTTTTAGATGCTTGTTCCCTCCTCTCCCTTACCTCCTGCATCACACACTGTTCACTTCACTGATGCCAAACTTCCTTTCACTGTGTCTGAAAAATGTTCCCAAATTAAAATAATTCCAGCTGACAAAACAGCTTATTGCAATTGACCAAAATCACTTACTAAGAATAAAATAACAGACCCAAACAAGTCTCACAGCATCAGCACAACATGTGACTTAATACAACATCACTTTAACAGTACTAGATCACAAAAGTTTTACTGCATAAATTATGTAATTATACAAAAATATATTCTACATGCGCCCAAACTATGATCCTGAGCAACCCCAAAATCAAGAAAGCATCAGAATCTAAGCTTAGTTCCAAATTATGGTGTTTGGTACCATCTCCAGCCAAAGGAAAACCTGAGAACTGAACATCTTGGCTAGGGACAGAAATTACACAAACTGGTAGAAGTGTATCGGAAACTGGTTCAGATCTGGAACACAGCAGAAGTTACTGCACATAAACTGCTTTCAAAATGGCCTAAACTAGTTTAAGATAAACCTGGATGGATGTAATATCAGACTTAACTGATTCAGGTTAAATAGTTTCACTGAACTTCTGTCCCAGATTGCCTCCAAATTCAAGTTAATTTACAATCTCCCAGAATGCTTTGCATCTCCCCTGTAAACACCTCCCACTCCCTCCCCCTGCTCAGGATGGGTGGACTAGCCGTGGCCTAAGCTGTCTGCTCCAGCCAAGCAGGGAGGCATGCTCTATCGACTCCCCCCAGCTTCTGGCCTGTACCAGGAAAACAATTGATTCCATTGAGTCTGGAATCAATGCATTTGATTCCAGAAATGTGCGGCTGCATTTCTGGAATCAAAAGTGATCGTCTGTTCACTTGCTTATTGGTTCAATCTACACAGCCTAGACTAACCTGCAAAGATTGAATCAATTCAGCCTTGGGCGTTTCGACTGTCTGTACTTAGCCCTTGTTATTTTGGGACTTTCAGAACCAAGACCCAAGTTGCAGTTCAAGCCCATCTCTTCTGCAATGTAAAGAATTCACACAAGCTATTTTTGTGAGCGTACATCTAAGTACCAAGCAGAGGGTTATTTAAAGCATTGATGTCACACCTCTACACATGTAAATTATTTTTAAACTACTGTATAGCAAAAAGAAAAGCACAAAAGTCAGCTAGAGTTAAGTAGCTATAATTATCTTCCAAAGAAACAGTATCAGAACTAAAAAGTGTGTCATTGTACAAAGTTATTCAAAAAAAAGTGTGTCATTGTACATAGAAATTTTCAGTATTTCTAAAAATATACCAAAAACATGCATTTGAAAAAGTAAATGTAAGAAGTAACAAGCATGCCGGTAACCACATCTGAAGAAAGGCTCAGTACAGCAATATTATTCTCTCCAACTGTTTTAATTGGAGCATATTAGTTCAAGGGCCCCTGCCCAAAATGAATTTAGGATTGTAGTTCAAGTCACAGGTCAGTACAACCACTTTGACTCTAAGGTTCAAACTTTCTCCTTAACAGCAAAGGGTTAAGCATGCTTTTCAAACATGCTGTGGTGTGACATGACATGACCTCCTGCCAAATAGCAGATCAACAGCTCGCTTGAACTACCACAGCAAGAATAGTTCGAACTCTTCCAGATTTGATGCACCTGTAATGCTATGCATCACCTCACCAAACCTGGTCATGGTGCCTGTGTGTAGTGAAGTCCCGTTTTTCAACTAAAATCCTCACAAAGACCAGTGTAGACACCTCAGTTTGCTTCCTACACATCAGAGTGACAGGGCTTTGCACATAGCTCCTTCCAAAAACTGAAGGCATGACTGAAAAAGAAGTAAGCAGATGGCTTTTTCCTCCTTCCCATTTCTCTCATAAATGCTCTCCATGTCTTGCAACTCATACCCACTTCCCCACTTACTTGTCAAATGCTGATGTTTAAAACCAGACATGAGGGAGAAGACAGGTCTCGCCCGTGAATTGCAGATAAGCTTACATGGTTGAAATTATGAGTCATTCTTATTTTCATAGCTACCTAGCATATTGAATATGTTAAACATATGACAGAACGTAAGAATAATTTAGCCATGCAGGACATCTAAGGTACAATTGCTGCAGAGATTGTAAATGCTTGATATTAATCTCAGGCATCATCATGTATGAATGTAATTTATTTGCTTTGAATTAGTATCCTAATGCCAAGATTCAATTAAATGCCATTGAAAGCTAAATGTTAAAAAAGAGAAGAAAAGAATGTCTTTCCTCAGAAACCTTGCAGTCAGAGCTTCTGGTAGCAGACAGGAGCCATTCTTATTGGCGCACCCCTGTATGTTTTTGATAGCTCCACTATAGCAGAGTAGCCATAATGCAAAGTGCATTCTAGGCTGGCACCAGTCACTGAATAGAAAGCAGCAAGCTGCTGAAGGCACAGGCCTTCTCTGTTGTCCAGCTGGTGGCAGAAGCTTTTCTCTTCTTGGGTAAGGTGGAATAACTGCCTGCACAGCAAGCAGTTCTGCCACCACAGAGGGGCCTTGAGTGTGCACGGGCGCTCAAAGTGCAAGACTTCGAAGTGTAGACTGGACCAAAGTCATCCCAGTTTGTCTTCCGTCCTTACTTACATCCTTCCCCTCCATTACCTCCAACATCTACAATGAAATCTCCCAAATCTTCAATTCACTCATTCTGAATGTCCCAAGTGGCCTTTACCTCAGCCAGTGTCATGGGCCAGCATATTGATATGCTGTCGTTTGCAAACTGTGTTAATGGATTTTTTCAGAACACAGTCAAACAGAAGGCAGAATGGTCAAGCTGCTGCGACTGAATTTCCTGATCCAAGCCATTTACATTCGCATTTGGTGTTTGATTGTGTACAGTCTGCATAGAATTACTTCTTTATTTTTTAATTACGCTTCTGGGACGGCAGAAAGAGTTTGGTCTATTGCATAGGTCAGACTTGCAATTGAGCGAGAGCCACTCACAGCTTGTAATTCTTTATTGCACAAAATTAATACACAGTTTTACTCATGGACTGCAAAAAACACATCCTGCTGACAGATGTTAGACAAAGGCCATTGTGGAAATGGGATACTCTGCATAGTTTGTCGCCTTCTCACGGGAATCATTTTCTTTACAGTTTAATCAGAACTTGCAACATGAGCTTGCTTAACAGTATTTCAAACCCAAAAGGAACTCACATTGGCCTTTTTTGTATGCCATGTCTGAGAAATAAGTCATCACAAACTGTGTTTAGAGTAAGGAGTAAAAAATGCTGTTACCAAATTGCATTAGTCAGGGCACAAGTTACCACAATCCACTCAAAAGTGAGATGTGTACATAAAATTTAGAGATAGTTTGCAAACAGATCACTGATTTTGATAAGAGATTAACCCTGTTCAAGCCCTTTACTGGTAAAGAAAAGGGCTACTAGAATAGAATGCTAATAAAATGCTATTACAACATTAATTAGTTTTACTAAGAGGCTAGATTATGGGTTTGTATAAAATGGTTAGGATAGGGATGAGATCCTGTCTCAGGCAGGGGGTTGGACTAGATGAGCTATGCACGTTTCTTCCAGCACTACTTCTATATGATTCTAGGAGTTGTATGAATTTCCAAATTAGCCTAAATTTGCTTGGATATAAAACAAATGATTTGCCCTTCAAGTGAATAAAACATGCAGTATAGAAATGCTATTGCAGTATAACACGGTACTTTGCTGGGTGCTTCAGCTTGAACTGTTGGGACAGCTATAGAAAAATCTCCAGTGTAGCTGGACCCTGCAGTACTAAGCACATTTTTGACCAAATAGATGAAGAGTAGCTTTGAATTTAAGAGGTTAATTTTAATGAGTAAGAGAGAAGGGTAGACAGGTAAGAGGAGCAAGGAAATGAAACAAGAAGCCGCCAGAGAGAGAGAGAGATTGGGAACTGCTGTTCCACAAAGTGTAGCTCTCAGCTTCGATGAGAGAAAGACGTTTCTTCTGCAGTGGATGAAGCAGCCCATGGGAGAGTATTGTGCCCCCCAGGAGATGGAGTCCCTCTCCTCTCCCTCCATTATCGCTGCATTGTCTTTTGGAAACTCAGCACTCATTCGCTGGCAATTTCTTTCTAGGGCTGAGACAGCTACATGTTCTCACGTAGCCTATTTAGATTCTTCTCTCAAAGACGCAAGCCATACAGCTTCTGTATTAAGGAAAAAGGTATCAATTTCTGCTTTCAATGAAGTTATTCCTCATTTACGTTTTTGAAAGAGCTGCCCATGGTCAGCCAAATGACAAGCCTCTGGTTACAAAGAAGTCACAGGTGGTCCACCCTGAGCATGCTCCAATCACTCTCAATTTCTTCATACCAAATGCGCTTCCTTCAGAGCAACTGAGCATGCTCCACTATTGGGTTACAAGGGCTGAGAACATTTTCCCTCGAGTTAGGAGGCCCTCCTCGGCCACTGAAACAGAGTGGGGAGACGCTCTCTTGTCCTCTAGCTGCTCAGCTTTCTCCTCTGTGCCCAAAAGCTTGTCTGACATTTTTCCCAACTATACAGTTGGTTTAATAAGAGATGCCACACAAAGACATTGTTTTTCACATATTTCCAGGACTGACACAGCTACAACACTCCAAGCTTATAGGATGCAAGGAAGTTCTGGGCTGATGCACTGTACATGCTGAGCCCAGACCCAGAAGCAGCACAGCCACAGTCATGGCAGCAGAGCTCACTGATCTGTGTGTGGTGGTGCACTAACATGGCCCTGTGGCTTCTGATCCAGGAGCCAGCCAGATTGCACCTTCAGTGACCACGCAACCTACGTGACTCCACATTTAAGGCTCTGCCCAGAATACAGCCCATTACTCTCAAATCTCAGTGCTCCTCTGCTGTCTTGCAAACAGATGTGCATCTTTCCGATACAGCATATATCTCCGTCCCCCTCTGATGGCAGCTCCACACAGAAGATAATAGCCAACTACTGCTGCCATTTATAACTCAGGTAGTAGAGGTCTGTAAAAGGGATCCAAAGATCTTGCCAACCTAGATGATGACACATGAGGATCATGCTACTCCCCACAATGACTTTTTATGCATAGTTTTGTTTCAATTAAGCTCTTAATTGAAGAACGAGAGTTTGGGTAATGAACAAAGCTGTTCTCTGCAGCAGCATCTGTTGCAAAAAATTGGAAGGTACACAGCACATGAACCTGAGACTCATAGGAAAGGAAAGGTCTGGTCTTATGGGAACCTACCCTGAGAAATGGATTCTTTCCTTGCCTTGGACTGAGTTCCTCAACAACGTTGAGCAAGTCACACTCTAAAAGCCAGTTCCAGTTCCCTCCTTAAACCCCAGCTGATCTTCAGAAGTTTCTCTTCCTGCATACTCCTGATTCCCCCTGCTTCCTCATACTAGACTCCTTGTGTAGCCAAGTCCCAGCCTCCTCTCCTCCCACACAGCTCATGTGATCTTGCCAGCTCCCCATGATTTCCATCCCAGAATCTGTGGGGTAAGCAGCTTATGGCCCACAGGCTGGATCCAATGGCTCCGCAGGCCAGATGCACTCTGAAAACAAAGGGGCTGTGGGGGGGGTAGTTGCCTATACTGCAGCTGGAAGCAGCAGCAGCAGCAGCAGCAGCAGCAGGGGTGGCCAGGTCCTAGCGCTGGCCTGCCTTCAACCTGAACTGGGTAATTCTGCCCACCACTAGAAAAATGTTGCTGACCCCTGGTCTAACCAGTCCCACACTCCCTTCCTGTCCCCCCAGATCCCAATTTTCTTGCTTAACCAAACTAGTCCCAAGCTTCCCCTACCTTGGCTCCTTGGCCACCCCCCTCCCACCTCCACCCCAATCTACTTCTCTCCGCCTCAACGAAGATTCCCTCTTCTACACTGCCATGCTGCCAGCAGAGAGGTCACTGAAAGCACAGAAGACAGGCTCCTTGCTCTCAGGTCCTGTGCCTGATCCTACCTTACTCGGAAGCAGTAAAGGAAAAGCCATTTCAGAGAAAGTCTTTCTGTGCCCTGGAATGGGACATATGATGCTCAGTCGGCCCCACGGCGTTGTTGCATGAACAGCCCAGCACTGTTGGGGTGCAAATGGATGCCTGCTCAGTCACTCAGAGGATAGCCTGTGTATACTTGTCACACTAGGGGCGGAGGGCCTCAAACATGCTCAATGTGGATGACATCTGCAGAGATGAGTAGCCGTGACGCTCTTGCGAATCTCCGCTGTATGAAACAATTCTTCAAAGACTTTTCATCCTGGGAGAATCTGGCCATTACAAAGGCCTGCCCCGTGCACTCTCACATGACAACAGCTTCACCATATAAAAACAATCGTTCCCTGCCCCCAGTAAATAATTTTCTGGTTTGATCTAATTTTGCAAATTATTTCTTAGCTCAGACACTAAGAAATAATTTCTTACAAGTGAAAAGCAGAAGTCTCTTGCTGAAAGAAATTCTGTACCCCTTACTAGGATTGGATAATACTCACTGCAAGGAGACAGTTTGTTTTAGTAGTTAACACACAGACTGCATCTGGGTTGTGTTCAGTTACTGACTGCGCTCACACCTCATGAAAACCTGAGCAAATCTTTCAGTCTTTCCTATGCTTCAACTTCTCCTATTTGTAGAACGGAAGTCTTACTAACCGTACTTTCCAGGATCCTCAGGAGAGCCCTTTGAGAAAAAAAAGCTTGAAGTACAAGATATTATTAAATCCCCTTGTTTTATCAGGCTCGTTTCAGAGCAAGGAAAAAGAGTTCAACATGGGTAGTATGGTGTGAGCAAAGCTGATTTAATAGGTACAAATACAACGTTAAAATTAAGCTGGTGGTGTGGAAATTCCTTTTAACTGACAAATTAAGTTGAATGACAAGCATGAGTTTGTGCAGTAACGTATCACGCAGAGTGTAAGTGAAGTGTGAGTGGTATAAAGCACAGTTGGAACAAATTAGATTAGCTTTCCCATGTCGCATATTATTTACCCTGAAGAACCAAAATAGCTTTGGTATGAAATGTTAAACCCAATTTCCTGCTTTAGTCCAACACAGGAAACCCCCTGCCATTTAGCTGGAGTTTCTTACTGGAATGGCACATTTTCATTAAAGCAAGAGTTTTGCTCTCTTTAACCAACAGAATATCCTCTTCCCCCACTTTTCAAATGTAAAGTGAGGCTGGGATGAATTAGAGGGCAAGAAACAAGAAAATAAGGGCAATGTAAATATGTAAATATATTAACAGGAACCTTCCTAGGAAACTATTACACAAACATCATGCCACAAAGGCAGTAATTCCCACACAGCAACACTCTGTTTGTAATTGCTGGTGACAGGCCCACACAGGGACTTAATTCACCTTCAATCCTACCCCAATTCCACAGCATGTAAACTCTACAGCATGCCATTTATCTTTCATGCACAGCAATATTGACACACTCCATCATAATCCACCTCGGTAGTGCTGTGCCGCATTAATGCTTTTAAAGTATTTGAACATCTTTTGATTCTTATCAAGACAGGTGTTTGCAGCAACAAGGAAGTGTCTGCTAGATACAGCCATGGTTTGATAGCAGCATCAACATCCAGATGCTGGATCTTAACCACAGAGAGGTGTGCCTTGGGATCCATTCCCATTCTTCCTTTAGATCAAGTATCCCAACTATGTGGAACTCACATTCAGTCAATAGGGTTTTCTTCTCAGATTGCTAAATATGTATTTAATTTCTGGGACCAGCAAGAAAAAGGTAAGTTTCACAAAAACAAAAAATTACCAGCATGTAGAACAGATCCACGATGGCAAGCATCTATGACATGCTGCAAATCTAGTACTGTATGATCAATTCAGGCATAAAACAGGTTTCTCTTTCACCTTGCATGAAAGTTGTGGTCATGCAAGGGCACCCATGCCAGCTTATCAAGAGATCTTGAGGTTTTGCACTGGCAGCACACTTATTCACAGTAACAGAGAGCCCAGCACTGAAGTCAGCAGTGAAGTGAGTTGCTATTGTGCTAAACACAAATGCAAGAAATGGAAATGCACTGTCATTAACACAGTACCATGATTTTTGCAATGTTATTTATTGCACTGGAATTTATACTGCTTCCTGAAATGAGTTTTCAACCTGTCACAGACCTGTTGCTTTCATCTGTATTGGCAGTGTTTTTTCTGCCATCTTTATTGCCATTCCAGTCGTCAGAGTCATCACCTTAGACACTAGACACCCATGACAAATTATTAAAAAGCAATTTACCAAAGACACTGCAAACTAACAGACTCTCTCTGCACAAAGGAGTGCTTAAAAAGCTGAGGCTTTTCCCCCTTCTCAGTTCCAATAAAACCCTAATTCCTCAGCAAACCTGTCATCCTAGAAGGACTGCCTCTCTTTGGGGTTTTTATGTTATATTTTCACAGCTTTGAAGTCCAATCTAACATTTACAAAGTATTCTTTACTTTTACATTTCTACCACGTATTTTGAGCTTGGATTATTTAAAGTTCACACAATTTTTTCAAGTATTGTTTTGGTATCTAAATATACTGATCTTCCCCAGGATTTCTTCTGTTTACCTCCAGTAATCCCCTTGCCCTCCCAAGAATTTTCTGTGGGCATGATTTTCTTGTTGTGCGTCTAAACACGTTACCTAGGAAGTTGACGTTTAGTTCTTAAGAGGCAGGTGACATCTTCCTGCAGCTGTCTTTTTGCACTTTTGTATTTTGTCCTCTCTCTCTGTAGAATGCAACTGTTGCCCACATTTTTCATTCTTTACTAATACCCAACATAAGGGCATCATATTTTGGTCAGTAAGATTAATATTGTGGCAGACTCTTTGTGTAACTCATTAAAACTGTGGTTAAAAGACAAGATTGTTGCCTATAAAGGAATGCTAACTTGTGTTTGGCCTCACATTAGCACAAATTGTTTTAATGCAATTAAGATTCAACGAAACACTCAAGGGAATTGCATTCGTTTTTTTGCTTTGCCTGCTTGGCAGTTTCCCCGAGGAAGACCTACAATTCTGCACCAGGCAGGAAGGCTGAGTTAGAAATTAATATTCTTTGACTTCAGTATTTTGGAGATTCTAAAAATCAGAACCAGGAATTGGCTGGCATGAAGAACAGCAAATGCCCTTTGGTCCATTATAGAGTAAAACCAGCGCAAAACATTTAACTTACAACATATCCCTGGCTTCTATTGATTACAGGGAGAGGAAGAATTGCATGTCTTCCTACTCTGTGAACATACAGGTCACGTTTCAACAGCCCCAACAAGAATCCATCTTACTAGAAAAGAAAATGGCAGATGTTCAACTTCACTACAGAAGACACATGCCAAGCAAGCACACCCACGGACCAGGGCAAAGCACCAGCTTTTTGTCCACTTTAGTAACTACCTCCTTCACTGAAACTTGACAGGCCCTTACTTCAGTGGATCTCTGCCATTTGCATGGCTCTAGTTGACCACACTTTCATAATAGTAATCCCATTTGTTCAAGAACTGGATTCTCTTTTATGCATCTTCTGGTATCTGTGCTACTTGAGTCTGATTGATTTGCATTTTCAAACTTTTCACTGCCTTTTTTTTTTTTTTAAATGAAAGCAGAGATTCTCATGAGGTCAGCTGGCTCCAAGAGTTGGGGGTTATAGAGAGAGAGAGAGAGCGAGCAAAAACACACCCTTTTCAGCAAATACTGTTGAATTCTCAATAACGATGTTTGGTAACCTTGCTTTTTCTCTAAGCTTGTGCGCAAACCTTGACTCTCCACAATCAGAAAATATTCAAAATGCTTTCCACATATAATAGGTGTCATTTTGACTTTATTTAAGGAAAAATGGGGAAAAACAGTAATTTCCATAATACACAGAAGACAAGTTAGATAGCACTGCAAAAAAAAGGCTGAGTGTTTACTTGTCACCAGTCTGCTTTGCAGCTCTACGATTAGTAATTTTAATGCAGTTTGTCATTGTATTATTGTTTAGCATCTTTATAAATCAGCAGAGTTTGGGGTTATAAATCACAAAAAAGTGTACTAGTACTAATATGAAAAACTAAAAAAAATCCACAAAAATCACTTTCAAATAAACCATAAATATGTGATGCACATTAGTGTAACAAAACCATTTTTGTAAACATTTTCTCCAACATAACATGTGCATAAGATAAAAAATAAAACACTGCAGTCATACAGTTAGGGTTACTTTGACTTAAAAGATACAGAAAATTATTACTTAAAGCTTAAAACTAAATCTAGGAGCCTTTTTTTCCCTTTGCTTACAAAAGCACTGTTTAAAAGAGTTCAGCATTTTATATGTAGTGGTTTTGTAACACTGATTTTAAACTTGTAGATTTGCCACCGCGGCTCTTCTGTGGAGGAGGAAGCTGCCATCCAGCATCTCCAGCAAAGGAGTTTCCCTCCAGAACCATCAGAACTTCCAACAGCATGTATCCTTAACCTGGGAATCCCTATAGCATCGCAACATTTTCACCAACAAGAACAGAATCAGTTTCCAAGGACTAAATCCATTTTTACCACACAGCGCTGCAAGAATTAAACCATGCAGGATGACACTGGATTGATGTGTTCCAGCACACTATCCTACAGGGCCATTGTGTCATTGCACCCTATGAGCACATTGGTCCTCTGAGTCCCCTTAGATCTTCGTAATACAAAGAAGCAATCGCTCTTCGGGCTGATTGCAATTTAGATACAAAACAAATGCATCCCTCATCCTCGACCTTCAGTGCTATCCAAAAGTCAAACAATTAAAAAAAATATTTTTAAGTACTCTTCTGCCAGCAAATGTAAGGCTTTCTTGGTGTGTGT
>NW_017729032.1:149991643-149996297 GCF_001723915.1 Gavialis gangeticus
GAGAGAGAGAGAGAGAGAGAGAGAGAGAGAGAAAGACGCACATGGTATGTGTCTACCAGCTTAATTCTCAAATGGTTTCTGCTGTTCAAAGGAGAGCCTTCAGCAGAACGGCTGATCAGGTCTGAAGAACTTACAGCAGTCAGGGCTGATGCCAAAAGAAGGGTTTGTTGAGCAAAATAGTTGCCTGGTTGTTGCTGTTTACTGTTCAGCAATCCTGTGGCCAGTCACTTGAACAATCAGTTTGATTATAAAGAATAACATGTCTAAAAAGCCCTACCTGTCATGCCATAAAAGAAAAAAAAGTTAACCACAGCAGAAGACAAAGCCCATGAAACACTGAGAGCCGGTTCACTGAATGAACAGCTTAAGGCAGCAGTCAAAAAGTACCCCACCAAAAATAAAAAAAATAAAATAAAAATGGTTGGATCATGACACTGTGCATTATTACATCACCAACAGATTATTATACACTCAAGGTTTCTCAAGTAATGAACATGTAGCCATTAAACAAATTATTACTCTCAAGACATTTATTACAAATGTCAGGGAAAAAAAAAACAACTTCTTCATAAAATAAAACTGACTTCAAAAAAAAAAATGGAAAAAAAGCCAGAGCTGGGATCTTACATCTAAACACAGGTATATGCTGTCTTATGAATAAGCAATATTAACTACATTCTTAAAATAGTTTTAGTGCATTGCATTCTTAGAAAAAGAAAAATGTCACCTCCCCCAAAAAGTTTCCTACAACATTTAAACAGTTTATAATTCTTGTTACCTGCCTGTTCCTAAGCCCATGTGTTAGAAGAGTGAAACCGCAGGTTTCAGGCTAAATTCATCAAACTTCTATTAATGATGAAGCTGGTAAAAAAGAAATGTGTTTTTTCCAAACTCGGTAAGCAAATGGTATTAGTCAGTGTCTCACTGCCATAAGGCTAATCCAACCCCTTCAATGGACTCCTCTCCCCTCCTGCTGAAACTTGCTACAGAATAACAGTCACAAAACCTTTCATCTGGTAGTTTTGGTATTAAGATTAAATTAGACATTAATGGTTTGCATCTAAAAACGTATAAACGAAACCACCTCTTTTATTTTATGCATTAAAAACAATGAGGTAGGCACAAAAAATAAACATATGTAGTCTGGAATTTTTTTTTTTTAATTCTGCAAGTGCAGACTGTGGTAAACCTGTTGTTGCACTTCTAGGTTTAAACAAAAATTAAACCTTTAACTGAGGCAGTGCTAATACTGTGACACAACCAAGTTCTGGCCTAACACAGAATCATTATAGAAAATGAATAAACTTTTTTTTTCTTTTTTCTTTTTTCTCTTTTTTTTTAATCATCTGCACATTTCAGGCAAAACCTGGTACACAGAAAAAATGACTAAGTTATTGGCCAAGCCAAAATAAAACTAAAAGAAACAAAAAAACCCAGGAATTCCACCCTCCCCCCTCCCCAAAAAAGTTATCCTAGCCACTGCGTCTTTCACATTTTATAAATATTAACTTCTTAAAACCTGCACCTTCCTCTTTGTCCACATAATGTCACATTACAAAAAAGAAATGTCAATTAAATACATTGTTAACATTACTAGACTAGATCTGCCCTCCACTTCAGCAAGTCTGACTCTCTCGCCACCACTTGTCACCTTCTCTTTCCTGCCTTCTGCCCATTTAACAGCATGTTCATCTCAAATCTCTTTTTTTCTTTTATACTAACAAACAGAGTCATTCAAAGCCAAGGAATTCTGGAGCTGAAGGAAAAAAATAAAATCCCATAACCTGTTGCTTTCTAGTGTGATCCCAAATCTCAAAGACAGATAGCACCTGATGGCAAGAACTTTACAGCACCAGCTGCATTGCAGCCTCATTTTAAGAACAAAAAGAAACCTAACACCAGTGATGCCTGTGCACACATGTACATGAAGTGCTGCATCTGTGCAGGTCTGTACTCCAGTTGCAAATAATTCCAAGTTATGAAGATCTCAAAAGACTCTGGATGTCAGTGATCCTTTGTCAAATCACACTGCTTCTACCAGCTCAGAAGAGAAGTCCTGCCTAGGGTCATGAAATAAACTTGACTGCTTCCACCAGACCGCACAGAGGCAAAGAAAACCTGAGAGGAGAGAAAAAGAGGAAAAAAACCCAAAAAAACGAGTTTATTACAACCATCAAGTAGATGTATCATATGCTTATCGTATGCTTTTATGTTGTCTAATGAGCAAGCAAGCAGGCATTTTATTTTCCCAAGATAATTATAATACCATTAAAGTACACAATGCAACTGAAACAAGAAATTGGAAGCAAAACTAAAAACCTACCTTGTCATTCCTTTCACATAAGAACTTGAGCCTTTGTGCCCTTTTGTGCATGAAAACACCATCCAAGTGCCCTGTTTCCACAGATCGTATCTCAATAGCCTTTTCTCCCCAGCCCATAATCTGATTGGATCGAATGTATGCTTTAGGAACAAAAAAAAATACAGACACGTGTTACAAATAAAGGCAACACAGTCACTGAAAAAAACCCAAAGAAACATTTTTGTACGATCTAATTAAAGGCACTTTGCAAAGAAAAATGTACTTGTTCGTGTTTTTAGTTTTTAAGCTTTATTATGATGAGAATAGAAAGAACAATTCTATTCAAGGAATAAGTTGTTAGAAATATTCTTCTTTATGAAGGAGTACCTATTGACAAGCTACAGACTGACTAGGAGTTTTCCCAAACCTCAATTAAGTGGGTAGAACATTAATTTTTACATAAAGCTGTTCTTCCATGTTTTGCAAAGAGATAAGTAAATCTGTATGCAATCTAAACAGAACCTGCGATTTATATGCAACAGAATCTCCCTGCTGAATTGCCCAAGTTTCACTTTTCTCTTTTGTGACATTAGAATTATACTAGTTCTTTCAGTTTTGGAGAGTGCTCTAGTAAAAATTGGGAAAAAACTATTTTTGTGAAGTAAGAGAGGCCATTTATAACGGACACATTTTACGTTATTTTCTTCCATTCTGAAAAATTCAATTAGTTTGAAAAGCATTAATATTGCTTTAAATGAGCTCTAAAATGGAAGAAATATTAGAAGTGCACCTGTTGTGGGTCTTCTTTAAAATGCGCCAAAAAGGAAAAATAAGACTATTTTTTCCCTTGAGGTATCAGCCCTAACTTCTATTAGTTAAGAACTTAGTACTAGCAGCAAGAAAAAAACCCCTCTCTCTAACAATTACTACAGAGTTGTAATAAAAATTAGAAAAAAAGAAAAGGCTAGCTAGCATTATAAAAAATATATCTGATAAATGACCTGTGTATCATTTTGGTGAATGCTGCCAAAGACAACATAAGGGATTTCATAAAAAAAAAAAAGCTACTGCCTCCAAGACACAGTAGCACAGACTTTCACACATGCTGGCAACTCGAGTACACACCCTGGGTATATGGATGGGTTGCCAGGATGTACTAAAACCTGGTCCGCAGAATCATAGCTGTCATTGTTCCTGTTGGCCAGCAAGCTTAAGCTAACACACACAACAATCACACCTTCATTCTGTTACACAGGCATACCCTAAAGACAACATTTTAGTATAAAGTATTCTGCTTCCCAAAAATCACATTAAGCCCAGCAAATCACATACAATTCTCTCACATTAATACCCACCATGCTACAAGCTACCAGATTCCCTTAGAGATGCAGGCCATCACAGTTTACCGGCTGTCTAATGATGTATTAAGTTCACTACATTATTTTATTCACCCCCATGCTTCATAACGCATTTATGTTTTTGGATTTTATTCTAAAGGGAACTCAATGTCAGCAAAAGAATCTCTCCCTATTTTGTACACTCTTTCACCTCATGACATACTTGATTCACCAGCAGTTATCCGAAGACAAGAGTGGACACATTTCACCCCCACCGCTCATTATTTCCCCCAACTTTATAGGTCAACCTTTGATTCTCGCAGGACACATACCAACTGATGTAGGCATCTCTCCCCACTGTAGAACCACATCTTTGGTGATCCTCCCGTATGTATTAACATAAACACCTTCATCCTCATAGCAAACTAGCAGCTCCATCCCATCAGTATTTGGGAGAATAATGATTGCATGTGGTTGGATACTACTCTGGATCTAGATATAAAAGAGAAAGTTTTGTCATGGGAGCAGCTTTGGAAAAAAACCGGGCTGGATACTTTTTGTTTAGGAATCGGACTAACTGTAGAAAGAAGCAAATGGCATAGTCCCCCTCAGCCACCATGAAGAGGGATTGTTAGGAGACAGTAATACTGATATATCAGTCCCGCAGACAGTCAAATTTTCACAACGTTCAATTGATCAAGGTTCTGTGGCAACACGAAATAATGCCCTCAAAGTCTCTGGTTGAGTTTTTTAGCATGGACTTTGCCACACAACTCTCACTGAAATGGCAATGAAGGGCAGGGTGGGGAACCATTGAACTTAAGCCCTAGGTATAGACTGAAGCCCACCTGAGCTCTGCCTCTCCATGTGACCAAGAGAAGAATCAATTCACCATCTGTTTCCCTGCCTGCTGTTTACCTAGTTAGACCTAAAGTGTTGGGACAGGGACTGCTTCTTGCTGCATGCTTGGCCAGTGTCTGCCCTAATTTCAATTGCATAGGGTGCATTAAATTCT
>NW_017729032.1:150001297-150012392 GCF_001723915.1 Gavialis gangeticus
CCACAATGAGTTCTCTCTGTACTTGGCTCTTGAAAGACTAACAAGGAAAATCCCTCTGAGGAATCCCCAAAGTACTTGATTGTTTCTTCACAGCATGGGAATAATTTGGCATTTCTTCTAACACTTTTAAAATCAATATTTAAAAAAAAAAAATCAATTCAGGTAATCTTTTAAGATGCAGCACACTTCTTTAAATTATTACCATTTGTATTTGACTGCAGACATTTTTTCTGAAAATTACTTGTTAGCTACTCCCATCAATGTTCAAGTACTATATACTCAAAATTATTTTTGAGAAGTTTGATCCTCCATTATTAAAACAAGTTGAAGGAAAAATGTAAGTTTGAAAATGCATTAAATTAATGTTTCTATAGCATAATTATGCAGAGAAGCTGTGCTATTTACTGTTTCCTAACAGACATGACACTTGTTATATACGTACATACTATTTGTATCTTATTTTCACTATACATTTTTGAGTTCATAATAAAAATTTGTATGTCTGGAGTGGTTATTAGGAGTAGCTTAAGGCAGGAATGTGTTGAATTTATTTATGTAATCTTTGTGTTAAAAAAAGACTAGCTTTGCAAAAGGGAACCCAAACACACCAGATCAAACTTACAAAGGAACTCCAATTCACACAGAACCATTCTTAAAGCTATTTAATGGTTACAATGGAGCTGCCCTTTTTAAATCTTATTCAGTCAAATTGGAAGCATGCTGGGACACGGAGGAGGTAATATTGTGCTCTGCCTTCTCTTTCTACCCACCAGTTAGTGAGCCTATTGCTGTTGTAAGCAAAGCAATGATTCTGCTTCTGCTGTATGCCACAGGATGTGGAACTCACTGCTCCAACACTCATCATGCTTCCCCCTTCAGACTTCCCCCTTCCAAACATATAATTTAAATTAAAAAAATAAAATAAAATACTAACACACAAAGATCTCCTAAATCTCTGACTCAGAAGTAGAGGAGGGTGACTTTAATTTGTCTAAATTAAATTTACATTTTAAATTTAATCCTGATATAAAACAGTTCAGCCACAATGACAAAACAAACAAGTTTGTTTGTTTTCTTGTTTTTTTACAAGACTATTAATGGTCTGGAAGCAAACAATCTCGGAAGGAGACGATTTTAGGGTACCTTTTATTTAGATGTAGAGGGAATGATTTAAGTGCAAGATTTTCTTTTAAGTGACCCACAAGTGAAAAACATGCATTTCAGCAGCCAAAGTAGCATACTGAAGGACACAAGATGACCCTTCTTTTGGATGGCTCTCACTCTGATCATACAGCCAGTACCATCAGTGTCTGTCCACCTGTTTATCACTCTCAGTGAGAAGCAGAAAAAAAGGTAAGAAATAATAATCCTCTCCAGAGTGCCAGTTCTTACATGTGTTGGTAGATAAATATCATAGACTGATCCCGAGTCTACATCAACAGCATGGAATCCAGCACAGGAACCATAGATCACTTTCAGCCTTTGACCTTCCTCCACAGTTAGATCCACCAGCAATGGCTTATGTACCAATTCTCCAAATGACTGCAATCAAAAATAAATAAATAAATAAATACAATCAGATCAGCATCTTGGCAGAGCCTACTGTACTAAAATGGGATTCCAAAAGCCACACTCAACCTGCCAAACCTGTAGAGTGAGGTGTTAACTGAAGTGAGAGCACTCAACGGCTTTCAGAATTTAGCCATATAAACTAAAACAACTTGCTGTTTTTAGAGATGCATGGTTTCCAAACTCTTGAACACTTCAAATCTTTTTTTGTGAATTTATAGTTCATGCAATAGCTTGGGTACCTGACATGATGACCAGAGATCCTGGTTCTCTCCAATTTAAAAAAAGGATCCCCAATTTCCAGATTTAAAAAAGTAACCCAAAATCCACATTTTTCCGTGATTAAAATGAAACGCCACCAATATACAGAAGTACATATAGTGGCGTTTCATTTTAATTACTAAAAAAAAAAAAATGTGGATTTTGGGTTACTTTTTTCATCTGAAAATTGGGGATTTTTTTTTAAATCAGAGAAAACCAGGATCCCCGATGATGACAGTGAAGTACCTGACACCAAATTTCATTTCATAATAAACGTACTCCAGAGTAAGGGGATCAACACACAATCAGCTCTCTCAACCTAGCTGACATAGGTCAGTGGGAGTTGACCTTTTTGGCAGACATGCCACAAAGCAAGACCTTCACCCTCCCTGATGGCCTCTCCAATCCCCTGCCCAATATGTTACTTTGTTTTCTGCTCCCTACCTTATCTGCCACTGTGCTCCCTGCTCCCTCCCTGATCGGTTACGTGCCACACACAAAGGCTTCCCAAGTCATTTGTGGCATGTGTGCAGCACACTGGTCATCCCTGCAGTAGGAGGGATTACAGACCCCAACCACTAGGTAGTTGGTGGAGCAGGTTTGTGTGCTGTGAAATTTACTGAATGAAACTGATCACATGATGCACATTTAAGGCCACCAATATAACTTACACCAGTTCATCTTCAATATTTTTGAAGATGCAGTTCTGTAACTGCAAATAGATACTGAAGCTCAAAATATTAGTGAAAAAGTTACCTTAAAAGCCATAAACTTGTGATATGGCTTTGGTGCCCATGCATAGACTTCCACAGAACTCTTCAGAGCAATTACCAAGAATTTGATTCTTTCATATTTTACTGAAATGAAATGAGAAAAACTCACTCAGCAGCAACTCCAAAAACTCGGGATTTTAGGAAGCAAGAAAAGAGTTTAGTCACTAAATTATTTTAAATATTTGAAGGTTTTTAGCTACAGTTCATTCTTCTTTTAGCTACATCACATTTCATCTAGTTACAATAATATAATCAAGATGACTATCTTTTATTGGACCCAACTGCATGGCTGGGATAGATTTAGACAAACTTTTGAATGCAATGCATTCTTCATCAGGTCTGAAGTCCAAAGTTTGTTTAGGTCTATTGCAATCATACAGTTGGCCCAATAAAATATATCACCCACAGAAATCTTTGCCTCTCACCTACTTCCTGAATCATCATGGCTGCAACATCACTCCAACACTAAGAGAAAAGCTAACATTTCAGGTGATAGCTAAAGTGTACTCTTCTTATCTTAGAGTTTAGATTCCCTGGTAGGGTACAACAGGAGAAAGAGAAAAGAACGAAAATATCCTCCAATCAGTAAAATGCATAGCAATCTTTTTATTAAAGAAAAATACTATATAAACATGCAATATTCTTGTCCATTTCTTGCCAGTTTTATGAAGTTTTGGGTTTCAGGGATTTGGGGAACTGGGTAGGGAAAAGGGGGTTGTTTTTCCCCCCAGAAACAGAAGTTACAATGCAGTAATTGCTGCCATTTGGTTCATGATGTTCAAGGAAAAATACATTTATCAAAAATGGTAATATGTTCCTAATGTTATAATGTAGCAAGTTCACAAATTCTAGGACTGGTCATCTGGTAAATCTCTGTTTGTAGCTATTGTCCCTATTGTTTAAGATGGGGGCATCAAACAATTTTGGTATTCTGCATTTCAAAAGCAACTGATGAAAGCTCAGATGCGAGTGACACTGCACAATGAGGACTGTTGATCAAGGTATGAATGCAACAGAGAAGTCTGGAGATTGTGCCAATGAAAGACACACCTACAAAAGATATTTTCAACAGCATGACCTCAACTTTGGACAAATTAGGTGTGGACTAGAAAAGGGCAGCGAGCGTTTCAAGAGACAGTGAAGAGTATCAATGCCAGCCATGAGCATTTGTGTTTTTCATTGCATTCTGAATCAGGAAACTCTTTACCAAAGCTCTTGGCACAGACCACATGATGAATGTTCTGGTAAAAACAGTGAATTTCATGTGGGCCAGGGCTCTTAGCCTTCCACAGTTCAACCGGTTCTTGGAGAAAGGTGATTTTCAGGACAGGTGCTGTATTATGCTGAAGTATGCCAGCTGAGTTGCAGGGTGTTCTTTGAACATATGAATATGCTGAACACAAGAATGAGGGGTCAGAACCAGGTTTTGACTGATTTTTACAACATTATGCATGCCTCGGAAATGCAGCCCCTCTTTGGGATGAACAGCTCTTGATGCAATGTAGCATAGTTCCCCACCTTGGAATTGCTGTTCAATGCCACTGGGAATGAAGGTCGTGAGAGCATGGAGAACGACATGGTCAAACCTGCTGATTCCAGGACGGAATTTCTGACTTTTGGAGTTATGAAGCAGAGTTCAGACTTTTCAGCCCCTGTTCTCTGTTCTTATGGAATATGCTCCTGAAAGGCTGCAAATGGAACTCACTGATCTTTAGCATGGTCTCTAGTGCCAACGAGAGATATTCACTTAAAAGTGCAATAGAATCTGACCACCAGTCCCAACAACTGTGCCTCCTATCATTGCCACATATGCATGGCAGGAAGTGTGATTTTGGGATTGGAGATTAGATCCCAACTGCACCCTACTTACCAGTGCAGGGGGAGCCTGGGAGCATGATTCGAGGCTCCCCTTGCAGCAGCAGGCTGAAGGCTGGCTGGATGCCTGGTCAGCAGGACTGCACCAGGACTAGTTTGAACTCCAGTATAGTCCAACAATGATCAGCTGATCAGTGGCTAGCTGTGACCACACTACTACCAGTCAGAGACTCCAGTGCAGTCCACCTGCCACATGTTCAATTTAAGGTGCAATGGAAACCAACGCAAAATTATTACACATTCTGCAAAATAGTTTTGTGGCTTAATTTCTCATTTATTGCACCACCAGTTACCTGGACATGGGCCAGGTTACTATTTAAGACATGATTAACTGGTTAGCCATGTCTGCGAGAGGCCCAAGGTACCACCCTGCCTTACCTTCCATCAACCGTCAGGCTTCATGAATTTTACCACTACCTGGGAGAACCAGCAATAAAAACCTTGGCATCAAGAATGTTATTCATGCTCACAGGCACATGTAGCGTGAAAATCTTCTCAGTGATGAAAACCAACAAATCAAAACTGCACTCACTAGTACTCAGTGAGAAGCCATCCTGAGCATGGCCCTGGCACAATGTTTGGAGTCAAACATGAAAGAGCTGGTTGCAGCAAAGAGGTACTGGGTGTCCAGGAGCCTCTAGCAGCTCATGAGCTCTTCGTTTGGACAAAAAAGGGTTTTTTGTTTTGAATTCATCTCATGTTCTCTTCATTTTCCTTATAAATGTTGTAGCAAGGACTTTCTGAACATAAAATAATTTTTCACATTCAGACACAGCATGGATTTTAAGGAAACATTATATATTTCTTTAAAAATTGATTTTAAATACTTCCTACCTATGCTTTCTTTTAACTGATACACAAGTCAATAACTGTTTCTTCTTGGTATGCAGAAGGGATGTGGAGATGTTCTTCTCAAAGATTTTCACTCCCCTTGCTCAGTAGGGTAGTAAGAATCATGAACTGTAGGTGTTAAAGATTGGAAAAACCTCTGATGACAAAAAACATCAAGTCCCCAGTTGAATGAGTTCTGTCACCTTGATGGGGTGGAGAGGTTTGCATGTACCAATGACCCCAAGAGCAATACCATCATGAGTCTTGTACTTCTGGTAGGGTCACCCATGGTGGTAAGGTCAAAGGTGAGGTATCAGTCCAAGATAACCAAGACCTCCACAGTGGGGCAGGCAGATGAAGATGGCATACGGTATATGCTTCAACAGCTATGAAGACAGATGAAGGCTGCAGTGGAAGAGTAACCCCACACCTTGAATCTCCTTGCCACCGGACACAGGTTTCTCCTCTGCCAAGAACTTTGCAGTTGCCAATGCACAATGGCCTAGTCATGTAAAACAAATCATGCACAGGCTTTTTCAATTGGACTAGTTCTGTCTCTAAAACTGAGCTTTTGTTTACCTTTGTCAGTCTTGACATAAGATGATGTTCACATACAGAACCCCTACCAGACAGAGGTGGTCAGCAGTGTAGTCTGAAATTAGGCAGAAGGTATGGTACAGCGGCACCTTAGAGACTAACTGGTTCAAAGAAAAATAAGCATTTGTAGGCAGCAACTTCATCAGATGCTATGAACAGTCTGGCTTCCTTTTCTTTCTGCCAATCCATTCACAGTATAGGTAACAAGAAATTCCTTTCGTGGTTGCTTTAGGTGCTCTCTGGAATCAGCCTTTATTATAAAAAGAGGAATGTATCATCTAGTAGGGGCACAAACTGCTGGGAGCATTTCCAAGATCCGTAAATGCCAAAGTCACTCAAAATCAGAGCCACACTGTCAGCTTCAGAACTGCACTGCTGTTTAGATCTGCAGATATAACTATTTTCAAGGAACTAAAATGACTTGTCAAAGAGGTCTCCCTGGTCCTGGAGGAGATCTTCTGTATATTTATTGTTCAAAGTAAAGTTCATTCCCAGGCTGCAGCCAAGTGTAACAAATCACTCTTCACCCAGAAAACAATGCTCTCAGTTTCACATTCTTCATTGCCAGAGTCTCCTTTAAATAGCTGTTAATGTATTGTTAACAGGTCACTTCATTAGGCTGCTGACACCCTTAGGAGAAGTACACTATAAATTGTTTTCTGGGTCAGCTTTTTGGTTCAGCAATTTCTTCCTGAGATATTTATTGACTGCTCCCAACTAGTAGGTGTTTCAAGATTTTGTGTGCGCATGTGCACAGAGAAGTTTGACCACTGTTCAGACTGGGACTCCACACTGACTGCCACAACTTCAAAAAGGCAATGTTAATTTGAAACTCTGGGCTAGCTGAAACAATGAATTTGCTCTAAAGTAAAAACAAACCCAAACCCCACCCAACATTCAGTGATTCTGCTGCAGCATCAGGAGATCTTGTTTTGAAACTGGAGCAGCAGAGGCAGCACACACATACTAACATCTGCTTGCATCTCCCCCTGCAGGAGGGTAGGCTCATAGATATGTACGGCCATGCCAGATGTCAAACCATCCAGCACATGTTTTAAAGAGTTCTATGACCAACCACATTTCACCAATTGAAAAAAACTGCTAAAAACAGTTTGTCTAATGGAAACAAACATCTGCCCACAAGTGTACTTGAGCAAGTGTGTGTGTGTGCCTTAGGAAACATGATGAGGTAAAGGAAATCAATGAATCATCATTAATTTAAACATATGTTCTTGTTGCACGATGCCCTCCAAATCTAGCATACTGCTGTTTTGCTTTGACAACAGTCAGCCTTCAAGACCTAAATAAAAACTGTAGGCATTTTTCATTCGATCTTAACATGTGATTTTGGTATGACTAATGCTAAGAGAAACCGGTTTATATAAACATCAGTGACAAGCTTAGCAGGACTTCTCTGTTAACCTAATTTTATCCTGACAGATTGTCATAATTCTTTTGCTACTTACCAACTTTATAGTGCACACAGCCTTCCAAGTCACCCACAGTTGTCCAACCCTGTTTCTTTTCTACCTCTGGATCATTATGAAGAATTTTATTTCTTAACCAGGACAAGTAGTAAACTCTCAACTTGTTCTTCTTCCCTACAAGCACAACAGTTGTTTAAAAAGTGTTTAAGGCCAACCATAGCAAAAATAGGTAAGCATTTTCTGAAACCAAAGTCATCCTAAACTTTCACTTTAAGGGTCAATGTTAAACACAAAGGCATTACCATCCATCAGCAGCAGTATTACTGTAAAGCAGAAGCAACCAAGATATGGCCCACAGGCTGGATCCAGCTGGCAGAGCTGTCATCCAGCCCATGGGGCTTCCCATGGGTCTGGAAATTTGGCAAAGGGGGAGCAGTGGCAGCATTTATTGCTGCGGCTTCCAGATAAAAGTCAGCCCTACATACTGGACTGGGGACAAATGATGCAGCTCTCTGCACAAGGTTGGTACCATTGGCCTGGCCCCATAGTCCCAAATGAGTGGGGCACCACTGGTCTAGACACCTTGCATACAATACATTTATAATGTGCACATAAAATATTACGTGAACAATTTAAAGGAATTTTTCTGGGGCTGTCTGGGTTCTACTTTTAATGATTGGGTTGTACTTCCAAAATGAAAAGCTCTTGTTTGTGCAACACCTTAGATGACTGTGGGGAAAAAGTGTATTGTGGCTGAAAATCAATCACACCAGGGTATTCAGCACCCAGGACAGAACTGGCCTGCCAGGCTCCCCACAATTTAAAAAAAAAAAATTGGCAGCAGGGGAGCACTGGGAGCATTAATTGCCATTCCCCTTTTTGCCAAATTTCTGCAACCAGGAGGAGCCCAGCAAGCCAGACTGTATGGCCCTGCATGCTAGATTAGACATGCAGGGCTGAGGCAGTGCAGGGCCTGATTCCCATGTGCCAACCCTATGCTACTTATCTGTTCCATGTGGCCAAAGGGTTAAGCAGCACCAATTTACACAGATATAAGAACATACAGGTAAGTCATTTTTAGGAATGAGTCTGAAAGAAGCAGATTGCAGAAGTCCGAACATACTTTAAGCATTGTGATTATAGTAACCAGCATGTTTCATTCATCCAAACTGGTTAAGTTTTAGTATTAAATGATTTAATGAGAAAAAGAAAAAACTGTACCACAGAACTGAGCTAAACAGTTTCAGCAAGTGATCTTTATTTACAACATGCATAGTATAACAGGTAACCTACAAATGTTTTAAGCAACTGAGAAAGAGGTACAGTTACTTCCAGTGAGGGCATCGCATACTGCTAAAACACACTTTCCCAGCTTGCTGAAAGCTGACACTAGCTTTGCTGACAGATTCTCACTTACTGTCCAAATGGTAGAACACTGCATGTTAATAGACTGCAAGAAGAGGCAAAAGATGCTTCTCCATCAAAGATCACAAAAAAATAAACCTCAAGACATGCCTGATCTTCCTTTTCCCTTACTCAAACTATTAAGGACCATCTGCATGCATCCTTATGTGACCCAACCTTCACACTAGACTGATAAAAGATAGATAAAAAGGAGATGGGAAAAAATAAAATACTGAATCCACTTCTAAATAATTGGGTGTGTTACTAGATCTGGGAGAGGGTAACGTGGCAGCTTCGTAATGAAGTTTACCCAGAGTTCATTTATATTGCTGAGTGTGCACACCCATTTAAACACACAGCTCATAACACTTGGTTTTTGTTCGTGTTTATTTGAGCTAATTTAGCAAAGGGCGGAGGCTTCACTTGGGTTAGAACATAGGCTTTACCCAACTCACAGTGGGGAAAAAGGTTTAGTGGCAGACTTTATAGAGCTTGGTTTAGTAAGCACAGAGTGAAATCCTCACTGCTGCTCAAGCCCAAGCAACAGGACAAAGGGCCAACTTAGAAAGAGTCTTTAGAAAGTATAGTTAAGATTTAAATACGATGTCTGCCCCTTATCTAAAAAAAAAAAAAAAATCTGTTCCAGCCTTCAAATAAGCTTATCATTTAGACATCATGGGTGTGTCCAGATGAGTGCATATGCACAGTCTCTGGCACCACAGCACTGCACCCACTGCATGTGCAGGCATTCGCTGCGTTGCTATTTTGCAGCACTCCTGGGGGTATTTTTTGACACTGGGAAATCCCCATGATCACACCTGAAAAAAAAAAAAAAAAAAAAAAGAGGGGCAGCGCACACAGCAGGAGCATGGGCTACCGGAAATCAGAGCCAGGCCAGCTGGAGCCACACTCATTAGTGGCCAGGCTCCAAGTGCCAGTACCCCAGATAAGGAATCCCCAAGTGCTGGCTCCAGCTTCCCCTAACCTCACCCACGGCAACTTGCTGTGCGCTAGAATACGCTGCACTGGCATTCTCCAGGGACAAGTAGCAGCAGCACAACTATGTGCCACTGCTATCTGTCCCCGGGGAAATGCATGTGCACACTCGTCTCAATGCACCCCATGATTTCTACAATAACCATCAGTTAAAGCACAAAGGCTGAGTCAAGGGTCTAGACCTTCTGTAGCTTTGCTACAGACCAACAAGAGTTTCTTAATTTTTTCAGGGAAAAATGTTAAATAGTTCTACTTTGTAAACCTCATCTAACTTCCATGGGTGCTATGAAAATGTAATGATGTTTGCAAAATCCCTAGGGATCCACAGATGAAATCTGCTCCCTTAGAATGAGTTACTTTTCTCACTGCCAAGTTCCTGCTCTGTTGTCAGACATTGCTATGATGTCTGTTTCTGTAGTACCTGAAACACCCAACACGATTTTTGCCTCATAACAGACTGAATTAAGGCTACACCAGTTACTTTGACTTGTGGCTCCCTTGCATTAGTGCCTTGGAATAAAAAATTTGCCCTACCTAGAGGCAATTTTTATAAACATTCCACTTTAGGATTCTAAAGAATAAAAGATAGTCTGCTAGAGTAATTTTAGGTTACAATTTCTTCAAGATTGTGACGCGAAGAAATCCCTTTGTACATGGAGAAGATGCCTAACCACGTGCATTGAATTTCCTGAAAAGACTGTCTGAACTTATTGTAAAGCAAGGAAGCAAGTGTAGGAACTTAGGTAATATACCAAATTTACTTGAATACAAGACGAGGTTCTTCCCCATATGGCATGGGAGAAAAACCTCTGATCTTATAATTGCATCTCCCTAAATAGATTGTTTATCATTAAACTGCTGCCCATAGCTGCAGATGCTCAGTAATGGAAACCAACTATTAAGTTAATTAAAGGCAGCCAATGCTGAACAATGCCTATTACATTTTATAGTTTCATAGTTGGTAGGGTCAGAAGGGACCTGAGCAGATCATCTAGTCTGACCCCCTGCCACGGCAGTAAAAAGTACTGGGGTCAAATGACCCCAGCAAGGTCCTCGTCTACCCTCCTCTTAAAGACCCCCAGGGTAGGAGCCAGCACCACTTCCCTTGGAAGTTGGTTCCAGATCCTAGCTGCCCTGCTAGTGAAGTAGCACCTCCTGATATCTAGTCTGAATCTACCCTCTGCCAGCGTGTGACCATTATTTCTAGTCACTCCTGGTAGTGCTCGGGGGAACAGGGACTCCCCCAGTGCCTGCTGGTCCCCTCTGACTAGTTTGTAACAGGCCACTAGATCCCCCCTCAGCCTTCTCTTGTGGAGGCTGAACAGGTTCAGGTCCCGTAGCCTCTCCTCGTAGGGGCTGCCC
>NW_017729032.1:150012877-150013192 GCF_001723915.1 Gavialis gangeticus
TCTAATGAACCCATGTTCGTTGCCCCTAAGCATAATCTCCCCTGCTGGCCCTGTGTGGACATGTGCCAGAATAACTCTCTCAAAAAGCTTCCCCAGGATCAAGGTAAGACTAACTGGCCTATAGTTTCCCAGGTCCTCCTTCCTCCCCTTTTTGAAGATGGGAACCACACTGGGCCTCTTCCAGTCCTCTGGCACCACACCAGAGTGTTGAAACCCATCCTGTTCTCGTCCGCCCACCCCTGAAGCCCCCAAATAAAAAAATTTTAGTTCTGTATCTGTAATTGAAAGAGAGTTATACACACACACCCCCCCCCC
>NW_017729032.1:150018192-150020059 GCF_001723915.1 Gavialis gangeticus
ATTGAAAGAGAGTTATACACACACCCCCCCCCCCCATTATAAGCCTTCCATCACATCTTAAATCTGCATTAAGAAACCCACACTCCCCATTACAATAAACACACCCAATCCCCTCCACCACATAACCCACATTGAGCAAACATGCCAATAGGAACCTGCAGCAAGAATAGCATAGTTCCCCTCACCACTAACCATTTTCCAAGTCATGGTGAGCCGCTACGCTGCATATGGTTTTGATGACTTCTTCACTCCCACAGCTGAACTGTGCCTTTCTTTCCAATTTCCAATCATTCCTGTTTCTTCATCAGCCATAAATGCTTAGCAAACATCACCAAAGGGGGTCCTAAACAATTCACCCAGAATCCCTGTCACTCCCTCCCTCAGACTGTTGCATAAAATTAGTGTGACCCCCACCCAACATGAGGTGAAGCTAGACCAGACTGCCCTGCACCTCACTGCATATAATTATTTGGAGCATCCCATGACTCATGACAAGAACACTTGGTTACAGTCATGAGTTAGGGTTAATTAGCACACGGATCCTTTCAGGTGGGGAGGAAGGGGGTATCTGGAGTACACACAAATACTGAACAGTGCTGAGCTATGGGTTTCAAATGCTGTTAACAATGATAATTGGCCCAGCCCAATTAACTATGTGGTATCACGAGCCTTTGTCTTTGGATTAATATCATGCATAATTTGTACTACATGTAAGTAGGTGCCAAAGTACTCAAAAGTGTTTATGGAGTACCTGTGCTAAAACTTGTAGCAGTTTTAAAAAAGGCATCAATTCTGTTTGAAGTCTACGGATACTACAGGCAACTGCTACAGCCATGCTTATTTCCAAGGCCATTGTTCTGAAATTTGCCCCTCACTTCCATGTGCTCGGGAAGACCAGGTGTCAAATAGTAAGGAGAAGGGGAAGGAGCTGGCAGGGGAAAAAGCTGGGAGAGCAAAGGGGAAACCTGACACCCCAGATTTATTTTCCCTGCTGTAGCAGTGGGAAGGGGAAAAATTCAAGGCAAATCTCCAATAATTCTACACCTGGAAAGTTATAATGAATCTATAGGTTTTCCATATATAGAATCTAATTACAAGGGGGGGGTCACCTTATAATCAGGGTCATCTTCTATTTGAGTAAATATGGTAAATGTAAGATGCCTAATGTGCCTTTAAACAAACTCCAAAGCCCAGGGAAACCATTACATGACTGAATGGATTAAGCCATGTGTTTGGGGAAGTTCGGTTAAATCTTAACTTTCCTATTTACTTACAGAATAGAAAGAAAGAAAAAGCGCAGCCTCTAAATGGAACTGGTGGGTTAGAAGGTAAAGCATAATAAGAAGGATCCTTTAGTGTAAACAGAAGTTTTGCCCACCTAAAATCCCATCACGAGCTTGCCTTTCAGTGGCTACAAGCTCCCCCTTCCTCATGGACACTAGCATCCTCCCATAAAACCCAGGATATCAGGCAATTCTTAGAGCATAAAACAGCTAAGGATCAGACAGTTTCTTATGGGTTAATGTAGTGTGTCTCAATAGAGGAAGCAATATTTTTGAAGGAAAGAAAGAAACCGGATGTGTTGGGTTGTTTGGACCGTGACTGATGAAACTATAAATAAAGCTAAAAGAATTTCACGCTAGTTTTAACCGCAGGCTCTCACCATCCACGTGAGATACATTGCAAACTAGTGGACACTACAAATGCTGAGTGATACGATATTTTTGTTTGAGCCTTGTTATTCTGTTATGTGTATTAAATAAACAGTGATTCACCAGTGTAACTTAGAGTTTCCAGAGTGCATCACTGATGTCTAACCTAAAAACACTTTGTTTGAGGGATTTTTTTTTTTTTTTTTTTTTTTAAG
>NW_017729032.1:150020069-150045338 GCF_001723915.1 Gavialis gangeticus
CTTTTTTTTTGGGGTTTTTTTTTTTTTTTTTTTTTTTTTAAGTCCCAGATTTTTTTTGTTTGCTTGTTTTAAAACACACTCCCGGCTTAAGCTAAATAAAATTTAAATAAAAGTCATGAAAATATTACAATGAAAATATTACAAGTTTTTAAAAAAATGGAAACAGTCCCACACTTGACTATACTGGCATGAACATGGTACTTTGGGTAACGAGTGCACACACACGCGCGCACACACACACACAAGTTTACACAACTTCTCTGGGTGCATATACCATTAGGTCCAGCAGATGGACTCACAAGAGCTCCAGTGAGTATTGCAGACTCTACTGAGTGAACACATAATTGAGATTCTCCTTTTGCTCGAATTGTAGAAGCATAACACATCCAGAGCAGGAGGATCAGAGTTGTATCCTTACTTCCCCCAGTGGCTAAAAAATATAGCCCAGTGACCACTGTGGGAAACCCTGGATCAGCCATGTTTTCTTACTATACCCTAAATAGGCAGTGGAGCAAAAGGTGAAGTTCCTAGTACAGGTCTGAGACAGCACCTCTAATGCACCAAATCAATAAAGCATCCCTTTCAAATATCTCTTTGGAAACAAGAAGCCTAAATTGCGAACAACTGGGCATCCCTTTCTCCTCAGCTTTGGTGCCACTTTGAAATATATTTCCTGTTCTACTGCTCTTGGCACAAGTGACAACGTATGTAGTAGAATCAAAGAATCATAGAAGTTAGGGCTGGTAAGGACCTCAAGAGGTCATCTAGTCCAATCCTCAGCTCAAGATGCTTCATTCTTCCTTAAGCCGTTTCAGTCAAGTATCTGTAAAACCTCCTGTTAAAACTTCCAAGGATAAAAAATCTACAACCTCTTTAGGTAGCCTTTTTCAAGGATTACTTTTAACCAAAGTAAATCATGTTTTAGTTAAAAGAATTCTGGTTTAACTATAACTATGAGAGAGAAAGAGAATGTCATTATTACAACTGCATTCAACTTGGTTACTTTACTGATGCTCTCCCAAACAACAAAAATCAGTAAGACGATGTTTCCTCATTTTATCCTTCAAAAATCTTTATGCTGCAGCACTCATATCCCTCAAGCCATACAACTGGGGAGTTTTTGCACCAAAAATGGAGTACTGCAGAAATGAAGGTGCAACATGGGACACAGGACACGGGAACTGACTTCAGTGGTGCAGACAAGCACTTTCCCACACCATGGGCAGTATGAAAACAATGTATTGAAAAGAGCTTTACCAGATATCGTCACCAAAACATTCAGCCCTTCTAGTACATCCATCTGCTGGAATCTTCTTCGATTGATTAGTGGATAAACTTTCCCTTGACCACTTCGGTCTAGCAGCATCAGACCACTCTCAGTACCCACTAACAAATTAACTCCTAGATTAAAAAAACAAAACAAAACAAGAAGTGCCAAATTAGAAGCAAGTTTTCCAGTTACGATGATGAATTGAAGACATACCTTTTCAGAAAAACTAATTTTTTTTAGGCTTACAAAAACACCATTGATTGCACCTGCCCACTGCATAGAGAACTGGAATGCTAGAAGTCCTCCCACTCACTGGCATAGATGGGTGCAGCTATATATTTGCTCCCACTATGTTAATTAGAGACCAGTGTGTAAGATGAAGCTTTCTGGAGCAGGGTTTAACCTCCTTTCCAGCAGCTGGGTTTGGCTGTTATGCAGAATTTACTAGAAAGAGAATCAATTTTCCCATTTTCTTATAAGACTTTTCTAAAGCATTAAAAAAAAACAAAAAAACAATTCTCTCTCTTCTATCAAGTTCTATATATAAAAGGTTTCAGCTATAACACTAATTCAATTTCATAGGACTTCAGAAGAATTTCTACAGAACCTTATTTAATTTTTATGCTAGTCTGTTGATTTAATCCCTGCCTAGTTTTATTGGAACAGGTGTTTTCAATGGTGTACTGTCCTCCACCTCAACAGTTCTCCCCCTCCCACTCACCGTGTGGGTAGCAGGAGTCTGGTAAATGATTCAGTTCATGCCAGCCATAAGAAACAGCTTTTACTATGTACTGTCTGAAGACGTTAAACAGGTAGTCGAAATATAGCACAAGGGGAGAAGAACCAAACCAAGTTTGTGACTCACTTTACTAGACTTTCAAGTTACAGTAAACTTATTATTCTTAAAAGGAATTAAAAAGCTGAAATAAAGGAACCCCCACAGCAATCTAATTAAGACTACTGAGAGTGGGAAGCCCTTGCTATCACCCAAGTTAATCTCTGGTACAATTATACAGCTATCAGAGGAATTACACCACCGAATTATTTTTTGTATATCTTAATCTGAATACTATTAATAAAGTAGATTAGCTTTAGCTACACAGAGGACACTGACAAGCTACATCTATGGCAATATTGAAACAAAGGGGTAATTAGCTGAAAGCAGGGCAAATTTGCACCTTGCAGACCAACTACATCAAGAGATGAATAGCATGAGCTTTCATGAACCTGATCTTACTTCATCAGATGCATTTCTAACATCAGATTATGTGAGTGTGGACTCATGAAAGCTCATCTTTGATACAGTTAGTCTATAAGGTACAAATCTGCCTCAACTAATATCTACCCGAAACATATCAGGGCAACATTTTAGGATTATCTTGAAGCCTTACACTAAAACTCACCTTGTTCTTCTGGATTTCTGTCCATCAATATTCAGTTACATTCTCAATATTATCTAATGTCCTAACCATAGTGCAGCAATATCAAACTAGCAGAGAAAGTACTGAATGCATGTTCTTCTAATTAGATGAAATGAAGAAAACCCTAATTCATCTGTGATTTTGGTGGAAGTTACACCTTTGTTAATATAGATTGTGTGCAACAAGCCCACAAAAACCAAACACATTTACAGTCATTCTCCTCCTTTAAAATGCCATAAGCTTAGAATCCTTCTCCATGTCTTTTTATTAGTTTTACTCATTGCAGAGATCCACAAAGGTGACTCTTCTTCCCCCGGCAGCTTCGTAGTTTTAACAAACAAATGTACAAGCTCTTAAAAGCGCTTACGAGTGATACTCTTTTGTATTTAGTGCCTGAACTTGTACTTCTTGGATTAAATATTATTAGCATTTGACCGCCTCTGCAAGTTTCCAATAGAATCTTCCAAAGTGAATGCTATTTCATTCCAAATAGGAAAGAATAAATTAAGACTCTTTTACAGGAGGCATCCCTGCAACAGGGACATAGGTTCAAAGCAGGGATACATAGATACAAGTCCACTAAGAGTAAAATATGCTCTTTATGCTCCAGAATGAATTTGACCCTAAATGTTTAACACAAAAGTTGGTTACAACTGGAAAACATGGACAAGGTTTGCTCCCACACTTAAAATCAACATAACAGATGCACAGATAACTTGAATGACGGGCTAGGCTCTACTGGAAAAGAAACTTGGCCTGACAAAGGGAATCTGAAAACAAATAGATGCCATGTTAGAGGCACATCAGGGTAGGCAGGCTCTGCCCTAGTCCTTCGCTGCCATAAAGACAGAGTGGTTGAGGTTAATGTAAAACTAGCCTATAGGAACGCGGAGCTGTGACCACAAATGGCACACTGACGCTCCATCTTCCACACCTCGCTACACCGAGGAAAACCAGGATGCACAAGAAAATCTGCCTGCAGGTCTACACTGGTGAAGTAGTGCTTTTACTTTTGGAACTCCTTCCCAGGTGACTTCAAAATGCTGTGTAAACCAAGAGGAGATGATAAACAAAATACATAATAACTGAGCCCTTTGATTTATTAGACAGAACTCTGAAGGGCAAAATTAGGCACAAATAATGTCTTGCTTGAAACTTTATTAATTTAATCAGGCAAATGAACAGGGCAAAGACTACCATCAGAACACAAAAGCTGCAGCTGAGAATGCTGAAGAGAGAATCCCCTTCAGCTAACAATTTTTAACAATGCAATTAGGAGAAGAAAACTGAACAGGAAGAACTTAAACACAGAACAAATGTACTCTAAGCAACAACACCAAAAAAGACCCAAATTATGAGAACATCAAACTGAGCCCTGATTTGCATGTAGCTGTGTTGAAATACCTGACACATCCTTGTTTCCATTTCCTTAAACTTATTCAGAACATTCTTAAGCCCATTTTATGGTACTAAGCTCACAGTGGTACACTCCAAACTGCAAAACTTGTTTTCATGTTCACCAGGAGTAGCAAGACAACTACCAGTCATTCCCTGTTGCCCTGTTCTACAGCTGATATAAAAGCTGGTTAATTTCTGCATGCAGATACTTTTCTGACTTATGCACTTATGTGATGATAAAAAATTCAGTCAATGATATCAAGACAAAAAAGGGGAATGAAGGAAGGGACAGAGGTGTACATTACCCCATAAGGCAGCACACAAGATCTCAGAATTGAATCTCTTCTTGTACTTGCGAATCTCTGGGGTGTCGCTCTGTGGTCGTGTGTTGGTGGGGTTCACGTTGACAACTGACCCTTTCCTGGTGGGATCTTGCCTTATTGCTTCTGACCTCATTGCTTCACTAGAAAACCCCACTGAAAAGAATTACATATAATGTTACCTCCCAGGTGCCAAATATTTACTCTGTATATTAAACAACCCAGATCTGTAACTGATAAGAAGTCTCTCCTCTCTAAGAAATGTAAATGGAAAAAGGAAATAAACTATACAATCCATCACAAATCAAGTAACAAGCATAGCAGGGACACTCTTATACACTTTAATGAGCCACTTCAGTCATTCTACTCCTTGTAAGTTGTCTTTCTGAATTGTACTTACCCACAGAAGTCACAGTTGTCCCACTAGATGGAGAAATCTGTAGTAATCTGGGGTCTATAAAAGGCGTAAAGGAGGAGGAAGATTTGTGTTTCTGGAGCGTGTTACTAGCGGACTGAGTCTGCAATGTAAATTTTCAATTTGTTAATATAAATGACAATAAAAACCAATGATTATAACAAACATTTTACAGTCACTGTGCAGCAGCACCATTTCTCCTTCTGAAACCCCTTATTCCCCCAACCTTCATACTTCCTATAAACACACTCTGCAGGCACCATGTCTTAATATATGTACATTTTACATATTACCTGAAAAATGTAGTTAGTATATCTTCATCCCTATACAGCTCAAATTCTGAAGGATAAGTTTTAGGAATGGTGATTAAAGCAGGCAAATAAGAAGATTTCTGTCTCTTCTTCTCTTTTTTTCCCCATCAGCTGAACTAGACATATAAGTACCCTAAGAACTAGAAACTAGTACTACTACATTCCATATTTTAAGTTTTCTGTCTGTCTGTCACCTACTCATTATACACTATTTTTGTTTGGTATGCATCTCCTAAACTGAACTGGTTTAATGAGTCATGGAATTTGATCTCTTGGGGTTCAAGCAACAAAATCTGAATAATCTGGGATCAGGCATCCACTTCTGATTGATTACATGTCAATGTCCGGTCCTGTGTGTCAATTCTCGGGGGTTTTTTGTTTTTTGTTTTTTAAACCTGAGCCTCTTGCCAGAAAGCTGCAGCAGGTTCTTCCACCATTACTTCATAAAGCAAATATTAAACCTGTATCAAACAAGGGGCTCATTAGTGTAAGAGGTGTAGTAAACACTGATATGAAGTTATGAACATGTAGTTGACTTTAAAAAATGCTGGTGTTTTATTTAGTTCTATAGACTAAACATGAAAACCACAAAGAAAGGAAAAAGACGACTGAAACAATGAACTGTTAAAAAGTGCAAATGGAATGACTCTTAAGAACTCCTTGCCAGTTTAGTGAGCTAGGTATTACAGTGAAAACACTGCACATTAAAGCAGAATGGGACAAGTTAAAAAAAAAGGGGGAATGTGAGGGGCACGTGTACACATGTGCGTGCATGCGCACACAGCATAAACTGCTGTGATTGAAGGAAATGAATCTCTGGTCAGTTTCTTTTTTGCCACTGCAAATGTGATCCCTGTCTTTCACCTCTGCCTTTCTACTTTCTGTATCGACTGTTTCACCACTTCTCTGCATAAGTTAAAGTATTTTCAACAACATTACTAATAACACCACCACCAGCAGCAAAAGCAGCTACTATAATTTCAATATCAATGCTCTTTGAGCCAAGTTGAATGAACTCTGGTTACTTGTTGCTTAGAACAGAGATGAATGAGTATGCCTTTGAAACAATGAGTTTACATCTACATAGATGTACTTGAAAGATCAAGGACTACTGAAGTGTATCTAAAAATTACACAAGCATTCTGTTCACTGAAATGCTGCGTGGAGGGGGCAGAGGGAAGGAAGGGGGAATGAATATTTGCTCTCTTACCATTTAATACATTCTACAAACTTTCATAATCCCATCTTGAAATGTACACATTAAGTTTCTATATTAAGTACAAAGAAACCTGAAATTTGATGCCAATGCACTGTCATGTTTACATTAAATTTCACTTGCATTTAGAAAAAAGATAGCAGGTCACTGCGTCTTTACAGAGTCTGGCTAAGACCACATCGTACTTCTTTGCAAGTATGAATTAGTTCTCCCTAAATGCCAGGCCAGATACTTCAATCTGAAAACTAGGTAAGGTTTGCTCCTTCCCACCTATTGCCACTGATGACCATGTAGGAAAATTTACACATGTGTATCTAAATAACCTTTAAAAAACTACAGGGTTACAAGGGATCAGCCATCTCACTGGGATTCTGCGAAAAACTGTTCACGTACAAGAAAGCAGCTCGCCCCCTTTTAGCTCTGGAGAGCCAATAGAGATTAACAGACATCAACATTCAGCAGCAGGGCACTTTGCAGACAGGACTCCAAAAAGAGTCACACTACATATGTGAGGAATAAGCCAATGTCATTTGTATATTGTCATTTTTCAGACCTGAACTAGACTTCAAAACCAAAAGAGCTCCTATAGGTCATTCCAAACCACCAACACCCTGGACACTAGAAATTTCCTGAAGAGCATCTGAAATAGTCACTAAGCCCAGGTGGCAATTCTAAAAAGTAAAGTCCCTCTGTAAAGCTAGAAAACAGCTTCTTTATCCAGTGCTGCAAGTTTCTACAAGCAAGTCCCCTAGTTATCTGCTTAATTTTTAAGATTAAATCAAGCCAAAATTACCAGGTTTTATTTTGTTTTTTGAAAAAGCAGATTCTTTAAAATTAGCCTGCTCCCAGAATATAACAAAATAAAAATAGAAAGTTAAATAAGTTAAATAAAACACTGATCTGACAAATATAGTAAATCAGGTTTAGTTTAAACAAAAGCCATGCAATTAATGACTTGCTACAGAAAGCAAAAATAGTAAACTGGCAAGGTTGGAGTAAATCTCATCTAGCGTTAAGAATTTCTCATACAGAACTGAAATGTGTTATTTTGGAGGGGTGGGAAAAAGGTGACAGAAAAGAGCAAGGGGAAAGACTGGCTGGAGTTCCTTTGCAAACTAGCTATTAGGCAACACTGGTATAACCCTAAGAAAGCAGCCAGCTGTGGTGCAAGACATACCTCATTAGTAGTTAGCTTGTCCTGGGGTGTCTGTGGGGACATGGTGGGTGTCGGCTGGCTGGAGGATGGGGAGGAGGAAGTGGAGGAAGTGGAGGAGGAATGGCTTTGCTGTAAGAGATCTGGCAAGAGGTGAATGCGACCGGCAAAGCCATTGCTCTCATGATGGCTGGCACGCTTTGTGTCAACTGTATTCTGTAGAAAAAACAGGCACACTTGTCTTGCTCAAGTGCTGCTTAAAGGCCTAAATCCCTAACAACGTAATCTATTCTTCCTTCTCTTGCTTTTTTTTTTTTTTTTTGAATGAATCGATACATCATGCTTTGATGCCTGGGTAAGGTCTGCAGAGCTGCAAGAACTCAGCAAGCACTGCTTCTGGCCAGCAGAATTTGGCCTTTCACTTTTTATGATACCCTGGCAAGGTCAGTTCCTTTGCCAGAAGGTAACTGTGCTGTTAATTTTTCTCCTAGAGCACGGGCAAGATTTCTGGCTTTTTTTCCCCTATCATTTTATTTAATTCTAGTTTGAATCATGTTCAGATGAGAACCTGAAGTATCTAGTGAATGCCCTCAGCTAGCTATTTAAAACAGTAAGAATGAAATCTTAATTAGCAAACATAGGGCTCAATTAAGAAATTGACACTCAGTTGTAAAATCCATGAATGTGATTACGGAGGAAGTCCTAGGAGTGAACATATTCATTACAGAGGAGTTTGTTTAATATACAGGGAAGCATCATCCTCACAGTACAAATAACTTAATAAATTGAAGGAAACAAACCCCCCTAGATCTGTGCATATGCATTGCCTTATGACCTGTGGCTATCCCTTTCCATCCCCCATTATCAATAATTTTCTACCTTACTTTTTGCTGTTGCTTTTTTCAAGGAGTATCTTCTCAAGTGAAGGATTAAAAATTAAAGACCTGAACACACTTTCTGCCTCCATTCCCCTCTTCCCCTTTATTTCCAAAACTAAAGTCTCCTGCTCTGAATGCTTACTTCACACACCTGCAGCAGCTTTTCTATCATTTTCTGACACAGACTTTGAAGTACTCAGTATGGTGCTGTAATAAGTGTAATTGCAGAACATGCAAAATAGTAGCAACAAGGGGTGGAGGATGCTCTTTTTTTCTGCATGCATCCACAATATCTGCTCATCCAAAATAAGCTACCTGTGTCTGGATAACACAAACAACAAATATAATGTGGAAACAGAGTGGGTGAATGAGCAGGCAGGTTAATGATCACAGAAGTGGTGCAAAATTGCACAGGGAAGGAAAGACAATACCTGTCGAACGATCAAAGTACCCTCCTTGGAAGGAGTCATGGCAGGTTCACTCTCCACGTCATCGTGAACAATCATGGTTTTCACTGACTCTGTCTCACCATTGCTTAAGTTTAGAGTTGACCTATTTATCAAGCAACAGATAATCTGGATAAGATAACGCCACAGCAGTTCAGTTTAATATGCAAGTCACCGTGTACCTGTATCCAATTCATGTCATACTTCAGTTGTGTCCAAAGTAAAATTTTTACTGAACTATCAAGGAAGACGACAAGTAGTAACAGAATTGCTAAAAGAAGCTCTCCCCGTTTTACAGAAAATGCAAGGGAGGGAGGGAGAGGACACAACACTCTAGTCTGATCTTTAGAAACACAAGAAAAATGGCATTCACATATAAAAATAGCTTTGCTTAAAGAGCTTAAGGGGAAGAGCCAAAGTCCCATTTTCAGTAATGACTTTAGCTCTTACTGACATTCAGCAAGGATTTTCGTGACTTAGCACTTCCGTGACCTCTGAAAATGAGATCTGTACACTTTTGAAAATATTACCCAATACATTTTGGAAATGTGAACACAAAGGGAATGCTAATGGACTCCAGAACACTGTGTTGATACAAGCAGAATTAAACGCATCACTCAAACAAGCAAACTCCACTCCTCCTCTGCCTCCCCGCCCCCATCCCCCCAACCTCAGAGGGAGGGGGCGCACAGATATGAAAAAGAAAAACAACATGGCACAAAACAACTAACACTGCTCTGGTATCCTCTGGCCCAGAAGTAGATTCGTCTGCTCCCTCCTGTTCCATGTCATCATCTTCCTCATCTGTCGTCCCAGACTCCTCACTGGATGATGAGTAGTCTGTTACCTTATGTGGGGGTCGCACATCTTCAACTGCTCGCAGTTCCTTTGCCAGTGCAGTTAAATCCTAACCAGAGCGCAATGAAGACATGAAAGGCACAGGTTAGAGGGCAGATTAAAACGGGGAAGCATCAGCTTGACAGGAGCAGAGTTGTAAGACCTAAATTGTTTGGACTTAAGTTCTGCTGCTGGGCTTCTATCATTCTCTGCAACATGTCAGTTTACTCGTTACTTTGTAAGTTCATTGGCAGGTTAAACACCAAGGCATTTGGATTAGGAAGATGGGCACATCAGATATCTGTATCACTGTGAATTGCATTTTGAATCCAAATGCTCTGACTCTTGGACTCCTTGGCTGCTCTCTTCAGTTCACACAAGGAATGTCAATTTGCAAACCAGGCACTAAATAGGTTCTTCAGTGTGATGGTTCCTTTTTTGCACCCCGTTTTCTGCAATTTGACAAGATATGGTACATAAAACATTTGGGCACCAGAGTTGCAAAGCACCTTAAACTAACTGAGTTGTCTTGTATAAAATATGTTGTATAATTTATAGTTTATAAACTCTTGGCAGGGGAATTATCAGGTTCAAAGGCAGGTCTAATTGGGACATTTGAATGCATTGCAACATAAAGCAGAATAAATCAGATATTTTTAAAGACGGAAGGAAACGTTGTGATCATTTACTTTAACCTCATAGGGTTAAACAATGACCAGGTACTCTAGAAAATTTCCAGGGTATCTGAATGCAATGATTAAGTGCTTACCACTTCTCCCTAGCACAGCAATGGTCAAGCAGGTCAAACGATTCATCATTAATCCAGAGTGCACAGGATTGAGAGCATGGTTGGAGAGAAGCAAGATAAGATAATAAAATAAGTACAAAAGGCAAAGGGAAAAAATATAATATATGTAACCACCAAGCTGAAACACAAATTCACTACCAATCCAGTTATTGTTAAAACAGGGTCACAGTATGATGTTAACAGCCTTTGCCTACTAACATCAAATGAAAAATCTGGAAATGCTACCAAGATAAATAATAGAAGGTAGGCTTAACTTACAGCAGGCTTGGGGGGTCTGAAGACTTCCTTCTTCTCTTCTGTTTTTTTGGCTGCATTCTCATGACGCTGAGATGGAGAGCCTTCAGATTTGGATGACGCTGCATATCAAGACAAAAAAAAGCAAGAATAAAGAGCAGTAAGGTCTGTGGCAAAAAGAGGCCAAAGGCTTTGAAACACTGGGGATCTAAGCCACTGACAGCCATCCACCAATTAAGATGGACCAGTACATGCTTCTAGTGCAGGCCACTTTATTTGTGATCAGTGCTGATGCAGCTCAGCAAGAGTCAAACCAGGATAAGCAGCATGAATGCAAACAACCACCTTGTCCATGAACACTAGTGGAAGGATCTGCAAGTGGAGTTAACTGTTACAGCTCCATAGAAGCCAGTGGAGTTATGACAATTTACACCAACTGAGGATTTAGCTCTAACAGCTTGCACCTCTTGAGCTACCCACTGGTTTGCATGGGTAGATGTAAACCAGGGCAAGCACACACTGAATCCAGTCTGGAATCCAAGACCGTAATCTCACTGCCAGCTCGGCTCAGTAGTTTATATGGGTTAATAGCAGTGGAGCATTGCAGGGTTAAAGCTATTTCACTATGAGATGTACTTCCACTCCAATTCCCCTACAAAATGCTTTACACATTACAACTGTATATGCTCTAACACAGGGGATGAAAACCCTTCCAAGCTGTGGGCCAGAACAACCTGGCTCTCATGTGGGTCAGGGCTCAGTGACTGAAGGCTTTGCCCACATCCATGCCCGGCCAAGCAGCTGTGCCTGTACCACAACTGATGGGAGCGGAGAGATTGAGAGAAGTGAAGAGGCATGGGCACAGCTCCAAATCACTTGGCCTCAGTGAAGCTCCTCACTGCCCAGCCCCAGCACAGGTGAAGACCCTGCCGATGGAATGTCAACAAAGCACTCCGGGGCCATGGGTCATATGTTGCCAACACCAACTCCAAAATTAAGCAGCAACAGAAGCATCCTGAGCAATTGAAATCTATCATAAAGTTGCTTTTTCTTTTATTTTATGGCATGAGTGAAGAGGATTGTGGTAACTACAGGAAACCCTCGCTATTCGCAGGTTCACCGTTCGCAGTTTCAAATATTCGTGAATGCTGAACCCGTATCTTAAATACACTTACAGAAGCTCCTCGGGAGCTCCACACTTGCCACTGCTGGGCTCCTGCCGCTGCCAGGCTCCCACCACCACCAGCACAGCCATGCCTCCATCCCAGCCACGGGGGGCACCGCGTTCATGATGTTCATGAACACAGTACCGTACCGTATTCGCAGATTTCGCCATTCACAGGGATCTTAAGAATGTATCCCCCACGAATGGCAAGGGTTGCCTGTACTACTCCAAAGTATAGTTTTGTGGATTCATCATTCTTTATTAAAAAAAAAAATAAAAACCTCACACACTAGAGAACTTTTCAATTTTACCTTACTTTCCACCCCATGCCCAACCCAGCAGTAAGCTGCTATGCTTGCATTTAACTCAAGGAGATGTGCAGAAGTAGAATAACTAAAAAGTCAACAAATCTGGATCTGAAAGAGAAGTCTGTCTTCATGCCCACCTAAGGCACCAGAATACAATGGTAGCCAACATGCTCACACAAAGGTAGAAAAAAGCCAGCAAGTTATAGGCAAAAAAGTAGTGGATAATTAGTCAAATATTTTAACATTGTCAAATACAACTGTAACTGAATACGAATCTTGATGAGACTGCCCCCCTCCCTACCCCTCCATGAGTTATTAAAAGGGAAGCAACTGGCAAAGAATCAGAACTTGCTAATTACTTATGTTTAAAATTCCTTTCAAATAAATATTTATTGCTCTTTATTATTATGAACTGCCACACAATCCGTGTGTGTGTGTGTGTGTGTGTGTGTGTGTGTGTGTGTGTGTGTGTGTGTGTGTGTGTGTGTGTGTGTGTGTGTAACTCTGGATAGATCAGGGGTTGTGGGGGAGGAAGAAGATAAATAAATAAAATGCAGCCTTACATCTCATTCGGAACCGTTCACCAGAGCCACTCTGCGATCCCGGATGGGAACCTGGCTGAGAGCCAGAGTTGCTTGAACCTGAAGAGCTGCCACTGCCTGGTCTTGGTACAAGCTTCTCAACCCTTTCCCATAGCAGACGAGGCTCTATATTGCTGTTTGGGGTGGGGAGCGAGGGGAAAGGGAAAGGGGCAGGCAGAGGAAAAGAATGTTCTTACCAACTTTAATTTCAGATTTTCCATTTCAAACTTAAAAATCAAGTGCTGTTACTTACCAGAATTTTGTTAGCAATTGATCAGAAAGAGTTTAAATCGTTGCATTTAGGGTTTTAATAACAATTCACAACATGAATAGCAGCTGTACTGGCTGTCTTCATACCTTAGGAGCTAGTCATGATCATTATTATTAGAAAAATATCAACAATGCTTAGCTCTTCTGCTAGGTGGCAACACACTGACATCGGAGAGCTGTAAAATGATCGTGACCCAAGCAAACACCTATAACTGCACATATTGTAACCCCAGCACAATCATACTGATAAGCATCCTCAATTGTGAGGGATTGCCAATAATGATGATGAATGCTAGTGCAATGCAAGGGATTCGAATCATAGCAGGGAGCATGCCATTTGACAATAAACGCTTGCATGAACTCCCCCCACCCCTTTTTTTGCTGCTTTTTTTTTTTTTAAACGATTTTTTAACATATTTTGAAATTGCTGTGGGGGTTACTTAGATAGCTGCTTCAAAGACTAAAAGGGAAAAAATAAATTCAGTTGGGGTTTACTGAAATACTTGGTGCCAAGGAATCTCAACATTAAATGGCACAAAAACCCCCATACACTTTCTTCCTTCCCTCACATCCATCAGATAATACCAGTGGCTTTCTGCCTGCAAAGGAAACTGTGGCTTCTGACTGTTGTTTCTCTATGACATAGGAGAGGTGGAAAGATCCTGAACTTACGAACCTTGTGGAATTCCTCTGACCTGCTTGGTTGTTTTGCTGACCACTGCCCTGCAGTGGAGAATCTCGACGGGACAGGACAGGAGATCTAGATGTTGTTCTTACAGGTACCTTAGCAGAGGAAAAAAAAAATCATTAATTACAGGAAGAAGAGAAGGGAAGGGCAACTATTAAGCCTCACCTGGTAGAGAACAAGTTTTAAGATTTGAAAATTGCTATTATTCTAAGTTGAAGTTTATGTCATTGACCCGCACCCCCGACCCCACTCCTAAATTACCCGTAAAATGAAGAATCTTAGCTGGGCTGCTGTTAGGATATTAAGGAAAACTGAACATTTACTCTAAGTACTTAAATAGCTACCACACAAGATGCGCACACCCAGCAACCCACCCCACCAACCCCTCCAGGACTTTGGAGACATTTTAAAAGAATATGGCATTTTGACTAAAGCAAGGGAGGCACAAAGCAATTTGCTGAAACAGCATGAGAATAAGGAGGATAAGCTCAAGGGAACCAAACAAATGGCTGGTAATGGATTAGCAGGAGGCAAAGACTGGTGGGGGGCAAGAGCATATTCAGAAGCAGAAAATCCCAGGTTGAAGGGGAAAATATATATATATTCAATGTTTCCTTTTTTGTTCAGCTCCATCTCAATTTAAAGATAAGTTCTTAATTTGCAGTTTGGTTTGCCAAACAGAGGAAGAAGAAAATTAACTTTAAGCTGTAAATTAAAGCTCAGGGATACTGTAAATTATTTCCTGAATATGGTAATGATTTATTATCTTTGCATAATAAATTGTCTCTCTTCAAGAGCTATGGCTTATAAATATAAGCCAATTTTATCAGAGGTTGCAAAATTTCCTTCTATCATGTTATCGCTGGCTAACTGACTGGTTAACTTCACCCTTCTAAAACACTGTTCCCCATGCTGGCACTGCTCTACGGGGCTGATTCTTCCAGTGCCAACACTACCACATTCTTCAAAAGAAAAATTTAAAAAAAAAAAAAAAAAGGAAACATCTGTCTTTCTACTCCTTACCCTTGGAGGCACCTCGTCACTGTCTGATCTAGCCCAAGCCTTTTGGGTGGGGTCAGGTACCTCCGATTTAGAGTCAGAACTCTGATTTAGCACTTCACTGCGTGAAGGTGGATATGGGTCCTGAGAACGAAGATGGTGATGTGCAAATTTGGGAGAAGGGTCACTGAAGGAATGGGATCGCGAGACAGGGGAAACATTGTTCTTGAGAGATGCCAGATGGGACCACTGTACCTTACAAGAAAACAAAACATAAAACATTCAAATGCCTCCATAGAACCTATTTTCCAATTGACACAGAATAAAGGCAGGTGGTGGGGACAGGGGCAGAGACAACTTGGTTATGGCATTAGGCAAGCGTGAGGTGGAATTAATGCACTTAAAAGCACGGCAAGCACCCAGAGAACATAACAGACTGAAAATACAGTATGTATGCATTTTTGTGAGAAAGGCTCTCCAAACACACTACTCTCCAAAAACACATACGCTACTACCCCAGAAAAAAACAAAAATAAGATGGTCACTATGCACTTGACCCAAAGCCCACCAAAGTACTGGGACTCTTCTTCCATTTGTTTTGACGGATTTTGTGCAAGCCTCGCAGAAGCACGAATTGGAAGGACAATTTGAAGTAATATCAAATCGAAGAAATACTGCCTAATGTGTAACCCAAAGATGATCTATTGATTAAGGAATTAATTATAATGCATAACTTTTGAAGGACAATTGTAAATCAAAAGCCTTTATTCCTTTATAGTCATGACAATATATATATAAAATGCATATTCTACATGTGCTATATATGTACCATATACTGCACATGTACACATATATACACACAAACTACACGCACAAATTATGGAGACAACAGTGACTCCATAGTTAAAGCTACATTTGGATTTCTAGTGTAAGACTTATATTGACTCCCAAGACCACCCTCTTTTTAATTATAAGTGAAGTAAGTCATTTGCTTGAAAATTTCTTTTTGTAATAAGATAGAAGTAAAAAAAAAAAAAAAGGAGGTAAAGCCACAACTCCAGTATGTTTTGTTTTCACCAACAAAATAGACTTAGCAGTTGTCCAGAGTTTTAGGAAGGGGAGGGCTCTCTTTGTTTGAATATGTATATAATTATTACATTTTTTAATGCACCAACACTCAATTCTTCTTAGCAGAAGTTGAAAGCAAGATTTTAGACGTAATCAGCATAGACTGCATATAGTATCAAACATGAGTATAGTGTTCTCAGAGAATGCTAGAAATTTAAATTCAAGCCAGGAAGGCAGGAGTGAAAGGTGACATTTTGTCCCAATTACTCCCCCTCTTCCTTCTGTTCAGATGCTGCTGTTGCCAAAAAGTGTTACAAAGCCTATTCGCAACAAGATAACCAGGGAAAGTTTTAGCCACACCACCATCATGAATTTTGTCAACTTATCAAAAGGAGAAAAACCCCATGTTTTTCAACCACAATATTCTTGTGCACAGAAATTGTGCATTATGCTTCATAAGTGTATTTAAATAGTTCATTTTAATTCTGTATTTATAGCTGTTTGTAAGTTGTAGCCTGTAATCTCTTTTTATGCATCGTTACGGAGTATAGGATCGAATGCTTTAGAGGTTCATTACGTATCAATACAACCATGACAATGTGGTGTTCATGCATCCAGTTAGCTTTGCTACCAGAACCTAGAAGTCCAGCTCAGCTATTTCCTTCTTGCACATTACCTCTAAAATGAGTCTCATACACACAAGCAGCAAATCTGTAGAATAAGTCATCCTTCATAGTCTCATGAAGCATAACTGGGGCTTACGTGCCAAGATTTGCAAACCTAAAATGAAGTAAATCTATTCAAAAGGTACAGATTTCTTCCAACACCACCAACATTTCCAGTTTTTACCTGGGGTTCCATTGGCCTTTGCAGGGCAGGCTGAACAGGTTCTGAGTTCCCATTGGAAAAAGACTCTGATCTTGAAGGCACTGGTGGCTCCAACACTTTGCCCGTCTGTTTAGACTGTGCTTCTGGGGACCCCTGATTAGGTTTTCTAAATCTATCCTCCACCTAAACCAAGCAGAAAGCAGGCATGATCACCAAGGTGAAGTACTTTAGGAATATAAAAGCTGTTACACCACTTTTTCTTCAGATATAGTAATTAACTGGTCTAGACTGGAAGATTTTTTTCTGCAATTGTCATCAGTTTATTGCTGGATGAGCAGCAGCAAAGTCGAAGTAAATCAACACTAGACTGTAACAAAAAAAGGAAGGATATCAAGACAGTATGAAGAGTTAAAAAATGCAGGAGGACACACTGGTTCCTTAACACTTCACTGCTTGGTTCCTATCAAAGCTTTCTTGCACTGAGAAATGTAGCTTTCCTCTCTCCACTCCTCCATCTTTGAGGATAACCTAGGAGATTCTCTGGGTTTAGGATGAACCCATGTGCCTAAAATATGAAGATGGTCTTATAGATTTCTTCCTTATGATCTATGATGGTACAAGATGATTCGTTTTTTATGGCAGCATTAAATGACAAAGGCAAGCCCACTTTACCTGTCTGTCAAGCTCCCACTGCTATTTAAACTTTCCTGAGTAGTCTGAAAATGGAGATCCCAAACATTAGTATTTTCTCTTCATAATAATGATTGGATATAATGGGGGGTCGGGGGGGGGCAAGGGCACTAAGGTACACAACTGGCAGCCCAGAGGCTGCAAGTTTGAGGACACAGCAGAAGTACTCATGGTGCAGCCCTGTCAGATTCCAACAAATCTGCAAATTCTGCTAAGTACCTTATCGCACATGGACGCGAAAAAGGAAGGAAAGGACTGGATATATGCAGAGAAGCATCTGCCAGGTCCACTGGTATTAAAATGTCTCCTGGAAGCAGGAGTCATTGTCCTAAATATCACCATTTAAAAGGTTTTAATTCTGGAAAGAAAAAGGCTCTTTTGGTCACTTGACTGTCTACACAGAAGAACCATGTGGGGCTTGTACTCCCTTCCAGTATTCCAGATCCAGCTCTGGGATAAGATAAGCTCCTTCTCTGGTATCCTTTTTTAGCAGAAACCCTGGAAATGGTGTGCACTCCCTCTTTGGACTTTCTGGAGTGAGAACCAAACCAACCTTGGCTTGATCATGTTTTTGATCATGAACTTACAGGTATTTCTGCTACTCACAGTAAATATAGAGAGTTTCTATGGCAAACAAAGAAAGTCAATACTTTACACAGTCACTCCTAAGAGGATCTTACTACAGATGGCACCCCTCTTTGCCTTCAGCTTACTCCATTTAGCCTGCTCAACCATAAAGGGGACAGAGTGGGAAAAAATGGAGAGAAAGGGCTGATTCAGGGTTAAAAGGCCTAAAGTTTCAAAGCCTTCAGGGATAAATAAGAAGAAAAGAGAGAAGTCACTCTTGCTCCAAAACTAGCTTTAAAAGTCATAAGGCTAAGAGAGAAGATGAGAACTCTTAATTGACAAATTGCCACCATGCTTTTCAGCGGTGTAGTGCAAAGCTATTGGAAATTAAAGAAAGGTTTGACCAAGCTGTACAGCTTTGCAGACAAGTATAACTGTCTTCAACATATGCTAAGGATAGGCAACAGCCAAATATTTTGCACTGGGGAGAGAACAAGATCCAGGAGCCCAGAATATGGGGAATCCACATACTACAGCATCTATGGAAAACTGAGTGAATTTGTCATCCTTATTCCTCTGGCAAAAAAAGTAATGCTTCAAAAGCAATTAACACTACCGATAAAAGGTATACTGAAGGCTATTATTATAGTTTCCAATGAACATTTCTGCTCGACATCCCCAAAGGGGTATTTATTCTCCTTATAAATGTATACATCTGGGCCAGATGTTGCCATATGCAGAGCACCCATACTATAGTGACAAATACCATCAAAATTTAAACAGAAAGAACTCCCACTGATTCCAATAAGATCTGTGAACATAAAGCACCTGCTAGGATATATATCAGTGGCATATACTGTCACAGAGGAAGACTTAATCTACTTTTGGACCACAGAACTTATTCTCGTGAAGGGAAAGAACCAATGGGATTGGTAAAAGCAGTGGAAGCAGGTGCTATAAGTCTATGCACCTTAGCTCACCAGCCTAAATCTGTCCCCCACATCCCTGAGCGCCTCTGAAAACAAAGGCCACCAACTGTGTCAAGGAGCTTCCCTGAAATGTAAATGCTGCTTTTATGAAAGGAGTAGGAAGGAGGGGGGAAAAAAACATGTCTATATGAGAGCAGGAGAAACTACACTTTTGATTTAATTAACTTGAAACTGCTTCCCTTGGTGAGGATTCTTCTTTCCTCCTTTGTTATAAGCCTCTGAACAATAGTAAGTTTCCCCTTTTGGGGCAATATAAGTCCTATTTTACAGTATTATCCAATGCCTAGTATTGATACTTTGGCTTACAAGTCCACTGAACACTTTTATAACATAACTAGCAAACTGCCCGTCAGGAATGATGGAGGCGCCCCTGACTCCAAGAAACAGACCCAAGAACGGCTCCTGGCTCCAAGAGACTGGCCTCCCCCCCCTGCTCCATCCCCTCCATTATGGCGGTGCTCCGGTCCCCGCCGTACCCCTCTGCTTCCCCTCCAGCCTCTCAGTCCCGACTGTCATGGTGGCACTCCGCCATCGGTCTGTCTGTGTAGAGCACTCTGACTGGCTGCCAAGACAGCCAATCAGAGTGCAAATAAAGCATTATGGACAGAGACAGACAGACAGACAGATGAAAGCTTTTATAATATTAGAATTATTAAGATGTTGATTGCTAAAGATGAGGGAAACACAATGGGCTTAACATACAAGAGCAAGAATTACCTCACGTGCTCTTTCAGTAGGTTCATAATGGGCTTTTGGCTCAGGGGTATGATAGCTTTGTTTATTCCTTTCCTGCTGCTGCTGTTGCTGTTGTTGCTGCTGCTGTTGCTGCCGCCTATGATCATGTTGCAGTGACAGAAGATAGGCTTGCTCCTGCTGCAGCTGACGCTGGAGTCTCTCTGCTTGTCGATGCTCCTCCATTTCTCGCCATCTGTATTCCTTTGGGAAAACGTGTAAGGAATTCAAGTCATGACACTGAACTTGCAGAGGATATTCCCCTAACCAGCCCATTTTTTTTTCTTTTTTTGTTAAAAGTTTTTCTTGAGAACTAAGTTGGACCAAACAGGAAGCACATGCCGTTTAGGAACATTGCAAGTGTATTGCTAACCTTGACGCGATTGGAGAGCTACAGCAAAACCGAGTTTATTACAAAATGATTTAAACCGAATCCAGTGTAAAGTTCGATAAGCAAGGATTTGGAACAACGTGAGGCCATTGTCTCGGGGTGGGGGGGTCGGGGGGTGATTTACATATCACGTGCTTTTGATATGCAACGTAAGCACTCTAGTTCTTCACTGAATGCTGAGGTCTGTTCCAAAAAAATCAAGCACCAAACCAAAACGTTCAACTTTAACATAAATCTTCCTCCTCTTACTGCACAGGAAGCAGTGAGACCATACAGTACTTCTCATATATGCCTATCAACCCGCTATGCTAGCATAAATGGCTTTTTAATCAAGCTCCATTGTTCATACCGTTAGTGCAGCTGTGCCCAACTATGGGAAGCCTAGAACTGGCCAGGATAAACGAATCCTATAGCTACTGAACTGGCCAGGATAAATTAATCCTATAGCTACTGAACAAAACAGATACGGTGCGTTACCAGTAACATGGCCTGCTCCTGGAGCAGCTGCTGCTGAAGAATTTCCAAGTGCCGCTGCTCCTCTTCTAGCTGTCGCCTGATATACTCCTGTCACATAGAAATTACCCAGCAATAAATTTATTCACAAGGAATGCATCAGAACCACCTGAGTGGAGCACCATAAGCTATTTTTCCAGTCATCTTTAGATGATAAATTCACTTAGTGATTGATCAGTGCTTAGAGAGTACTTTGGAAAACCCTGTCATCTAAACGTCCACGTTGGCTGATGTATCCCAGTTTGGACGACAGTGATTTTCAAGGACCGAGTCACTGATTGCTTATGTAGTTTGGAAATGGTTTGAAAAAAGAAGCAAATGCATTTAAAAGTTTTGAAGGTTAAAATACAGCAAACCTTACTCAACACAGCCAACACAAATTACATGCAAGTTTATTAAAAATTAGTTTGCTGCGCTGGTGTGATGAACTGTTAGCAACAACTAGACATCCAGGCTTAGTGCAGGCAGACCTTGTGCAAGCTACCCCACAGGGGGGCTCTGCCAAGTGCAGTTCAAACCTAACCTACAATCTCCACTGCTACCATAATCATAAGCCTATCCTGAACAGACACTTCCTCATCTGCTGAACTATGCAATGGTTATGACACAAACAGACATCTACTACGAAACAGATATTAGACCAAACTGTCTCTGGTGATCTAGCCACATGTACACCTGTATCTCAAGAGGTCAAAAGCTAATATATTTACCCACTGCTTCATCTGGCCCCCCTATAACAGCTAACTATGAAGCACCATGTCCAAGCTGATAACATCCTATCATGCAATTAATGAAAGCATATAACATATGCATGCTCACACAAATACCACATCCACATTTTTACACACGCGCGCGCACACACACTGACAGTGTATGCATAAAGTAATTAGTGATACAGTGATGGGAGCTATAGAATAAAGTTTAATGATAAACGGATGATGGACACTAGCTTAGCATAAACCTACACAAAAAGATTTGCCGGGGTAAGAAAAAAAAGAGGGACCATGTCAGTTGCACAGTGGTAGTCTGAAATTTTTCCAGACTCAACCCTGCTTTTCCTTAAGTTAATGCAAATTTCACAACTGATATCTTCTATCAGAAGAGTACTGGGCTCTTCATTTGGAATTAATCTTTACCTCACTTGCTAGCTACTATATACACAGTAATTATTACCCTGATTAAATTTTTATAAAGGATTTTTAAGCATGCAGAGTTCATGCATAAGTACCACTGCTGAGTATCTCACAATTTGAACGACTTCTCTACTTAAAATATTTAAAGAACACATTTACAGTACTTAAGATATTCTTAAATTCTTAATTGGCACATGTAATTGTAGGTGAATTCTTTCCAGCTAAAGAAAGTTACTGTGCAATTCAAAGTAATATAGTATTGAGTTTATTTCAAACAACCTGTTCAGTTTTGACAAACCCTCTGATGTAACTCATCCAAGGAGTGCCAAAATAATTACATCCAATAAAGCAGATTCTCTCAGAGATCTTCCTGACAGGAGCTGATCCTGCCAAAAACTACTGTTCCAGCAGGATGGATCAAAAACCAATTTTCCGTACTGACTCAGATGTTGCTACCTTACGTCAGTTTTATGTAAGCCCTAGTACTATCTGAGTTTAGATCTTTTTTATGCACATGTTTAAGAACTCATTTTTCCAAGCCAAATGAAGACCACTTGAACTTGCCATAAGACTTCAAATTTTCCTTTCATGCACTTGTTGAAGAGGCCAGGTGGGCTCTCTAATGGAACTGTTTGGGTTTTTTTTTTAATCCAACTCCAATTTAATACAGAAAAAACAAACTTGTGAGCTTTAAGCTACATCAGAGGCTCACCTGCTCTCTCTCTACTCTCCTCTTTTCTTCCTCTGCTCTCCTCCTCTCCTCTTCTTCCTTACGTCTCCTCTCCATTTCTTCTAGCCGTCTTTTCTCCTCCTGTTCTCTCCGTCTCTGCTCACGCTCCTGTTGCCTTCGAGCTTCCCGTTCTCTTCTTTGCTGCTACAGAAAGAAAAAAAAAATCATTATTACCAAAGAGAAAGCTGCAGCTGATCTTTATTGGGGGAGGAGGGGTGCACCTTAGGGTCTGATCAAATCAAGTGTTAAAAGATCCCAGCAACCAAACCAACAAGACAAAAATGGCAAAATTAGAATGATTTAGTCTAGAGAAACACAGACCTGAAGAGGGATTTGATTGACAAACCATTTTCATTCTGTTCACAAGAGCCTGAGATTAGGTAACAAGAGTAACTTTAACTGCGAGTACAATTACACACTGAAACAGATTGCCAAGAGGCTGTGGAATCGCAGTTTAAGGGCAAGTTAGACAAATACTTGGCCAGAGTCGATCAAAGAGGATAAATCTATCTTAAGCAGACTATGTGGCCCTTGGTTTCCAGGACTATTTTCCACCGCCTTAGAAACAAGAAGTTGTAAAAGAGTGGTGTTCCTTAGTTACAGTAAAATATTCTAAACATTAGAGGCAAGTATCTGAAATAATCAAAGATTGGGGGGGGGGGAGAAGTGATTCTCTTGCACTTATTCACAATCTTACGGCCGTGTGTAGACAAAATGAGAGGTGTGTGTGCACAACACTTTAAAGTGGGCTAAAGGCTTTTGCACCACTTTAGTGGTGTTGGTGTTTGTACACCTCGGCAGCATATTGTGCATTAATTCCAGCCACTGTAGGAAATTTGGCAGAGTAACGCGCCTTAAATGACTTGGGGCACAGCAAACTAAAACTCCTTCAAAGAGTCTTAGTTTGCTGCCCCTAGAGCCATGGAGCACAGCACCGGGCACTGTGCAGCTCCACAGCTCTGCAGGAAGACCTGCAGGCAACCTGACAGCAGCCCAAGAAAAGTGGCAAGCCTGATTCCCTGCCTGAGCTGCGCGGGGGTCTGGTGCTTCCCTCCACAGCTGCAGTGTGCTCCCAGGACCACCCAAACCAGGTGCCTGTGGGTAGGTGCTGCCTGGGGGCAGGGGGAGCCGCTACTGCCACAGAAGGAAGCACCACCCCCCCTCCAGGGACTGCTCCACCCGCCAGCAGCATGCCCTCCCTTCCCCACTAGAGAGGCAGGTAGATCAACAGGGTGTGTGCACGACACAGGGGTTTAATCAGCCCTAAATTGAAGTGGTGTTTTTTAAAGCCCACTGCTTTTAGGGCCCTTGTTTTGTGTACACATGCCCATCTATAATGTTTTCTTGCATTTTAAGGGGTTGACTGCTGCCCCCACCTGGGATGTAAATTTGGAAGTCAGTTAGCCCTGAAGGTGGCATGAAACCAGGCAGTGACATATAATTAGTCATCACTAGCCTTCCACAACATCCACATTTTGCCAAAAGGAAATGGCAGGAGTAGCCCTTACCTGTGCTACCTATAATTCAAGCAACAAGTATCAGACTATCTTACAAGCAACTTTTTGGTTAATATTCTAGATGCCCACTTAAGATCGCTAATGCAACCACTGGATGCTGAAAAGAAGATGCACTTTAACTCTCTGCCCTAAAACAACATAGAATTAAGGCTAACCAGGATGAGTGCCCCTGACTTTTCTACAGAATACTGAGGGTACCTATATTTAAATCTCTGAAAACTAAAAAGGATAGAGATCAACTTCTACAGCCTCGAACAAAACAGCTCTGAGAAGTGCAAACTGACCCCTTTACTCTGACAGAGTGATACCACTGAAATTTAAGGACGATTCAAACATCAGGAGTTGCTTAACAGTGCTCATACTTTTAGGAGAAATGGCCCGTAAACATGCCTACCACAAAAATCCCAAGCTCCACCTGCCCAAATTCAGGGTCAGTTCAAGCAGCCAAACAGCTAAGTGCATTGATTGTTCTTTTTAACAATCACTACAATGCCATCTCCATTTTTATAATGTATCTGAAGTAGCTATATACAGTGTCCTCCAGTCAAGAACCAAAAGAAACCAGAAGTCAAAGGATTTAGAGTTCAGGGGACCATATTTTTCAGTGTTCTCTTTATAGGTTTGCACACTGAAACAGTACAGGCTGAACCGGTCTCCTTCCTCTCCTACACTTGATGCTTTCTTTGCTAGCTATACTGGTAGCTTGACTGCTGACCGCAAAGAAAATGAAAACGTATCAGAATTAATTTCCTCTTGGAAACAAGAGCTGCCCACTGTGAGTAGAAGCGAGTTGAAGAAAAAGGTGACTCATGTGCTTTAAGGCTTGGAAATACTCTATGCCAGGGATTGACAACATTTTTGGCTGGAGTGCTAAAAACACCCCAACCTAGAGTGCCAGGGACAGACCACAATGGAGCTGAGAGGGGCCCAATTCACATTTGTGGTGGTGGCTGCATGCGCACCTCCAAGTTGGTGGTGGGGGACGGGCTGGGTTTGCACTGCCTCAGGCCTCCCTCCTACCATCTGCCCCGAGGTACGCGTGCAGCTACCACCGCCATGGAGCCCGGCCAGGGCTCCAGAGCTGATGCAGCTGTTTGCAGCCAGCTCAGGCTCTGGGCAGCTGCTGCCAGCCATGGAGCCTTACCGCTGCCCGCTGCAAACAGCCTGGGCTTCAGGGCTGGCAGCAGCTGCCCAGCCTGGGCCAGCTGTAGCGTGCCAAACAAAATGGCCTTGCGTGCCATGCTCTGGCATACATGGCGGGGGGTTGCCAACTCCTGCTCCATGATTTTCAGTACTCCAGTAACAGAACTCTGGAAGCTACACTGACCTCCCAGAGATCACTGTTCATATCCAACCACGCCACTTCAACTGGCAGTATTCTGGCTTTTCTTTA
>NW_017729032.1:150050338-150055236 GCF_001723915.1 Gavialis gangeticus
CTGCTGCCAGCCATGGAGCCTGACCGCTGCCCGCTGCAAACAGCCTGGGCTTCAGGGCTGGCAGCAGCTGCCCAGCCTGGGCCAGCTGTAGCGTGCCAAACAAAATGGCCTTGCGTGCCATGCTCTGGCATACATGGCGGGGGGTTGCCAACTCCTGCTCCATGATTTTCAGTACTCCAGTAACAGAACTCTGGAAGCTACACTGACCTCCCAGAGATCACTGTTCATATCCAACCACGCCACTTCAACTGGCAGTATTCTGGCTTTTCTTTAAGAGTTTCCTGGGGCTCACAGCCACCTTCCTACTCCACCAGCCTCACTTAACATAAAATTTTGCTCTGCCCTTCTACAGCCATTCTAAGAGTCTCCAAAAACAGCCTCCATGCTTTTGCATTCCTCCTTGTTTCAACTTCTCTTCGATAAGCATAGGTACAAAAAAAGTTAAGTGCTTCCAGGCAGCCCAGGAACACAATAGAATTTGTAAGGTTTTGCTATTTTTTTTAACCACTTTAAAAGGATTAAATAGGTTCTTTGGTTTCTGAATATAGAATTTGTTCGACACAGATGTATATATTTAAGTTAATGAATTTAGGTGCCTTTTGGCTAATCAAGTCTGACAAGTTGTTAGGTTAAGAAAATTAAGACGTGAAATAGAACAATTCTGCTGCCTTGAGGATGGAAGCAAGAGCATGCAACTGACTGGTTAAATGTCAGTTCAGACACTTCTTAAACCACAGCAGCACTCTGTCTACCACCGTTAGAGGACATTATGCTGGTCTATGACTTGTATTATCTTCATTTCTTGGTAGACTGACACAGTTCAGGTCATTCTGATGAGATGAATTTATCATTTCTTGAAGGGAGGCAGACATTGACAGTAATAATTATAAATAGCTGATCTTGATAAGAGTTCAGAACTGACTGTAGGAAGCTTGCCAATTTTCCACATCGTGAAATAACAGGAACAGAATTCTATTTTAAGAGACTAGATTTTAAAGAAAATTGTCTTGAACATTTCATGTTTACCACTCACAGACAGAAACAAGGGAAAAAACCCTCTGCCATCAGTCTGTACTTAAACCAAACATCTAAAGAAATGTAACTGTGACACTGTCCAAATGCCAGAGTACATAATGAGATGGAGCTTTTCAACATCAGTCCTACCATTCTGTCAGCAATCACTTTAGCTAACTTGCCAATGAATGCAATGGCAGGCATTTGGCCTTAGTACTGCTTACAAAAAAAAAATTCCAAGCAAGAGGCACAAAGTATGTTTACCAATTTTGACAGGTTTCCCTTCCTCTGAACATGGACTTTAAAACCTAAGATGATGGCTAGAATAAAATATTTAGAGGTTTGCTTTTAGAAATTGGCTTGTAGGTAAAGTAGATGTTGAATTAAAACAACTGTCCAGGGGAACAGCAAGGGTTAATAGGTTTCCAAAATCCTGTATCTGACAGTTTCCTTCAAGGCCCACTGTGTCTGAAGCCAGCAGACAGGCTGGGAAACCAAAGACATGTACCACAGTGTTCCATAACATGAACAGTGTACCCAAACAGAGATAAGGGACTCTGCAGCATTGGTGCTAGGTCACAATGGCCAACTGCAGAGCCCTTGAGATTTCTGGTTTTGGAAACCAGTAAATAACCAAATTAAGATGTGTGCAGATGATAGGTTTGTTGGAACAAAGGAATATGCTGACAGGTCAGAACGTGAACAGTATGACGACCACAGGGAAACCAATCAATGATGCTCAGAGACAAAAATCATCAGAGCGGAGAAAGAATACAAAAGATAGGACTTCAAAGCAGCAAAAGGTTATTGAGAGGGGAATCCAAGGCCACCATGGACAGAGGGCATGCCACTAGCCCGTCTCACCCATGCCACTGGCAGTGGGGAGGGGCCCCTGGCCTTTGACCTCCAAGCTGCTGACATCTGACATTCAAGGAAAAACCTCAGAGTGAAGCTTGCATACTAGCCAGACGTACCTTCCTTCTGCAATAGCCTTAGGACTAGTAGAAATAGAATTTTTTGCATTATTCTTATCTGCTACCACTTTATATCAATACAATTTGCCTTTTATTGAATAGAGGTGTTTGTGGTCGGTCTGAGGGTGTGGGTCCACCCGGAACAAAGTATCTGTGTCATAAATCCAGTACCAAAGTAAATGAGGCAGTAAACGTTAAATAAACAGAGTACTTTCAATGACAGGGGCCATTATGGTAAAAATAAAGAAGGACTGGGGAAATGTTTTTGCCATGAATAATGACAAAACTAGAGGTAGAGGTTCCCCAGCTTTAGAAGAACTCTTCAACTGATTATCACTATGCATTTCTGCTTTTTTAAAGATATTCACCTTCCTGTCTAGTTTTGTACACTACTAAATGAACAAGCACTCAGTAAAGATATGTTCACAGGAGCATTCAGCATTAAGTTTAAAAAAACAGATTAAACTTAAACAGATTAAGTTTAAAAAAAGAAAGTAAATGCTGCTTATGTAGGTTCACCCTTGGTTTAAAAAGCATGCATATATACTCTAACTACACATCACAAAAATATATAAAATGTGTTGTTCCTGCAGATCCTGGAGTTAGTGAGATAGAATAAAATGTTGCATTGAGACTAAAGACTGAACTTTCCAAATGTCTTTAACTAGATAAGAGATACAGTATTCAGTGTACAGATACAACTTTCCTGATTCTGTATGTGAAATGAACAGATTATTTTCAGACCACTTGCTGTTAAACAGAAGGTGAGGGAGGAAACTCTAAAGGAAATTTAAGATGTACAGGTGGAATAGCAACACAGCTGCCAGATTCCTGACTGCCTCAGACACAGAAGTCTAACAAAATCTGTTCATTCCAAATAAAGGAAATCTTATGTGAAATAATGTATATGGTCTATCCTTCTACTATCACCTATAATATATTGGCAAGGATATACTAGGCCTGAGGAAGAATGCCTTGCATGCAAAAGTTTATCTAACTTTATCCCAACTATATTAGTAGGTCCATTAAAAAGATATCACCCTAAGAAATCTTTGCCCCTCACACAATTTCAGGACCTTCATGGCTACATCACTCTTACACTACTATAATATATACTAAATTCAGGTCTCAATCATAGGTTATTTGATATGGCTAACCTCCAAGACCATGCAGTTTGGCACAATTTGCCAGAAGGGGGCAATACAGCTACACATGCAGACTGCTAGTTTGTATATAAAAACACAAACAATACCTTGTTCATACAAGGAACCACTAATGAGATAAAATCACTTGAATTCTGTAACTCCATTTTAAAGCCACACTAAGGTTAATGTATACACACAGTGATTTCTTGTACTAGGTACCAAGTATATCAAGGAGGAGGTGGTAAATAAAAAAGATAAGAACATACTCCTAGTTAGTCCATCCTAGACATCAATAAGTGGAACCACTTACTCAATGCTAACCCAAGCTGCATATACAATTTAAACAAAGCGGAATCTGGATGCAAATAATCTACTTTTGGCTTTTATAAAACAAAGCCCTGGCCACAGCGATCCATTCCACCAAAAGCGGGCCCATCTTAAGTTCCAGTAGCCAGAGCCAAAACCATGTTGGAACCCTCTGAATTGAGGGAATATGGATAGAATAGGACTCGCTCTCCATCACAGCCAATTTGGATACTGCAGCGCTTCTGTAAAGCATTAATTCGGGTATTTTTTTCATTTTCTTTACCCTCAGCATTGTTGTTTCCATTTTGCTGAGCAGAAAAGCTCAAATTCAGACACTTAAATATCATAGATGTAACTAACATTTATTTTAAACCATCTAAATATCTAAGATGTCATATGACTGATCTTTCCACACACAAGCTTTACACTAACCAAAAACCTAAGACTGATCAAATCATTTTCTACACTTTAACAGCATATAATTTCCTCCTTTTAAGTAATACACAAATTATAAAGGTCCCTGCAACAATGCTTTTTGTAGTCACCTATATGCTTTTTAAAAAGCAATTGTCCTTCTAATACTGCTGAAAGTACACTTTTGGCACATGTCCTAACACCATTCTTGTAGCAGTCTCAGTCAAAACTGTCTAGGATCCATGCCAGCATTGTAAGAACAAGCCCTCATTTTTAATTATAAAAAAAAAAAAGTTGGCAACACTGCCTAGTGCATAAAATTTTCCTTTTTGCAGCAGAACATCAAATAGAAACACCAAAAAAGGCACAATTGTGTGGCACCAAACATCAAATAGAAACACCAAAAAGGCACCTTAACCAAGCACCCCAGAAACTCATATTTAATTAATGTTCTAAAAGCTGGGAAGAATCCTGCAACTCATGGGCTGATGCTAGCCTAAAACCCACTTTGCCAAGCTCATTATTTACATGTTTCCTCAAAACTTGGGGTGAGTTAAGGACAAACTGTTAGCATTTCAATGTTTTGGCTTCCTTCAGGTTATGCAAACTATTGATGCTATCTAAGTATTTTTCTTCCCCACCCCTTTTAATGAATTTGTCTTGGTTCACGTTTTCCTGAGTCACTCAGGTGAATTTTTTTTCCAATACAAGATTCAAACAACAAACCTCAAGAGAGCCATCCAATGGTTTTAAGCTTTTTTTAGTGGGGGGACATTTTTTTTAAACTTCCTTTGAATGATGCTTTTTTCCCCCTTACAAAACTGCTTTTGTAGTCAATTCCATAAAGACATATCTGTAAGACTAGACAGATGTAGCAGTTTTTTTCCTTTCTTCAGCTCTTCATGGTCTGCTGTGCAACTGCATTTGCTAATATATCAACTCACGTTATGCACAGTCAGGCAGCTGGTAAAATTGTCAGGAGTTAGGTTTAAGTCCCTTTGCAGCTCAAATTGACTCAACATTGCCTGGTATGTGTTTTAAAAAG
>NW_017729032.1:150060236-150060918 GCF_001723915.1 Gavialis gangeticus
CAAAATGAAGTAAATATATTTGCTACTTCCTTACAAATATTTCTTGTTTAAAATTTAGTTGTTGGGTTTTGAAACTAGCATGGAGATTTTAGGTATAGATATTGGTTCAATGGTGTTGCTGCTAGCACATAAATCCTGCAATACTGTATTACAGGGTGGCCAACCTCTTGCATGCATGGTGGCAGTGGCAGCTTCTGTGTGGCAAGTAGTAAGGAGGAAGCAGGGAACATGGTGGGAGTGAAGGATGGGCAAAGACAGGCAACTAATTGCCACTTGTGTCTAAAATACAGCATGAAAGCGATTAAGTTAACATTCTTATGTATAAAAATATGTAATATTATAGGGTTTATACATTTAAGAGTGTTTTTGGAGGCAGAAGATTCGGAGGACTTCTCCCCCTTGCTTTACCCCTCAAGTTTTGCACCTTTACACACACCCTCCAATGCACCAAAAGGTCCCTGCATTTAAACTTTACAGAGAACACACACCATCTCATTTCTGATATTTGCACTAGCTTTACTTTCCTATTCAAATAAATTTAGGGTTAAAAAACCTGTACAGATTAGTTGATGTGGTCCATCTGAACTGACACAACGTTCCAAGGTACTCGAAGAAAATTATTTTTCTTGTATATTAAAAGCAAATGTTTCATAGTTTCTAGGGTCGGAAGAGACCTGAGCAG
>NW_017729032.1:150060929-150065164 GCF_001723915.1 Gavialis gangeticus
TCATCTTGGAGTCAGTGATGACTCCAAGATCCTTTCCTGCCTCTGTACTGACAGAGAACGTCTATGGGGGCTAGGCAGTTTGCTAGCTTCCACTCACTTCTGTGGGTACTACTACAAGCCAACACCTGGAATAGCAACCAAGTTTATCTTGGCAATTTGAGAGGGGTACAGGAGAAAGAACTTGCCTACCCCACTTCCTGCTTCACCTGTGGTTGAGTTCACCTAACGTAAGCACTATATTCACTCCCATATTTGGGAATGACTTAAAAGAGACTTAGAGACATCCTGTAAAGCTCTTCTGAATTCCATGTTACATTATTAATTGTGTAAAAACATAATGTGAATCTTGAAAACTTATACTGCAATGTGATGGAGCTGTGATGGTCCTGGTTTCAGTGTTATGACCTCATTACAATGTTTGGAAAAAACTAGGCTGGGTGAGCAGTTGAAACAACAAATCAAACAAGGGTCATGTGAGGACAACTGGAATTTGATCCTGCACTTCCTGCAGAGCCAGATGACTGGTTTCACTTTAACTCCCATATCCAGTTTTGGCCTTCAAAATTGTTTTGAAACCTTTCCACTTTTAAGATCTGACCCATTTGTTTATTTTTTTTTCACTGAACATCTTGGGCACTTTTAAAATATTTTGGTGTTTCTAAAAAATCAAGATGGATTCAAATGGGACAGGGTGCTGTCACAAAAGCTTCTGAATGAAAACTACCAAGCAATATATAAACAGTTATTCAGTTTATCCCTAAAATGTAAGTGGGCAAGAGTCTACCTGTAGCAGGGGCTTACGAAAGAACTTCATGTGAAAGGTATGGGGGAAAATGTATTCAGGACAATTGGTAAAATTATTTTTGATATGTATAGTATAAATCATGTGTTCTTGATACAAATGGTATGCTACATAAGAGCACACCATCAAAAACAGCTTTCCCCATATGATGTATTAATGTATAAACACAGGTATTTATGATAAATCTAAGAACTTCCGTGTGCTCCACAAAAATTTCTAAAAGTAACCTCAGTCTGTTTCAAGTAAACTAAGAATGAATAATTAAAAAGTCTTCCCTTCTTTATAGCTACTCAAAGTCCAAACCTATTTCCCGGTCTTCTAAGTGGAGACAACAAAACGGGCAGACATGTATCACCATTCAGGAGACCAGACAATGGGTCTAGGCATCAGCAGTTTCCTATGGAAACTCCTGGGTATTCAGCACTTGGAAATAAAACACCTTATATTTATTGAGGGAGCAAATCTGGATTTAAGAGCCTTTCTAAATGCTCCTCTTTTTATAGATGCACTGGCCAACAACTATGCATTTCTCTTGCATGAAATGTTGGGTCGACTAGGAATATTTCTTAACAACTGGGGCAGAAAAACTCTTAAGAACTCTTCTATTGCTACCTCTTCCAGCCGCCTCCTTTGCTCTTTCTGCTGCTCTATGCGTTTCTGTCTTTCTGCCAGCAGCTGCCTCTTGTATTCCTCTTGCTCTCGGAGTTGCTGTTCCTGGAGCAGCTGCTGTCTCCGAAGGGCCTCGGACCGCTCCTTATTTTCCTGCTGCAGCCTCAGGAAATCACGTCGGAGGGTTGATTCTCCAGGCACGTTGACAATGGAGCTGCAAAAAGGAGAAAGTGAAGTCGCCCATACCATAAAGCCTGATGGGCCATTGTATACCTACCCTGAAGCATAGGCATTAAAGTTTAACCTAATTACATCTTTTATTAATCTCATTTCTTTCACAACCAAGACACTGGATGCATATCAAATATGCACTCTCCCTGGAAGGTGTAAAATCAGGTCAGAGAAAAGAACCAACTCTAGTTCCCAAGCCAGAATCCCATGGTTTTTCTTTAAAAGTCTGGGAGATAGCTGATTAAGGAGAGCTTCACTTGCTTCTTTACTTAGACCCAAGCTTGTTCACTGTGAACCTCCCATACCCAAGTAAGTTCTAAGAAATGTCAGTGTTTACAGTAGCCAAGATGGAAAGCTTCAAAATCTTGAGAAATCCAAGTAAACTTTGAAATCTTTCACAGTCATGCGACACTAATGTGCATGCTGAATACTCTATGTAATGATTCGATAAGATTTATCAATGCAGGTTTAAAATGTATTGGTCTAGACTGCTCAATGATCTCCCACCAGCATTTGTTACCTCGGTTCTCCTTCTTGTTCAGGCACTTCCTCCTCTTCTTCCTCACTTCCACTATATTCATACTCTGTCTCATCTGGCAAGTAAGAGAGGAAATAACATTCTAGGTAGCTATTACATTTTTTTCTACTACTTTAAAATACCATTTTTTTTGTGTACAACAGCCCCCTCCCCCCAGCTCCTGGAAATTTAAGTGTGCTATGTTTGCAAGCAATACAGTAATAACAGTATGTCACTAAGAGCAAACATGAAGGTAAAATCTGCACACCACTCACAGGGAGCAGAACAAGCAGGCTCTGCTCCTTAGCTGCTAGTCAGTTACTATAAGTAAAGATAATTTTTACTTCATTCCAGCTTTAAAAAAGGTGGTGGTGTTACAATCTGGGATTCATAGATGTTGGGGTTGGAAGGGACCTCAACAGATCATCGAGTCTGACCCCCTGCCTAGGCAGGGGAGAGTGCTGGGGTCAGACGATGTTACGTATTCTAGAAAAATGTGGTATTTAGATTCTACTCAGGTGCCCTCCATGATCCCATTCTGAATAGCTTAAAGTCAACCAAGTTTACATAAAGCCCATTGGAACTATTCATTTATGACCTCAGCTGACACACCCAAGGAAACACCATTAGTTTTATCCATAAGCTCCTACCATTGGTCTAGCATCAGCACAGTCATCCACCTGCTGCACTGGTACCAGAATAATACAATTCTGATTGTGGAGCAAACTGTCAAACTGCAACATACCTAGACATGTTGGGAGCAGAAAACAAGGCTTCCTTTGTCCCTAAAGCAGGATATGCACCTGCCCACTAACTTTTAATGAAGTACCTTTGATGATACCAAATTTCTTGTCTGATTCTAAACATCAGAAATTATTCAGGGCAGACACAGAGGTAACAGTAACATCAGTATATAAATATAATACTACAATAAGAGTTACACCTGTCTGCTCCTATAGCATTACATTTGGTGCCAAATTGTTGTAATGGTAAACCTGTCTTCTTCAAATTTAACTCCACTTATACTGTCGTAGGTGTAGATAGACAGCAGTTTTATCACAAGAGCTGATGTATGGTCCACAAACAAGTCCCCCTTCCCTTTTAAATGTTTTGAAGTTGTATCTCTTCACAGCCTAACAAAAATTTTAACATCTCCTGTTCAAGTACCCAAAGAAAAAGGGCATGGACAAACGTACATTCCTGTTGTGACCCTGGATGAAGCAGTTAAAGTTGGAGTAGTTTTGCTACATGTGTCTCGCTACAGAATTATGCAGACAGTGACAGTTGTATCCCAACAGCCTGTATCAGTGTCCTTTGATAGCGATGCAGCTGCTATATTTGTCTATATCCAAATACTTCAGCATCTTTACTTAATGTAAATTCCAATTATGGCATAACTCGAGGAACGAATGTATAAGCAAAACAAATGAGAGGGTACACAATCCCAAATATCTTTGTAGATAGTGTGATATTTAAGTTATGTAGGTAATACTGTAGTGAGTGAAACTATGAGAGATTCTTACAATTAAAACTGTGTGGAAAAGGCAAGACAAAATTTGAAAGGAATCTTTCAATGTGGAGGTTCAATTATAAAAAAAAAGTCCTTTTTTCTTTTATTTGCAATAATACTGATTATTTTTTATTAAACATCTAAAAAACAAACTAAGTTTTAAAAGTCTGCATACCTTTCTCTCCTCTCTTCTTTCTGGTCCTGTCTATATGATCCTTCAGCTGGATTCGGACTTGCCTTTCATTTGGCTGATCACGTATAAAAGGATGTTTTAAAAGCTGTTCTGTAGAAGGCCTCTGCATGTAGTTCTTCACTAAACAACCTTCTATAAAGCTAAAAAACTTTTTTGACCTGAAAGAGAAGGGGAAAAAGTGGAAAATTAATAAGACAGTTTTCAGTTCTTCCAAATTATATTTAAATCCCTCAATTCCCTCTCCTAATAAGAAAGTTCTCCCAAAAGAGTGATAACTGGTACCTTATATATACAGACTACCAAATTTGTGATTTTGCAATTTTTATTGAAACAGCAAATTTAAGGTTGGTCTCCATGACTGGGAAAACATGCA
>NW_017729032.1:150065315-150071948 GCF_001723915.1 Gavialis gangeticus
TTTGGTGGTGGCACGGCAGGGGGGGAAAACGAGGAAAGTGGGGGGGGGGGGGGGGGGGGAGGGGGGCTGCAAAACCAGGAAAGGGTGGGAAGCCCTGGCATCCTGAAACACAAGGGGGGGGCGGTGGCAGCATTGTGGCAGAGCCCTGTAACACCTCTGATCGATTGGCTGAGGATCCCTGGAAGTCCTGCCCCTCCCCAGAGACCGAGAGATGGCCATTTGAAAATGGTGCTGGACACCATGCTCAGAGTGCGAAATCAGAGAGCCAGTGCCCCAAATTTGCTAGGTCCCTACTTACAGACGTTCAGAAAAGATGCGGGAATATCGCCAATGCCAACATCCCATCCACAAGTAACACCAAACTGCCTTTATGCACACCTGCCTTAGTGAGGAATCTTTGTAGGAATTTAAAAAATTAATCTTTTTTTAACCTGAATGGCCATAACAAACATACTTAACATTTTCAACAGTTGACAATGTCACACAATTCATTCATTTCAGGCCCAAGGAATCAAATTCACCCCCAGCGTAACTCTACAAAACTTCTCTAAAGTGTTCTGGCTCATCCTGGTCTGCTTAAGACAGTAGTCATGTTCGGCAAATCAAAGTGCATCTTGTTAAAGTTACGATTAGTCCTGACAGCCTACTGTATTAAAGAGAAATTGTCAGGATAAGCATCATTTTAATAAATCCTGTTTTACCTCTACTTCTATAAAAATCCTTAGAGCAATGAGTGAAAAATATTTTTTAAAACTGCACTTTTTAGCATTTATACAGTTTTCTTCTTCTCTGGAATCCATCATGATCAATGAAAACAGGTTAAAATCAGCAGCATTTTTAGTCAACTTCACTTTTTAATTCTTGGGCATTTGCAAAATGCTGTTGTGCTTGGATTTTAAACACTATAATGAATGGACAAATTAAAACAAACAATGTTTCTTATCTCTCAAAAAAATCTTATAGGTAAATATTCATACTCTACCTTTTACAAAGCTTATTTAAAATGGACTTCCTGAAGGGGGTTTTTTTGTACTTTTTAAAGATAGTAAGGTTTCTACAAAGAAAAGCATAAGCAAGAGGTGTGCAAACACTTAATCTGATTTCCTGTCTTTAATACCTACAGGATCTGTGCATATATGTGCACAAATATATACACGTATATAGAACAGCACTGTTCTACCAAGACGACAAGGATCAAGACAACAATAACAAAAAGGTTATTTATACATTAGTATAAATGGTCACATCACATTATACAGCTGCTCCTTGCTTAACGTCATAGTTACGTTCTTGAAAAATGCGACTTCAAGTGAAATGATGTTAAGCAAATCCAATTACGTCACAATAGTTATCTACTACCAGGTGGTGGGCAAGCAACATTATAACTGAACATTGTGCAACTTTAAATGAGTATGTTCTCTAATAGATCAGCGGCGTAATAATGAAACAACGTTAACCAGGATGATGTTAAGTGAGGAGTACCTGTAATTTCTCTATGACAGAACTTCTGCATTCAGCCTCACACTCACAGAATTCATGAAGCATATTTTTTAATGCTTATATGTACTCTTGCACCACATTCAATCTATAAAAAACCTCTTTCTAGTAAACAATATTGTTTCATACATGTCAGTTGTATGTAATAATGACAAAGGGGTAGTGGGTGGGGAGAGAATCCTGCAATGTTCATGGACTCTTCTCAGCTGGCAAGCACATGCGCAGTCTCAAACATTTACAATAATTATTGTGAAGGCCTTCATTAATTTTAATAGCTCCTTTCAATGTAGCATCAAGGCAGCTATGGTACTGTCTTGTTTCTTTATCATCTTGCATCTCAGAAAATATACTGCAAATTAGGAATGCAACAAAAGACTAGACTGAGTTGTGGTATAATTTGTCGCCCTAATATGATGCTCTGTTACCAAAGCAGCTTATTTTTATTATTGTCTCATGATTCAAAAAACATTTCCCTAAAATAAAATAAAACTAAAAAATAATTAATGTATATCATCTTATTGTCCTTTGATTTAATGCCATAAGAAGATAAGAAAAGAGTGATTTAGCCAACTTAAACTGTTACTACTTCCTTATAACAGTAAATTAGTACTTCCTTTATTTCATGGCATACTTGTTGTTATGTTGAAAAGGAAACTATAAAACAGATTGCATGAAATAGGTAACTACTACGTACCATTTCTTGGATTTTAGCCGTGGAGGAGGATTTCTTGGAATAAGAAACAGCGCCCTCATTGGATGCATGTCACAGAGGGCTGGGGAAAAAGAGTTTATATATAAATATATTTGCTCAGCTTTTTTTTCCATTTTGCATGGTTCTGTATCATGACTGCTCAATTTCCATAGATGTTCTCTATCCCCAATTGCACATCTATGATGAGCAAAGACAAGAACAACCTTAAACAAACTTAAATCAAAATGTAACAGCTCCACTGCTAACTCTGCATTTTAAAGCCAAAAAAAAAAGTCTGCATCAGTCACCTGATATCTCCCGTTGGCCTATGGAAGGGACAGATACCTATTTCTGCAGAAATCCACCTCTTCTTCAAACTCAAGGTACTTTGTGGTGTCACAGTCCATAAAGGGAAGGAAGAACAGGCTGGGAGCAGAAGCTTTGGTCTGTACCACTATATGCACCTCCTCTGCCTTTTCACTTGTGAAAAAGATTTTTTTCCTGATAGCTCATCTCCAATGGAACTGCATGGTCAATGAGTGCACAAAGAGGGAAGCTGGGAGGTGAAGCAGAGTCAGGACTCCTGGGCAGACAACCACAATTCTGCATGGATGCCTGTGGACCAGCAAGTATGGATAAGAGTTCTCTGCCAAGGGAGCAAATACTAATGTTGAAGGAATGATCAGCTATGAAAGATACTGGGGGTTCAGTGCAAATGATTCCCTTACCCCTTACCCAAAGGCCTTGGCTACCGATCTTAAGAGAGGGACCAACTAGGGACTATTATTGTAGCATTAAAAAAAATGCATTGCCAATACCCATCAGGTAAAAATGCCTTGAAGGCATGCAGAGCCAATAAGAGCTTTAATCTGAGCAAATAAATAAATAAAAACAAATCCACGTGTTCTCAACAGAAAAGTTGTTAGAGAGACAATAAAAAAATAAAGCTGCAGGCAAAGCAAATGGTCAAAGAACAGCTGATGCAGCCAGAACGTAAGCATGTGTGCAAATGTGCAATCCCAAGGGGGAAAGAATATCAAAAATATGAATTTGAACAAGGCAACTGAATTCCATATGACAATTTTAACAGTTTTTATTTTTAAGTCACAGACGAAGAAGATGGCATTTCATAACTACAAAGGATGTCAATACTCTCCATCTGATCATTTCTATGACAGCTGTTAATCAGATGTTTCATTATTACATACATAAATAGTAGCCTGACACACTCAAGTTTAAATGGAACATTCCAGTTTTCATACTAAAAGACTGACTGGGATGGCAGGGTAGAATATTAATTTATCCACTTGCTAGGAGTATAGTCAAGTGAAAACAAAAGTTTGTAAACTCCATTTTTCATGCAGTTCCGGTCCTCTGGTTCAGCTTCATATAAGTATTCCCCAGTATGTGAAAAAAATACAGCATGAAAAAAAGTTATGAATTTGAGGCCTTTTAAATTCTTTTTCTGAATATATTCAAATGGTCTACATTAAAAAAGTTCTTCACGAACAGTTCTGAATGTATGCTTATCATCTAAATCACATTCCTCCAAGAATCTTTGGCATTGTGCAAGTAGTAAGAAAGGAAAGATAAGAATTTCTACCCTGCCCCTCTTCTGCAAATCCAAGGCACACTGTTCAAGAAGAATCTTACCACTACAATGACTTATGGATATTAAAGATGGAAAAGACATGATAAGTAGTGTAAAAGTCCTGACAAAGCAGGATAGTACGTTTTTCAACCTTTTTTTCTCTGCTCTAAGTTTACATCTCATGCAAGGGTATTCACTACACCTTAGGGACATAGCTCCAAAGCCTAATATACCCACTTTAGGAAGTTAATAGACCAATTAGCTTCCAAATGCTCCTAATACTTTTATTACACTACTATAATCACAATCTGCACAGTAATGCTTAAAATACTGCAGTATCTTTAGTGATGTTGCTGTTTATAGTATTTTATATTTATAGAACAGAAAAAAACCCCCAAAGACTACAATAACACCATCAGCACATTTTCAGAAACCTCAAAGCTGGGTTTAGATTACAACCAGAAGCTCCTAAGTATAAGTTTCAACTTTAATCAGCCGCTTGGAAAAGAATACATATCACTTACGGGGAGCGCCTTCTGCCATTTCAATGGCTGTAATGCCACATGACCAGAGGTCACTCTGCAAAGAGAAGACCATATGTTAGTAGGTATATTTGCCCATTTAGATAATAAAGTAACATTATCTGCTAACACACTGCAGGTAACAGGCTAAAACCAGCTACCAAGTTTCTTTAAGTAATAGCACTTAAAATGGCTTTAATCTTTTAACCCCACCAAAAGCTGCTAAATGTTGTATCAGATATCATGTGTGCCTGCGCACGCATAGACACACACACACACAATAATGCATGCAACATTTTTAATATATACATAACAGTAAGGTATTTGAAGGCATAACAGCAGGTCATATTCACCCAAAATGTAGATTTCCTGAGGAAAAAAATAGTAGGGGGATTTTTAAAACAGTCCCATGGACAATTATTGTAAGAGATGAATTCTTTCATGCAATCTTCTGCTAATGCAGGAAACCCCAAAAAATGAAGAGTACTAGGAAGAAAGGTAAACACTGGCCAGCATGTTTCAAACATCTAGACCAGTGGTCAGCAATTTTTGGACAGAGTGGATCTGCTACTTTGACTTGTAAGAGGTTAGTACGCCAGGTCAGACAGAGGGGGTGCTGCAAGGGGCCTGTTACTTGTTTTGACAGCACAGCCCTGGCCCTGTCCACACCAAGGCATGCGTGTGTACCCACCCCTGATCCAGACTGCGGAAATGCAAGTCAATACAGAATGCATCGTATGTTGAAAATTCTTTGTTTTAATAATGGAGCATTATACTTCTGCATATGACTTTAAAAACCAGCACTTTAGCCCACCACAGCTTCTTGGCAGCTCAAGAAATCTGCTACCATTACTAGTCCAATAATTGGTACATGATGTGGCAACACAAATTCCTGCATGCCAGCTGACATGGGTCAATGGCCATTAGCTCATGAGTGATAAGCAGCTTCTGTTCCTTAGGCACCTATTGGCTAAGAAGTTTCTTCACTGCAGTTTCACATGGACTGCATTTTAAGGTGGGGAGGGGGAAGAGGATTGACCCAGAATAGAAATCTGTTGACTGGCAACTATGCTGGAAGATGATTATATTCCCTGCTGAATCACAACTATTGATAATAAAATTCTCTCCCACTATTGGCAAAGGGAAAAATGTAATTCCTAAAGAATCCTTCAGGGGACAGAAATTCCATTAGTTTCTGACAAGGACGAGGGATGTGGGGAACAGGAACAGAACGCTTTGTGAGAAAAGTGTTGATGAGAACTCCCTGGTGATCATCCTTTGATTATAGGAACACTTGCTGGAATGGATAACTTGTTCTATGCCCAATCACTAGGTTACAAGCAACAGAACTTCTGGTCAACTGCATTTTCAGGCCCAGAATATTTCCACTTTGGCACCCATTCCTCTTGGTTCAACTCATTAGCTGCCACCAACTTGTTTCCAAGCTATCTTGAAAAACTATCTAAAGTCTGCAGCAAATGGATCCTACTATATTGATTCAGTTGAAACCCTTCCAAATTCAACAGAAGCAAGAGACAGTGGTTTAAGATGGACACAAGTATGAGTCACAAGTATTCTATACCTACATTGAATTCATTTTCACTTTATTCACTGGGGGGTTCTCCCATGAGAATAATTTGTATTAGATTAAATGTAATCTTAAAATAATCTTGACCCTTATTTCCTATCCATGCCCTACAAAATTGTAAATTACATCTTTAAAACCTAGGCCAAGGGTTAGTGAGGAACTAGTTGGGGAACTTCTGGAGGGACTGGATGTATTCAAATCAGCTGGTCCGGACGATCTCCACGCTTGAGTACTGAGGGAATTAGCAGAGGTCATTGCGGGACCCCTGGCACAGCTTTACGAGCACTCGTGGTGCTCTGGCATGGTGCCAGAGGATGGGAAGAGGGCCAGTGTAGTTCCCATCTTCAAAAAGGGGAGGAAGGAGGACCTGGGAAACTATAGGCCAGTTAGTCTTACCTCAATCCTGGGCAAGGTTTTTGAGAGAATTATTCTGGCACACGTCCACAAGGGGCCAGCAGGGGAGATTATACTTAGGGGCAACCAACACGGGTTCATTAGCGGCAGATCCTGTCAGACCAACCTGGTGGCCTTCTACAACCAGGTCACAAAATCCTTAGATGTAGGGGTAGCAGTGGACATAGTCTTCCTGGACTTTCGGAAGGCCTTCAACGTTGTCTCTCACCCCATTCTCGTTAAGAAACTGGGGGAGTGGTGTCGACACCTACACAGTCAAATGGGTCGCTAACTGGCTGGAGGGCAGCACCCAGAGAGTGGTGGTGGATGGGTCATTTTCAAACCTGGAGGG
>NW_017729032.1:150076948-150094865 GCF_001723915.1 Gavialis gangeticus
CTGTTCAGCCTCCACAAGAGAAGGCTGAGGGGGGATCTAGTGGCCTGTTACAAACTAGTCAGGGGGGACCAGCAGGCACTGGGGAAGTCCCTGTTCCCCCGAGCACTGCCAGGAGTGACCAGGAATAACGGTCACAAGCTGGCAGAGGGTAGACTTAGGCTAGCTATCAGGAGGCACTACTTCATGGTCAGGGCGGCTAGGATCTGGAACCAACTTCCAAGTGAAGTGGCACTGGCTCCTACCCTGGGGGGTCTTTAAGAGGAGGCTAGACGAACACCTTGCTGGGGTCGCTTGACCCCAGTACTCTTCCCTGCCATGGCAGGGGGTTGGACTCGATGATCTGCTCAGGTCCCTTCCGACCCTACTAACTATGAAAACAAGTAGACTGAAGTGCATATAAAAAAAATTAGTCCAGAGAAATGAGCTGAAAATATCAATCCAATTCACTACAGCTTCAGTATGTTTATGCATACACAAGTAGATTATTCAGTTTAAGGAGGTGTTTTTGACTCAAATAAAATAAAGAGAGCTGCAAATTTTGTATGTTATTCCCTTTCCTATGCCACCATGAAAACAAGGTAAAACGCACCTGGAGCTTTTATTAAAAGGAATGCTTTTATTAAAGGGATATAGTTACAGGAAACACAGCGAACCAAAAATTGGAGGTGCACATCAAAACAATTTTAGAGGTAACAGCGGAGGTGTGTAGAGATGAGGGAAAGTATATCTGATAGATTCATTCTTCTTAACAATTATGTCATCTCATACTAGGACCAGACATGTATTAACCAGCTCCATTTACGTTTCCACTTAACCCTTCTACTCAGACAAGAGTACCCCTTTCACATGATGGCTTTATTTGGGGCAGACCTTAAAATTAAATTATTATAGTAATTCATGACAATGTAACAACTTTTCCAAAATTCCTCTTTACTCTTATTTTCAGCATCTCAACACAATGAGACCTTGGGCAGAATTTCTAGGAGCATGCAATACATGTACTAATTTTTACTAATATTTAAAGATAATAAACTGGTAATGATCCATACACAGTACTCTCGTTAGAAAGATGTAGGTCTACAAGAAATTACTCTCACAAAAGATACAAAAGACATAATAGCTGCCTTCAATCAAAGCCGTTAAAGATAGCAGATGTACTTTTTATTACTGTGTGAACAGGGCTCTCTTACTCTGTAATCATATGTAGCGTCAGGATTTTCATCACAGGCAATAACTTCTGGAGCCATCCAGTAAGGAGTTCCAATAAAAGTGTTTCTCCTGCCAACTGTCCTGTCCAGCTGAGCACTCACACCAAAATCCACTGTGGGTGGAAAAAGATGAAAATAAAACAAGAGAGAAAGAAAAAAAAACATGCTGTGATTACTTCTCTAAAATGATTTGAAAAATAAAGCCATATGGAAGCTCTGGGTGAGAGGACCAAGGTCAAGAGAAACCATTCAAGCAATCAGAATCCTTGTTCTTTGGACAAAATATACTCAATACCACAACAGTCAGGAGATCCAGCAATATACAATTTGCTCTTCAGCACCTCACATTACAGATCATCTTCCTGCACAGATAGGAGGGGGTATGTGCGTCTCTGTCTGTGTGCGTCAGGCAGGGGGAAGGAAGAGGGGCCCATTGTACCCCACCAAGAGCCCAGCTGCAGTCACTGCCATCCAGAATGTAGAACTACCCAGTTACATTTCTGATTACCGTTTCAACAATATTGATTTTGGTGGCGAGGAAGAACAGCTGCCTCCACAAGTCATGGGTCAGGAGAACTGGCCCATACAGGGTAACTGTCTTCCACAGGCATTCATGCAATGATAGTACTGTTAGCTTGTTGCCCCTTGGGCTACAATATTCTCTGCTCAAAAATCGGGGACAGAAAGAAAAGAACTAGTCATAAGATTACTTCCCACTCTAATTCATATGGAGGAGGCACAGGCAGGAATAAGAATGGAGTAAAATTTAAGAAATACCAACTCAATCACCAGTCTATGCAGTTTCTGCAGCAGTAAATTAAACTGTCAGAAAAACCTACTTATTAAATTGGCGCAGTCCTCACCTTCCCCCCTAGCACAAACCTGATAATACAGGTAAAACTGCTTTGCTCAATTTGAATTTAATGCAGATATAAGCACCTTTATTTAAAAAAAAAAATTGGCATATATCAGCATAGACACCAAAGGCACATTCACCCACATCCATTTTTGTAGTAATTACGTTTTGGCTTTTTTGCCATTTACATTGTGTAAATAAACCTTACAGAATTAAGAGGCAGCTATTGTGTCCCACTCGGAAACCCACACACAAGGTCCCCATTCCACCAGTCAGGACACCTTTCAGTTTCAGCTAAAGGGAAGATACAGTACAACACAAGGGATACAAATTGAAGAGGAATGCTTCAGCCTGATTTAAAGAACATAAGGAGCACCAGACTGCGTCAGACCACTGGTCCATCTATCCTGGTATCTTCTCTCCTGCAGCAGCAGAGATGGAGTGCTAACGGAAGATTATTTAAACAGGGCCTATCCAGACAGATCCTACCCCTTTTATAGTTTACATCATCCAGAGACCTAGGAAGTCCTAATCTGTACCTTGCAGCTCTAACTATAATGTTTAATAGCCATTGGTGAACCTCCTCTGCATGAATTTGATCAATTCTCTTTTCAACCTGGTTAAAAGTATCAGTCTTTATAATAATTTTGGGGCAACGAGTTCCTTTTGCATGTTTTAAACAAATTATAAATTAACCAAAAAAGCTGACAAGCTTATAATACAATAAATGCAGGATAATAAAGAGTGTAATAACTGGAAGAGGCAAAAATATGCTGGCATGAAAGCATACGTTGCCTTGGAGCCTAGAGGCCAGACCAGGAATGACAACAGCTCTAAACAGGTATCCCAGCAGCTCCAACAGGCATCTGGGCCATATGCTGCAGGTTAGCTGTAAGTGCTATATGATGTCTGTCTCGAACCCAAGCAACAGATGCTTCTTTAATTATAGCCAGATACAGACACCCACTGATTGCTGTTTTGCTGGTGGCTTCTGAATTCAAAATAAAAGTCAATGCTGGTGTTAAAGCTGACCTGCTTAGCCATTCAAAGTCAGTAAGGGGTACAAAGTAATCTATCCACTGATCCCAGTATTCCTAGAAAATGAGGGGAAATGCAGGTAGTCTCCTCATTCATATTGCAGCAGTGACCGAATTTCATATATCTATATCTACAGATAAATAGCATTATATAAATCACATGCTATTGCATGTGACATTCTAAAGAAATAAAATGAATGTGAGAAACATCAAGTGGATATTCTTGCCTACTTACCCAGCTTCACCTCTGCATTTTCTGTCAATAATACATTCTGCCCTTTGATGTCCCGATGAATCACATGGTGGGCATGGAGATGTGCCAGGCCCTGAACAAAAAAAAAAGACATACATCTAAGGTTAGCTCCTCTACTTAGCAGCAGTCCCATAGAGTCCAAATTGACACAGACAAAGTGCTTGGTTAGTTACTCTTGAAGTTATTAAAAAACCCACACTATGATGCAGTGGTTTTTGGGATCCTGCTCATGGAATGCATGCACCCTGTTGCACTGTACACTTCTACAGCATGCCACCCACATAGATTTTGATAATCAAACAGGGGCTACCGAAAGTGGCGCACATACTGCAAACAAATAAAGCCCAATATCTGTGCTTTACAAATTCTTTTTAGCTGCAGCTTTAAAAACTAACTCCCATAAAGTTTCAAGACAATAAATCTGTGGTTGTGATGTGCATAGTGTCATCTGTAAAAGAACAGCAACTTAACATGGGAAATGAACCAACCCACACTTATTTCCAATGCCAGTAATCCTTAAGAGGAGAAAAATGCGAGATAAATTTATTTAGCAGGTGAAGGCGATACAAGCAATAGACTAGAGAACCTTGGCAAAGTTGCAGTTCTGGTGTTTTGCTCCTGTACTTGGATTATTGTTCTTTGCAATTGAATACATACAAAAGACAGCATTATATTTTCCAAAGAAAACAAAACCTGCTGGCATACAGTGCTTTTGGTTGAGACACCACCTGGATCCATGCCCCAAAGCATTAACAATGTGGAGGAAAGGATAAGGAAGATGTATGTTATATTTTACTATCTAATATAATTTGTGGAGCAAAAGGCAAATCTCTTAGCAACTGACTTTATTTTGGTTTCTCTTCAGCAGTCTGTTTAGAAAATTCTATTCTCTAGTGGCATCATCTTGCTTGCTCATGCTGCCCTCAAAGATTTAATGGTTTTGTAGGGGGGGAGGTCTTCTTTTTAAAAAACAAAAAAACCCGAAAACCTTAAGTTGCAGAAGGTTAAAAGAGTAGTAATTGCTATGGAGCAATTTTCTAACACATGTTCTTCATTAAATGATCACTAACTAGTTTGCCTATATAACAGTTTGGTTTTTTTTAAGAATAGTTAATGAATGTGGCAAATAATAGATGTCATGAGCTACAGCAATGAATGTTTAATGTTCCTGAGACCATCCACTGACTTAAGACTAAGCATGGCCTTGTCCTCTGTGAAAACTAAGGCTTCTACTGTGGCTTGGCACAACATACCTTGTACAGCCTCAGTCCCATATTGCATCAACTGGGAAGGTAATCTTCAGTTCCCACATCTGTATCCTTACTGGAAAGCATGTTTGGATTGGGAACAGGATAGGAGGACTTGCTATTCAAATTCTGGACCACTGCCCTACCACTACCCAGCACACAAGGATACATTTGATAAATCCTCTCCTAAATTTCCACTTGCACAAAACTTTAAGCTCACTAAGGTTATATCTTTTTCTCCCTCCAAGACAAAATCATCGAATCCAATCTTTTATTTTTTTTTCAATGCCTCCTGACAATATGCCTCCTCGCTTTCTCAAAACATTCAGATTCCAACTAGCAAACAATTCATCCCTTTAAAATTCTTTCACAAGAACAAGAGGCAGTATTTTTGCAATACTGTTTTAGATGTTAATTAAGGGACTCTACTCCAGAAATATGACTTCACACTTTACTGGAAGAGAATCTAAGATATGCAGGGTAAAGTATGCTGCACTTCAGAAATAATTATTAGAAGTTTTATAACCACCACAGATAGAGTATTGAGACACAACTTGACTGATGTTGAAAACCAGTTATAAATGCAACTTGTAACAGAGTTGCCATTGAGTATTTTTGTCACTTGCATTCCCGCTTACTAGTGAGTGGCAACAAAACAGTCCAAATGCAAACAGCTTTCGGCACTGCTCTCTGGAGTTAGGGCAATAAGCCAAGATTCCCTGTCTTCCTCCCTCTTCTCAAAATTTACTCCTGGCACAATGCACAAAAGCGGAAGACAGAAGCCACGTTTGACATAAGGTCCAATGATACGGTCCTTTACTTCAGGTTTTATTACTAGAGCAGTCCCATTCACATACTGTTACTAACAATATGCAGTGAAAGATATTTTTCTTTATCAGATGAGAGGTGGAACGCTGTTACCAGTTTCAATCAGCACAACACTCAAAATGCCGATCAAGCAGTGCCACATTTACATCAATTGGAAATTACACATGAAAAAGTAACAAAACTACAGGGGACAGCCATCTTTCTGAAAAGTAAGATTGTATACTGCCATAAAACATTTTAGGGGCCTGACTGAGCATGACACACCATTCTTCTCCATCAGTTACTGAAAGTATCAGTGTGCAAGCACTCCAAGCAGAATTTTCAAAAAAGCTCTCACCACTGGCCTAACCCTGCTCCCACAGCTTCAATGTAAGCAGAGGAAAGAGCCTAGTGCTAAGCATTTCTTAAAAATCCCAGCCTTAATCTAATTTTGTTATATCAGTATGGATAATTAGGGGTTCCAGAAGCATGCCTGTGCACATTAGAGATATGAAAAACATATTCTCAAACTCTGTGCTGGCCTCTTGTGACAGTTACCCACTTTCTGCAAGGTTGCCATTACTGTCCTTCCACACAGCAAGCAGACATTTGGGGCTTTTACCCCAAGAATCTTAAATGTAAACAACCCTCTTCAGTTCCATCCATATTAGTACAGAAACTAAGGTTGACACAATGGATTACTGTCCTCACCCTGAGAATCTCTCTTGAGATGTATGCTATCCAGTCTTCTTTCAGAGTATTCCCTTTTGTGTTCTTCACAAGGTCTGTGATAGATCCTGCTCCACAAAACTCCATAACAAGCTGAAAAACAAACAAGCCAGTACTGAACACAATTCACAGACAACCCAGGGTTTAAGATGCAGCAAAGTTTGATATAATATTATTCTCATACAGAGACAAATGGTCAAATACCTTGTCTTGGCCTGGAAAAGGGAGGTAAACACAGTTCTGATGCATGTCACGCATATAGAACATGTCTCATTAGTAGGGACCTACTCAATTTGTGATTTCATGGAAACCACACTAAAAAAAATTAAATTAAATTGGACATTGTCTGCACAAGCTACAAAACAACCAAAACAACTGCCCCCCCCCCGCAAACCTCAAACTTACTAAAAATAAAATGGTGGTTCACCGTGGCTGCTGTGGCCTGGCCTATGCTGAGGGGTTAAAATGATCACACCATCCCAAAACTTCTTATTTTGCAATTCCCATTTATTTACAAGGGTCAGAAACAACTGCTGGCATTGCACATATATTTATATCTTAGCTTCTTAAATAGCTAGGCACTGTTAACTAAAAAACACATTCATGCATAATGATCAACACTGAAATATTTTCATTCCACAGGAACTAAGAACTAATTTCTATCCACTGACAATCCCTTAGAAATTTCCAATATTTTTATTTCAAAAGTTAAAAATAAATACATACATAAATAACCCAAGGGATTCTAGAAAGATGCACCGATACATCGGTCTGATATTGGTTCGGCACCAACCTAAAGAAAGTTGGTTGTATCAGAAATCAGCCCAATGTGGCCAATAATTTGGCCGATAAATGCCCATGGGTGCGCGCAGCTGCAGTACAGCGCAGGCAGTGAGTACAGCCCAGCAGCTTGGAGAGCTGAGTCCAGCTGGTAAGCCCACTGTGGTGGAAGGGGAAGGGGGAGGGAAGGGGTGTGGGAGGGCAGATCAATGCCACCCACGGTGAGGGAGTGAGTGGGGCAGGTGCTACCCAGCTGAAGTGGTGCGGAGCGCAGGACGAAACTGCAGCTCATCCAGGGAGTGAGTACGCTCCCTGGATCTGCACAGGGTAAGGTGGGCAGGGTGCAGCTGTGGGCTAGAGCCGGGCTGCGCCAGGCTCTTCTCAGCAGAGGCTGGGTTCGGGGTGGGTGGTGGCGGCACTGGGAGGAGGACTACGGGGGCGGGGAAGGGGGGAGGCTGCAGCCACTCCAAATTTCACCATAGCCCTCCTGCAATCCCACCTCCCAGAGTTGCCACCACCTGCCTGGGGTAGCTCTAGCTCAACCCCCACCTCCACACACGCACTGGGAAGAGCCAGAGCTGCACCGGACGGGTGCTGGCAGCACTGGGAGGGGAGGGCTATGGGGGGTGGGGGCTACAGCAAAATTTGGGGTCACTGCAGCCCCCCCTGTAACCCCCCTGCCAGCACTGCTGCCACCTGCCTGAAGCCCAGCCACCGCTGAGAAGAGCCCGGTGCAGCCCTGACTCCAGCTGTCAGCTGCAGTCCACCCACCCTGCCCTGCCCCGCCCTGATCTGGGGAGGAGGGGCAGCTCCTGCTGCTGTGCGCTACTTGCCCAGTGGCTCCCACTGCTGCTCCCACCCTCGTCCTGGAGCACCAGACAGGGGGAGGAGGGGGAAGGAAGCATGCTCCCGGATCTGTGTGGGACAGGGCAAGGCGGGTTGCACCTGCAGGCTCAGGCAGGGGGCTGTGCTGCACTTGGGGTGGGCTACAGAGAAATTTGGGGTGGCTGCAGTCTGCCCTGCCCCATGCTGCCCTGCGCAGATCTGGGGGCACATGCCCCACCACCCTGTACCCTCCTGAACAAGCTGCAGGACAAGCAGAGCACAGCAGCAGAAGCCGCCCCCACCAAATGAGCTGTGGCTCCATCCTGTGCCTGCGCCACCCCAGCTGGGCAGTGCCTACCCGAGCCCCATCGCCAGCCCCAACCCCACTCCCTCCCTCACTGCAGGGAGCATTGATATGGCCCCCCCCACACCCATTCACCCACATCAGACTTACCAGCTGGACACAGCTCTTCAAGCTGCTGGACTGTGCTCCTCACTGCCTGCATGCTGTGCTGTGGCTGAGCACGCACACATGCATACACAAGCATTTATCAGCCAAATTATCAGCCACTTCAGGCCAATTTCCAGTATCAGTCAATTTTCTTTACATCACTCCAGAGCCGATATCATACCGATGTATTGGTGCACCTCTACTCCTATACTCCACAGAGTTTTATTTAAAGTATGTGTTCACAAATTACGTTTAAGTGTTTTTTGAGAGAATGTGTTCAACACCATACACTGAGGGTGCATCTACGTAAGTCGCTTACCGCCAAATTGACTAATTAGCTCAGCAGTAAACATCTTGCATCTACACATGCAGGACTTTTCGGCTAGACTAAACTAATAAACCCCACAACACGACAGTATTTGTAATACTTGTATATACCCTGCTACAGAGTTTTTTACTCTGCAGCAATGCACATGCAGACACTGACACAACTGGCTGGGACACAAAGAGGCTTCAGTGTTGGGGCTGCCTGCTACCTAGCCCCATGCTAGAGCACCGTCATAACCCAGCTAGCCCCTCCACAGCACATTGAGTCGGGTCACAACAGCCTCAGGCTAGGAAGCTGACCGCCCAGGCTCCTTGCCAGCCAGGACTTCTCCAACTTGGCTCAATGCGCTGCAGTCTCAGGCACATGAGTATATGCGGTGCCCAGGAGCAATAAACTCCGTAGCAATAAGCACCAGAGTTTATTGCTCTGCATTAATATACAAGTGTAGAGATATCCACAGTGTCTTTAAAATGCCTAACAGTTATCAACATCATTAAAATGTTAGTGTTGGGTAACCCCAAATCTTAAAAAAGGAGAAATTTAAGAAGGCAAAATGGTTATATTTTCTTGCTGCTCAGCTGTTTTTTCTTTAAGTGCATTATTATCTACCTGAGAAAAAATAAAGTGATTTAAATAAGTCAAATGCTAATAGCAAATCTTAGAACAATTTTTCTCTAAAGGATGCACCAGTACAATTCATCTGATTGATCCTGCCATGAAATATCAAACTCCATTACTTTGTATTACCTAACATGATCTTTCTGCTGTCCTCAAATAATAAGCAAAGGGGAAAAGGCCTATGAGCATACTTGAGAAACATCTGCTTACCCATAACTGATCATCATGCCCTGGAGGACTTTTTTTAATGAAAGCACCATAGTAGGTTGCAATATTTCTATGATGAGAGTACTTCTTTAGCATATTTATCTCCAGCTTGATTTCTTCTTCTTCATCCTTTGAAACAAAACAAAAAACATGCATTTTATATGATGTGCATTATTTATCACCTCCACACTCACATGAATGGGTAGATACAAAGGAAGAGAATTCAAGTTATACCAGCAGCATGCTCAATGAATAGTTTGGCTTGGTGCTATAGGATTGTCAGGATTTGTTATGGGAAAAATACCTGAAACAGGCATTTTTCTCCCAGAACTTCAGAAATCCTGACACCATTAAAAGACTGAAAATACATGCAATTGATAAGAATTCCACAAAATTCCCATAGTTTAAATGACATATTGATAATTACATGGGAATTTCTCTGTAACTGGAAAAAAGACTTCTGAAAGACCAAAAAGATCCATTTTTCACAAGTCAGCCGGGTTATTGCAGTCATGGCACAGACAGTTTCTAATAAACTTTCTATTAAAGCCACAGAATTTAGAATGGATCAATTATCAGCAGCAAAAAAACCCTGAGTTGGGGGGGGGGGAGGCGGACACACGACTGACTATAACATTTGACCAATTCTATATAAGTCCCATGCAAACCACTCAGTGGCACGGGTTTTTACCATTAAAGTATGCTCTCCTTCAGGACTGAGTCTTTACAGGAAATGGGTTACACAGAAGCCCATCTTGTGCCAAAAGCAGCAGACAGACTAATTCGGCTTCAGGAAGACAACTTGGAAGCTCTGGAAGTCCCTTTACTCATGTAAATGAGCCGTTTGCCCTGCATCCCACAGGTCATTCCTCCATGGTTGTACACAGGAAGAGCAAGTGCATCAGGAAGAGCATGGCTAGGAGTCCAATATGTAAACAGGATACCATACACAAAGACAGAGGAAAGGTTTCTTTTTTCTTCCCTTAGTAAAATGCTCCTACATAGCACCAACTCAGGCTGAAGACAGCTTATTTTCCAAAGGAAGAAGTTTTTTGCAATAGTTCACAGTAGACATGATATCAGAAACAGCTGAAATTTATGCTGTTTGGCTGTTTGTTTTACAGGAGGTTAAGTACCAGTAGCTGCTAATGTGAGCGGGTTGGGGTGGCCTGCAAACGAGAGGCAGAACACATGCCTGAAGGCAGCATGGCTGTCTACAGAGGGAATGGTATGAAAGAGGATATACTGCGATTGCTGGCCATGCTTACTGGTACAGGCAGAAGTACACTGCTTAAAAAGGACATAATCCACAGACAAAACTTCAAATATTCCACATTCACATTGACTTCAGTGGGAACAGAATCAGTCCAATAGTTTGGGTTTCCATTCAGTCCAGTAGACTTTAGGAGCAAAGCTTGTGAGGTATTACATTGATAGAGACAGCAAACAACTGGCTATAACAGCAAGTCACACACAGACAGTGCAAAATCAGATTGTCAATGCACGTTACCCTGTGACTTGCTAGAGCAACTGTGCTATTTCAGGCCTGAACCTTTTCCCAAACTAAGACCACAAGTGGTGCTCTATCATGGCAAACTGTCAATTTAGTTTCCAATGGACATTTGTCCATAGCACAAAAGACCATGCTTATCATTTCATGTGCGTTTTCAATCAAGTTTGAACTCTCAGTGAAAGAGGAGAATAGCTCTACTGCTCTTAATGTCACTAGGTCTTTAAAGATGACACATTCTCCATTTAATGATCCCCAGCAAAATTAAAAAGCTAACAGACCTGAGGCCTCCAGGCATTCCAGCAAAGACAAGCAAGTAAAAATGTGGTAACCTTCCCATTACTAAAGCAGATCAAGGACCCTGGGAAAAAAAGGGGTTGATCAAAACCAAAGTTATTTGTGAAAAAAGGTTGGTTTTGATTCACTGTACTGATTCAATGAGCATTTTTTCACCTGTCAAGTATGTTCCACTTCAACATATTTAAATGAAAATTTTCAATTTTCAATTCAAAATAACTTTGTTTTGAAATGTTGTTTTTAAAACAAATAGAAATTGAATGAGAAATGTTGATATTAAAAAAAAAAACCACACACTTTCAATCAACTCATGTTTTTTCATGATTTGTTTATTCGCAGAAATTATCTTTTCATCCCAATTTGAGACCTGACATTTTTTAAAAGACCTTGCTGCAGAACAGGAAAACCATTCCCTACCCGGCTCTTCCCATTAGTATATGCTTTGCTGAACAATCAGGTTGTAAGATAGCTGCCAATTCCTGCATGAGAGACCTGGAATTGGATGCTGCACGTTCAGATTAAGGTGCTTTTTTAAGCAAGGTTGTACAGAAGAACCTCACATCCTGCTGCATACACTATTATTCCTTGCACAGTTGCTCCTATTAGGTCCTCAATTTGCTGAGGCCTCTCATCACAAAGACAAAGGGTAAATTTAAAATGATTGAGGAGAGAGACTGTCACTCACAGGAAAGGATACAAAGCTACATCCTTTTTTCTTGGAAGACAGAGGCAGCTGGTTAGCCCCTCTTAGTGATTTTATGCAGCTGGCATCAATTACCACTTAGCCCATTATCAGTGGATACAAACTCCCATAGAAACATTCTTTGTCTCTGTCTGTGACAGGACAGCAGTAAGTGTTTTCACTTGTACATTCACTGTCTGTTTGTGACAGAATGTCTGATTACTAGTAATTTTTGCAGTAAGCTATATTTTTGTAAGAGCCACATGATTAAATCAAGTTTCAGTTAGAGCAGAGTCCTCTCCAATTTCCATTTACTTAGCTAGAGACTGCTATAGCATTTTTAGGGACAAATAGAACCGGTAGGAGTTTTTATATTAAAAAAGATTAACGAGACATTACCTGTTGATTTCTAGCCCATGCTACAACTATGAATAAATCTATCATCATGGTAAAAATACCAGTAATATCACTTTTCAAGATTTAACGTCACACGTTAAATATAAAACAACAATGAATATTATCTGTAATAGCACCATCTGGTGGGTGCCACACAGTTTACACTTGGAAGCCACAAGATTTTGTTTCTTTCCCAGCACTTACATTAAAGGCACTGATTCTCAACCAGGGTGTCATGGTACCTTGGGGTGCCTTCAGATACTTTCAAGGGTGCTGCACTGGTAGGTGAGCAAAGATCATTCATCAGGTAAACCCAGAGATTTCCAATAGTAATTCAGTATTAGGTACCTGCTCACCTGCTGTAATCTTACTGAGTTCTTTGCAACAGAATTGCTCTATTATTTTTCTGTAGTCAAAACCTGAGTGAAAACTTAAGAAATCACATTTTCCAGAGGTGCTTCAAGTTAAAGGTTGAGAACTACTGGATAACTGCTTTAGCACACCCAGTAACTACATAAATTGTATTTCTCTAGGGTGGAAAAAAGGTAAATCCACTATTTGGTTAATTCTGGCTGTGTGCAGATGAAACAAGAGGCATGTGTGCACAGCACTTTAAATGCTTTTGCACTGCTTTAATGGTGTTGGTGCTTGCACACCTCAGCAGCATATTGTGCATTAATTCCACCTGCTATAGGAAATTCAGCAGCATAATGCGCCTTAAATGACTTTGGGTGCAGCAAACTAAAATTCCTTCCAGGAGTTTTAGTTTGCTGCCCCTACAGCCGTGGAGTGAAGCACTGGGCTCCATGCAGCTCCACGGCTCTGCAGAAAGCCCTGCAGGCAGCCTGGCAGTAGCCCGGGAAAGCAGCTCTGCCCAAGAAAAGCAGCAAGCCTGATTCCCCCCCAGAGCCTGCCTGCCTGCCTGCCTGAGAGAGCTGTGCAGGGGCCTGATGCTTCCCTCTGCGGCTGTGGTGCTCCCCAGGACCACCTGAGCCGGGTGCCTGCAGGTGGGCGCTGCCTGTGGGAGTGCCGCCCCTACCGCGGAAGGAAGCACCAGCCTCCCCCGCAGCCCAAAGACCCCTCCGCCCGCTGGCAGCTCTTCCTCACGTCCACAGCCCTCACGTCCACACCGGACAAGCAAGTCAGCCAGCAGGGTGTGTGCAAGACACAGGGGTTTAAATCAGCCCTAAATTGAAGCGGTGTTTTTTTTAAAACTCACCACCTCAAATTAGGGCCCCCGTTTCATCTACACACGCCCTATCACAACTGGCCTTCTGAAGATGATAGCATACTTGAACAATTAGAAGAAAAATAAGCCAATGACAGCCACTACAAACAGATTCACAAGTTCTTTTTTCTTTCTAAATGTAATTTTCAAAACCACTGTGTTTATCTTTTTTCTGTCTTTTATTTTAAAAGATAGAGGAGGAGGAAATCCTTAAGTACAATAACCATGTAATGAATAGCCTGTTTTCCAAAAAAATCTACCCGGTAGGGCAGGGCTATCCAACTGGCAGCCACAGGCTGCATGAGGTTCATGAGGCGTTGATCTGTGGACCCCAGGCTCCTGTGTGAGGGCCACTTCCCCCACCACTCTGGAGGATGCTGCTGCTGGGGTCTCCAGGTTCCCCTTCCCTCCTCCACCTTCTGCTTCCTGCTCCCTGAGGGCAGGGTGGGGGTAGCATTGTTGCAGAACCCAGGACTTGGTGGATCCAAGGTCCTCGCAAGGTGTGGCACAGTATAGTGGGGGGGATACACAGCGTGCAACTCCTGGAGGGGTGGGAGAGATGCTGGTTTGACAGAGGGGCACCAGCAGTGTGGCAGACACCTACATGGTATGCAGTTTGGAGTGGGGGAGCCCACATGGGTGCAGTCTGCCCAGCATGCGACCCCTAGCCACTCCAAAGTTGGACAGCCCTGTTGTAGGGTGTCATTTCCTGAGTACTTAAGAGCAAACAGTATACAGCAATTAAGTGAATATATCATTCCTAAGGAGACGGTATCCTGGTTAGACCAGAAGAGAGGGTTTGCACGAGTAGTTTTCTCATTTCAAGTGTGCAGGAAAGGAGGGAGCTAAAATAAAATATTTCAATTTCAGCAACCATTGGGGAAAGAGAGAGGATGTGGCCCTAGGCAAATTGTTGGTCCGAGACAAGGAAACCAAGCCTGGCAACACACCAGGCTTGTTCCTGAAGGCCTCAAGAAGCCTTGTACAGTGGGTCAATGCATTGCCTTTCTTCTCTCCCACCCAACCCAAGTAGTCATTTTGGTTAATTGAGCTCCCCTAGTGAGAAATTAATTAGAATAGATAGATGACTGGGAAGGTGACTAAAAACAGGGCTCCAGTCAAACCTGAGAAAGCAAAAGCTGAGGAGTGCAAGTAGGAAAATAAGAGTTCCTGGGCTGGAGAGGCCAGAGCTAGAGAGATGAGCCTCAGGAGAGGGAACGCTCTCATGCCTGAACTCACACAGATTTCTAGTAGAAAAGAAAAAGAACCTATATTTAGGAATCAAACTAAATAAAATAGACCCAGGGGGAGGACTGTGTTTTCACAGATCCATGGAGAGGACCCTGCTTTCAAAGTATAGGGATTCAAGTGAAGGAGAAAACTAAGATTTGGGTGCCTAAAGACCAATGCTTGATCACTGGGGGCGGACGGGGGCCTTCAGTGGGGCACTCACCTACACTGTTAGAAGACAGCACTGAATAACAGAGTTACCTCCAAAATCAACTTGAGATTTGCCTTGTTTTCATTCTGTTTGAGAAGGAGGGAGTAAAGGGGCACGGGGAGTAAAATATTTAAAACCATCTCCTGCCGATACCCAATTTATGAACTGAAACGTGAAAAACGAGGCAGAGCCAAACAATCCTAGTTGGCAGTGGAAGATGAACTAGAACAAGTTTCTGTCCCAAAGTTATGAGCACATGCTTATACCCTGCCAGATAATGTGTCTATTGTTATAAATCACCGTGTAGCAGAAAACAAGTTAACAGGGTCAATGATTTTTTGAAGAGGAAAGCTAATTTACAAAGTTTTTATTATCAACAATGCTTTATATTAATAATACTGATGGATTTCAATGAAGGTATCTACGAGATGAATTACTTTCACTGTTTCATAAATTTAGATTTCTGCAAAGGCAGAAATCTCTAGTCACTCACTCCCCTTCCTCCCCTCATATGCAACTTTTACAGCTCTGCTGGCCTGCCTCAAAGGAATGGCATTGTCTGGAGAACAGACAGTTGTTACTTTATATCTTGGATTTGAGATTTAGCTAGCCTAGGTCAGGATAGCTAGTCCTCCCTTCAGGTTTGTACCCTTTTAATTTCTAAGAACTCAGGTGCTGCAAGAGAGTGACAGCTACAGGAGGCAGAGCATCAGGGGCACCTTTCCAGAACATCGGGGCCTGTGTACCCCCTTCTTTCACTCATAGCTCTAGGAATGAAAATGCTGTTTGGAGGGGCCAGCCAGAAACAGCCTTTTAATCTTTGCTTTCTTTCCCTCCTGCTTTCTTCATGTTTCTGCTTAGCTCATTGTGTTCCAAGCATGTGCACACACCCACCCCACTTTTATAAATAAGGAGCATAATGAGCCATAAAAAAGCCAAACAAATCATGGGATTAACAGGATACCTGCAGGACCATTCTGCATCTTGCATCCTCACCTTTGCAGTCCTCTGGTGTTTGTCTAGTCAAGTGTTGAGCTGTTCAGGTCAGGGAATGTCTGTTTGTATATTGGGCACCTCTGCCCATGCTGAAGCCCCAAACATAAGGTAATTTACTCTTGACTGCTATTTACTCTTATTTTTTCCACCACTCTCATGCTCAGACTGCCTTCCAATCAAATGCTTTCTTTGTCATTCTCATCTCCAAAAGGTTCCCAACTGTGCTTCCCATTCCAAACCTCCTCCTTGAGGCAATATTTTAAAGGAAGAGAAAGATGGAAAAAATGTACATTTCTCCAGAGGCCTGTAGACCCAAATAGCCTTAACCTTCAAGTGAAAGTATTAACAAAGTGCACAGAATAATTCTGAATAACCATGGAATTAACAAAATGGGTATAATAGGCTTCACCCCTCACTGCGACTCTTCTGCCTCCATTCTCACTCCTTTGTCAAACGCGGTCTCTGCACATCAAGCTTTCTAGAACAGAGAAAGTTCTTTTTCCACTGAGCAGTGCCTGCAAGCTCAATGATTGCTTCGACATTTAAATACTTCACCAAACCAGCTACAGGACAGAATGGCAACACCTGGACAGATGCCCTCGAGTAAACAGAGGGCAAAAACTTAGGGTCTTCTTACTGGGGTCAAAACCTCAGTTTCACTAAGCTTGCCAGGACACCAGAACTCTTCTTTACACCCATGTGTGTGGTCACCTCTGCATTACAAGTTTCTATCAAGTGGATTAAAAAAATCACAGCTGCATTCAAAAACAGAGAGGGCATTTTCTCCCCTTGGCACAGCATTCTCTTCACTGTGTATTTAGGCCAAAGTCCGATGCAGCCGTTGCAAAGGAAACTAGTTGAAGCGCTCGCAATAATCTCGCCAAGACTGTGGCTGTAAAGTAACAGTAAACTAACTGAACAAGAAAGTATGATAGATGGTTAGCTTATAAAAAGGATTTCCAGCATGCCTGGAGCAGCCTGGACAGCAGCATTGTGTGAGCACATGTTGGAATCATTTGCATGAACAAAGGAGCCAAAACCACTTGAAGACAATACTCATCTGTTGTCCCCCTAAGACTACCTCCTTTCCAAATTGCTATGACAAGGATACTTTTCTCTCATATCTAATTCTTCTGCCAGTACCTCTGCTGATCACAATATAAGCTGTGTTAAGAGTTATGGGAGTATGCCGTTACTGACATTTACATATACAATAGTAAGAGTCCAAGCCACTATGGTGTTCTCAGAAGGAAACCAAGAAAGCAATCCCCTCAGGGCAAACCCCTTCAAAAATGTTTCCAAAAGAAGCCCCCTGATTCTTCGTCATGGTTACTTAGGAGTTTCCTGCTCAATTGGCATGTTTATCTCATTCATATAATTCAACTGTCCATTCTCATCAAGTCTGTATTATTATACATTACACCAGGGGTTTTCAACCTTTTTTAAAGGAGTGTACCCCTTCTGGTGGGTACCACTTTTGGAGTGTACCCCCTTTCAGACAGGGGGAGGAGGAGGGTGCTGATGGCTAGCCGGACACTAAGCTGGCAGCAGCAGGAAGTGGCGTGCAGCAGCAAGTGGTGAATGGCAGTGGTGGGGAGCAGGGAAATGGTGCACAGCGCCAGCGCAAGCTGGTGAATGGTGGCGGCAGGGGGTGGGGAGCTCGCATGCGGCAGCCACTGCTACCATTCACCACCCCGCACCGCTGCCGCGCACCACTTCCCCACATTACTGTGCATACCCCTGGGGCTGTCCCAAGTATCCCCAGGGGTATGCATACCCCTGGTAGACAACCCCTGCATTACATAATAAACTGAGGCATGGGGCCATGTACCCCACCAGATTTGTGTACAGGGTGAGGGTGGGCTGCCCACTGTGGGCTCAGGGCCGGGGGCTGCACCAGCCTGTTCCTGGCAGGGGGGGCTGGGCCAGGGCTGTGTTCAAGGTGGTTGTGGGCAGGCAGGGGCAGGGCGGACAGTGCTTGGAGGGGCAGAGAGGGGGTCCTCAAGCACAAGCTGGGGAAA
>NW_017729032.1:150100524-150106853 GCF_001723915.1 Gavialis gangeticus
GCTGCTCTCCAAGCTGCCAGACTGCATATCAGCTATCGGATCGGTATCAGCTGGTTAATAATCGGCCATCAGTATCAACCAAAAAAATATTTATTGGTGCACCCCTACTAAAAATGTTGTTTTACATTGCCACTTTATGCCATATAAAAAAACCCTAAATTAAAAGTCAAAATTGAAACCACGTCAGGCATAACTTTAGCGGTGGCCTTTATTCAAAATAGTGATATATATACATCCCAATAGCACACCATTAACTGTGTCACCTTTTGAGAGCTTCACTGGGAACTTAATTTCTTAGGATTGTTGAGGATTGATGACTTTAGAAGTTTTTAAGCTCCTATCATGTGCAATTTTTTAGTTGTTAGACAATGAATGAATACACTCTACTGCATAATACATGCAATTCATGAAAGCATGTGAAATGCCAGAAGCAACCACATGAATCCTGTGGGGGAAAAGCAACAGATTAGTGATGGTAGTTTGAGATATACCACATATAAATGCATAAGATGATGAACAACTGTGGCCAATGAGGAGCAGGCACCCATGAAAGCAAATCTCATCTATTCTCTGAAAATACAAATCTTCCCAATGCCAGTCTACCAACAACTGTGCCAGCTATGTTCTCAGTAGGGATGTAAACAGTTAAACGATTGCAAGACAATTGTGTTCATGAGCACAACCCCAGGGTGCTCCTGAAGGGTGGCAGCACAGGAGTTCCAGCCTGGGAGGCTGCTGTTGCAGCCCTATCGCTCAGCCTGGCATCCCTGCTGTGTTGCCTCAACAACCCCTCAGACCTGGCATTGCCTGCTCCAGCTGCCATGGCACCTCCTCAGGCAGACCCAGCCACACACTCAGCCCTGCCTCAGGGCTCAACCAGGTCCCAGGCAACCCCAGTGCCATGGGCAGGAGGGAGGACGACTCAGCATGCCCAGCAGAAGCCACTCCATTGAGACCAGACCTCCCTCCCCAGTACAAGCTGGGGAGGGCCCAGCCTGGCAGCATGGAAGAGTCTTCCAGGTCCAGGCCACAGTGGCACAAATGCAGTGGGAGGTACAAGGAGCCTGAGGGGAGCCAGGCAAACCATGGGACCAGGAGCCACACTGCTGCAGCAGGAAGGCCCTGTCCAAATCTAAAAGTGCAAATAAAACCCTGACAAATGTGGTGATGTCAAAAAAAATCTTTACTACAACAACAACAACCAATCAAAACATTTTCCTGTCAGGCAATCCACTGAAAAGAAACATTTCTCTTAATGTTCAATATGATAAAATAGATTTACATTCCCTGCCCACCCTCGCCCTAAATCCTACCCAGGTAAAACCACCAGGCATAACTACATCTAAAACACTACAGCAGCTACCCAAAAGCTGAAGTGAAATGATGGTATAGTAAACAGCCGCACGTAATACACATTGTCTATGCTGGACTTAAACCTAACCCAGTTTCTTATATAGAAATAAGAAAGCTTCACATTTTGAACTAAATTGCAGCCAAAGTGCTCCTTGTAACAAAGAATTAGCCTGAAATCATAAGCAGCCTTATTCAGAAAAAAGATTTTTTTATAAGTCATCCAAACCACGTAAATTATGTACTGTACAAGTAAAATGCACCATCAGATTTCTACGCACATCTTAGGGACATAATTACACATTTATTAATGCGCCATAATTACAATGCATTAAGTTTAGTACCTGTAATGTTAGGTACTAATTTAATGCACCATAATCTGCACTACTGCGCATTAGCACAAACAAATAAATGGTTGCTTTGTCACGTTAATGCACAGGAGGCTAAATCTACCACGTATTCGCATGGGTTTTGCTCACTGTGCTAAAGCACAGCAGAATCAGTTTACTGCACTCAAAGCATCTTGTGTAGACATGCCCCATAAGTGTAAAGCTCTACAAGTTAACTTAAGTCACCAGCACAACCAGGAGGTGACTACAGTCTCTGCCTTTTTTTTTTTTTTGGACATTCTCTCTTTTATCCAGGTAACTGACTGCTTTCTCCTTTATGTTCTCTTGCACAAAATAATAATAATAATAATAATAATAATAATAATAATAATAATAATAATAATACTTGCTACTGCAACAACAGAATCTCTTGGATAGAATCATCTAAAGCATTCAAATGTCAATTCCTTTCATATAAAAGGACAGTGACAGGGATCACAGGAAGGATGATGTGCTAAAAAGATATCAGCCCATCTTCTTTCATTTCAACTTACACCTCTCAGCAGTTTGTTCCCATAAATCTGCTACAATGGAACAAGTGAAGAGGATCTGCATTAAGGCTTCTAGCATAAATGTGATTTTCAGGGACAGGGGGGAAGGAGAAGGAAGGAACCCCCCCAAACAAGAAAAAGCTAAACCTGAAAACCCACTCTTCTGGCAAAGGCCTAACACAAGGCGACGAACAACCTGGAAGCGATACAAGGCAGAATAGCCAGATCTAGGAACTACAGAATTAAATAAAGTGGCCTTATATTTTCTAAATTTCAGATGTGTTATTTTATTTCATTTTATTTATAAAGAAACTTTTTTCAGGGTAGCTAAGAACTTTCCATTGACACTAAAGGATAAAAGACCTCCACATCTTCATTTTTTCTTTTTTAAACATCCATATTTTTAAATCTCTTTCCTTTTTAAAGGATTTTTATTATTGAATAAGAATGTTTCACATATCCATGATACAATAGCACTGGGAAGACCAGAACAGATTAGAAACCGTCTTTCATCGTATGCACTTCACAAATGTAAACTTCTCTCTTGTGCCTCAAACTGGTTACCACCTCAAAGAATGAACTGGTTTAGTGGTTGCAGTGTTAAAGGCATTTAGAAGCAGCTTGCCTTTTCTGTTAATATACCTACATACAAACCTGCCATAGGACAGGGGCCTGCAATTGTTGTCATAAAAGATCCAGAATTTGTGCTGGAGCACAACTAAAGCTTAAAACCAAGTGACATCTTTTGAGAGAAAAAAAGCGAGAGGGCAAGCTTCTTTGTGTGAATGAACTCCAAGGCAAAACAGAAGCAAATGAAAAGCAATAAGCTGAGAACAGATACGCTGGAGCCAAGATTTCTTCTCAAACTGCTTGTTCTCATAAAAAAAGAGCCACGTACATAACCCCAAAAGGGTAAGGACGCAGGAAAGAATACATCTTCTGGGATCAGCAGACCATATTTTAACTTTAAAGTCTGTTTGTACTTGGAAAAAATCAACTAATAAGAAAGGAGTACCATTATAGAATGATTTACAACCAAGTGACAAGACAATGATTATTGTGTCACTGGTATAATCATTAGACCTAATCAGTCACTCAAGCTGTAATTTGCCATCAGACAATCATACCATTTGATTCACGGCTGACATTTTCTTCAGCATATATTCCACGCTGACCCTGATGAAGGCGAGAGAAAAATCTCAGTCTGTGATAATAAATGTGACCATCTACAAAGTGCCATTATGGATGGCAGCGTGTGGCAAGTTTAGCTGTGTGTTTATGCCAATCCCTTCGGCATGACTGATGAGAAAAAGCGGTGCCAAAGAGGCTTTTACCCCACGCTAGACAAAGAACGGCTGTTAAGGTAGATATGCTTGCATGTACACGCGCGTGTGTGTGTGTACATGCTTGTTAAGTGAGCAGCATGTAAAATTGGTTGCTGAGGTGTTGGTTTGATTTGGAAGTTGTATGCCAATTTATGCACTCTGTTTAAAAGAGCTCTCTGAAAGCTGTGTACTTTTGTGTACAAGTCAGTGTATTTGGCATTACTCCATTATGTACAAAATCATTTTCATACAGCTGCCAGCAGAAAGGAACTATATTCTTGGACCAGATGTTTTTGGTGTCAGTGCTGCCAAGCACGCATGGAAACCTCACAGCTGAGCTGTGCAGGGAGAGTGAATTAACAATGAACAGAGTCACAAGATGCTAGTGTCCATCTATCAGACATGACGTCACAGGCCCTTTAGAGGCGAGAGAGCTGCTGACAGTTGGCTAATTATTGTACCTGGTTGAGAACAATAATCCCTTCCCCCAGCTGTAATGATAAATAAAGGCAACAAATGCTTCTAGATATAGTGCATCACTGCTGCTTTAGACCTCAGCTGAACAGTTGACAAAGTTCAAGATTAAGTATTTAGCAAATAAGACTGAAAAAAGATATAAATAGGCCCCATATCAAAGCACCAAGTTTGTCATCATTACTGGACCCTGAAGCAGCTTACATTCATTAAACAGCATGCCAACTAAGAAAGAAAGTCTAAAGTTTAAACCCCTACACTTCCATAACAAGTTGCTAACCTCCTGAGCTAGTGTTTGGATGGACAATGAAGAAAGAGATAAGGGGGAAGGGGAGAGGGTGGAAGTTTCTGGGGTGAAAGCATAAGTCTGGGGTATATCGATAATCTGGTTACATGCGTCTTGCAGGACCCTAGGCAAGCCTCAATTCCTCTGCCCCATTTCTATAAAACAAAGACTGTGTTCCCAGCTTTTGTCCCGAGCACGTGTGATCTGGAGTCTCTAATGTTCATACAGGCTTAAGAGAGGTACTGTTACAACAAGAACAATAAAAAGGGAAGAAAGGGGGGTAAGCAATATGATTTAAGGTTGCAGGCTGTTCTATACAGTGAGCAAGAAAGAGACCCAACAAAAAGAGACTGCTTCTGTACAATAAAGTGAAAGCTACTTGCTTTCCACAGCGGAGAAACTCTATTAAATTTATCCTACTGTAAACCCATCAGGAAAGGTAAAAAAACAAAAACAAAAAAAAGGAAGACCAGACAATCCTATGCTACAAACACAAAAATCCTGATGGAGAAAAAGCAGGAAGTTTGAGCCATGCCATGATTTTGGAGTGTTCAGGTGCTGCATCTAAAAAGGGGAACAAAAAAACTTGAGTCTAGCAGACTGTTTCAGTCTCCCCTCCCCTCCTCTAAGAAGGGTAGTTCAGGGTGAGGTGAGCCCATGAAAAGGGTTGTTAAACATTATTTTCAAAGAGAAAAATATTGTCCTAGACAAGGAATGTCAGACCATGATCATTTATAGCTCCACTGCCTCCTGCTCCCATTCTGAATGAAAACATATGCACATATTTGCACAGTCACTTCCCAGGCAGATTGTTTTATGCTTCAATCCCAGCACTGTTGTTTTTCAAATAAAGTCACAAGATAACTCTCCTTCTCATTTTCCAGTTAAAAACAACGCTAAAGCATCCCAACTGTAAAATAAATGCACACGTCATGCATTTTATTGAAATCGTCCTAGATAGAAATAATCTGATCTCACTTGGAAAGAAGACCATTTCAGTTTCCTAGTCTCCAGTAGCCACGGTATCTTCTGCACCAATTACAGCTCCAGCCTGTTTTGCCTAAGCCAATCAGCAACCATCTGCATAATCGCTGCAGTTAAATCTAACGTCTAGGTATGGCTTCATTTAAGGACAATTCAAAAGTTGCATGTGAAAAAAAGAACAGCTCTTCTTGTCTGCAGAAACAGACTCTCTCTCAAACCGTTTACAAAAAGCAATGCTATCACCACAGGGTCTCATGGGAAGATGATTCATAAGCAGGAAAAGCATTGTAACTCTACACTCAGCCTATTCAACTTAACGGCTATTACAACTTTTACTCTTCTGGCCCATTATGTGACAAAGGGGCAGAATGAAAAACCTTTAAATCATTCTGATAAGAAACAGAGTGGACCCGATTCCCCCTTGCTTGTACTGGTTAACAGCTGAAATGGACTTCTCCAGTTACATCCATGTAACTAGAAGGAAAAAGCAAAGCCTGGGTGTTTTAACAAAGTCCAAATTCACAATTCCATGGAGAACACGTGCTTTGCAGAGTGGGATTCATGGGAGGAAAGTAATTTTTTAAAACTAACTGTGGCATGATGGGATGTACTAGAGCAAGAGTGCCAGCACAAGGGCTAAGAGTCTGGTGCTTGGTTTGGAAACCTTGCCAGGCTGCATGCGAGATGGAGAGGGCCCTAGAAGTTTTGCATCAATCCCACACGAAGGAACTTGGTCTCTTTAGCTAAAGAGAGGATAAGTGAAAGTCCATGCTTGCTGATGGTCAACTTCTATTCTACCTACCACACCCAAACAACATGGACCTCTTCTTGTAGCATCATTCCAGAGTGCATTTCTAGAAGTCTCCAAAACCAGAAGTAAATCCTATGACATAGACTTGTTTTCTGGAGAGTTCTCAGTTCAGTTTATGTGCATTTGCCTACCTGTTAAAAAAATACCAAGCTGCCAGAAGGAGCCATTGGCTTCGCTTCGGGGGGGGGGGGGGGGGGGGGAAAAGAAGCGAAAGAGGAG
>NW_017729032.1:150106863-150107683 GCF_001723915.1 Gavialis gangeticus
GCGGGGGGGGGGGGGGGGGGGGGGGGGGGATTCAAAGTGCAAAGAGGATGAGAAAGGAGCTTATCAAAAAACACCACAAACAGTAAAAAACAAAAAGAGCAGCAAGTTGGGTCCTTCTTTGAGAAGTCTATCCCCTGTGGTTCTCAACAAGGAGACCACTCTAGCTCCCCAGGAGGCACAGGGCAGTTTCATCTGCAGCACTGTAAGGCAGTAGGGGCAATAGTGTACATAATTTCCCAATCAATTGTTAAGATACAAATGTTCTTGTAAAAGTATAATGTTCTACACAAAGTATCATTATAACATGCATATTAGAATGCACATAATACTGTATTTACTCAACTATAAGACAACCCTGAATATAAGATAGCACCCCAATAATTAGATATGCAGAAAATTTATAAATTCATTATAATGTTCTGGGTATAGAATCTAAGTATCAGAGGTTTGCCTTCAATCCCCTCCAACTGCCAAAAGGAAAATAAACCTGGGGGAGAAAGGGGGTGTCAGGTGGATCCCTTGCCCTCTGACCCCACCCCCTAAACCCTCAACTTCTTTCTTTCTGGAGCCCCTCTCCTTACAGTCAGACTCTGCTCTCTATGAGCACATGGCAGTGAGAGACAAATTTCAAAACACCATCCTTAAAATATATATACCTGTAGTAATTTGCACATAAGCAAATTGCCAGAGGTACCCATAGACTTAGTTCATTCAGAATTGATGCGTTTACCTTTTTTAAAACTGCTGCAATGTTCAGCATAGGCATTCATAGTTTCATAGTTAGTAGGGTTGGAAGGGACCTGAGCAGATCATCAAGTCC
>NW_017729032.1:150108153-150113969 GCF_001723915.1 Gavialis gangeticus
ATGTCCACTGCTACCCCTGCATCTAAGGATTTTGTGACCTGGTCATAGAAGGCCTCCAGGTTGGTCTGACAGGACCTGCCTCTAACGAACCCGTGTTGGTTGCCCCTAAGCATAATCTCCCCCACTGGCCCCTCATGGACATGCGCCAGGATAATTCTCTCAAAAAGTTTACCCAGGATCGAGGTAAATACACTTTTAAACAGCACTTTTGTAACTATGTATAGATAGCACACACTATGCATACCATTAGTCCATAGCCAAAAGGTTCATGATTTACCATACAGTTCATTGGGCTGGGCCCCAGCAGAGTCAGCAGCGTGTCAAGCTACGGTGACCCCACAGCTCAGCACTGCTCAGTATGCATGTGTACTCCAAATATTCCAACCCCACAAAGGATCTATGTGCCAATTAGCCCTCCACTCATAACTGGTACCAGGTGTTCTTGTCATGAGTCCCGAGATCCTCCAAAACTGCATTTGCAGAGGAGGTACGGGGCAACCTGGTCCAGCTCCACCTTATGGAGAGCAGGGCCACACTAATCACATGCGACATGCTGAGACAGAGGTCAGAAGAGGGATTCTGGATTAGGGCTCCACTTAGGGATGTTTGCCAGACATTTAAGGCTAGTGAAGAAACAGGAATCACTGGAAATGGAAAAAGAAAGGTGCAGTTCAGCTATGGGAATGAAAACAAGGTTATGTATTCACTGTGGTGGCTCACCATGACTTTAAAAAGAACTAGTGCTGCAGGGGACTGTGTGCAATCGGCACTACCATGCATCTTATTTAGATTGGCTACACTAACCTATCCTTGTGGTAGATTCCTGTCAATGGAAATACCATGACCCCCCAAGGTGGTTTTCCTACTGGCTGGGAAAGACGAATCCTCCCTAGCTTGCTCCTGCGGCCATACGGCTGAGGGCAAGCAAAATTCGGGGGCATCTGAATCCCAAGCCTCTGGGCTTAGGCCTGCACATAGGATGTCTGCCAAAAGATTTGGAAGCATCTGAAGCCCCACGTGGGAGTAGAGGTTGTTTGCTGGTAGTAGGGCCACATAGGGTTCTCGAATGATTCACAGATTTGCAATTAATTTCGCTGATTTGACTTGGAACACGAAAAAAAAAATTAAGGAAAAGGGTAGATTCCTGTCAATATATCTTCCCAGTGTGGGCCATGTGTTATAAACTCATCTCAGCATTGGCTGTACTTAATCAACTTGATGGTTGGTTTCCATGCATCGAGCACAAGTTGCTTTTGACAGCAGTTTAGTAATAGACAATGCATTTAATGAGGTTCCTTGTATGCAAATATAATATGAGGGGATCCCCCCCTCACCCTCCCCACTTCCTGACTGGGAAAGGAAAAACCTCATGTTGAATTCAAGTAAATACAGGATATTTACATTTGGTATTTTATTTTGATGCCTTGAGTCTAGAAAACATTGAGAACCACTGGTCTACCCTTTGCCTGAGGAAGTCATTTTTGGCTGTGACCTCTGAGCAATCTAGATGTCTCTAACAAGCTATTTTGATCAGCAGCAAAAGAGTTAAATCATCTTTAAATTGTAGCTCTTGCATGCTTTATTGTTAACAAGCCACAAAAATAAATGGAGGAAGTTCAGAACTCTCTCTGGACTAAATGTTGAGCCTCCTATGCAAAACACAAGTAATAACTATAATGTATGCTATATATAAAAATGTGGTGTGGGATAAAAAGGAACGATATAAACAGTCAATATGGTTAAAATCTCCCCCTAAAATTAAAATTAACACCTCACCACACATGCAAAACTTAAAAGCCAAATGTTGGGTTCAGCCAGCCTTATCAGCCTCCAAACATCTGAATTCCTCCTAACTATATATAGTAATATAATGCAAAAACTTCAGTTCTGACCTCAACAGCATGAGTGTACATGCCTGCATGACATCTGTGCACTGTATGATGCAGTTTTTTCCCCTATGGGAATGGGAGATTTCAAAATCAAATCAGTCATTGCCAACAAAATCAGCCTTGGTTGCCTTATATCTGAAGAGAAAGCCTCACCCTGTTATATTCTTAACATTAAGCAGCCTAAAAGGCAAAGTAAACAATGAAATGGAAAACTCTCTGCAAAGAAAGTAACTGAACAAACCAACACTACAACCAGTAAAAGTGCCAATGAGCAAACCTCAGCAATTAATGCTATGTTGGACCTGGTTCAGAGAGGTTTGCTACAGCTTGGAAACAGTGCCTAGTTCATTAGGGCCATGCTGTGGACAAGCACGATTCTAATGCTAGAGGTCCCTGGTGTTGGCTAAGGAGACAGTAGTTACACAGGTGCTAAACAATGATGACTCTAAGCAGGTAGGTAGCTGCTTCAGATTCAACGACATGCCGTACAGAATTTTATCAGGGATTGGCCCCAAATTGGATTAACTGTCAAAGTACTCTAAGTGTTGAAACCAACAAAACTAGGCATCCCAGTAAAAGTATGAACATCCTACACTACAATAAAGTTCTCATTAACGCTACAGAACAAAATACTTTCATCTTCAATTGGATGAAGTCCAGCCTTCACGTCTATCTTGATCACTGTTGAACTAGTCAAGATTGCCAATTGCCAGGTAGACTCTCTGGAGTTCCTAGTACCACAGCCCAATATTTTTCTTTACAGAAAAAGCCAGCACAGGTAGCATAATCCATATTTTTTGCATACTAGTTACATATACATTATCACTCTCCCTTTCAGAATGAGAATATCTATCTCAAGACTTACAAGTGATAATGTTACACAGGGAGATCTTTTCTACAAACACATGCAATACTGGAACCCCAAATCCACTTCTTTTAAAACCTTCTGCTTCAATGACATGTTTACTCAAATGGAATTTTGCCTATTAAATAAATGAATGCACCTTTAATCAAGAAAGCAGTAATCATTAAATGCATCACATACAATGATAGAGGAGGCATTGTTTTCTACCATGACCTACAAACCATGATACAAGGCCTTTTTCATATCTCCATACTATTGTACAACTGCTGCCAAAGAAATTCTTGATTTAAGGAAAAAAATCCCATCCAAATTGGTAGGAAAAAAAAGAATGCCATTCCCAGTGAATTAACAAAATTCAAAGGAATACTACAGGCATTAGCAAAGTTACAGTTGGGCTCCATCTGCTTTTGTTTTTGGAATATACTAACAGACAACAGCAGATGCCTTGCATAAGCCTACCTTCTTCCAGTAGTTATCTGAAAGGAATAGGTTTATTTTTCATTCTCTAAAACACTATTTTTTAAAAGTATGTATCATTTTATTTACATTCCAGATTAGCAAGACTCCCAGATCTGTAAATACGGGGCACAATACATAAACATGGCTTTTTCTGAGCCAGTCTCCTGGCTTATACGCCAGACTCATTTATCAAGCACATATTCCCCCCGTAACTCTGCGGGTTAGTTCCATTATAGATTTGAAACCAGTTATCCCATGAATCTGTGCGTCTCATTTCCCTGCACACTTGAATTCAAAGTCACAAAATACTATGGCAATGGGCCAACATAAAAACTGAAGTAATATCTGAGCCAGATACCGGTCTAAAAATAGTAGGCTGAACATGTGGAAAGAGTGGGAGAGTCGGGGAATCCCAGCTCTAGATTCTTGCCTAGCTTTTTGTTCCTGGGTTTCCAGGTGCTGAATGTTGCAAAAACTATCCCTGCTTAGCATCTACCAGAGACAAAACACTCATCTTGTACGGGCTCCTCCTTCACTAGCCCTGCAAGGAATCACAGCCAGATCTCTTTTCAGATATGAGAGATACTCTAAGGCGGGTCCTGAAAGAAGAATAATATGGAAAGAGATGAAGAATCCTCCTTTTATGGACCCACCACTGCTGTTATAGAGTACTTCTCAACATTTAAAAAATTGAAAAAACATCAATTGATTTGCTTCCCTTTTCTCTGTAGAACAGAAATGCCTCAATTATTTCATACAGTTTTCACTTGCTTATATTTGTATGTGAAAGACAATTTATAATTAAATAGTTTACAATTAAATGTTTATTGTCTTTTTTTTTAAACCAAAAGGTGAAAATGACAGCACTCAAATAATTTGTATTGCCAATGAATACATAGCTCTTAGAAAAAGGGGAAACAGCTTCAATCAAAAAGACAACTTCTTTCTTTCTTCCTCCCTCCCATTAATTTAACTGGACCTAGGGAGCAAGGACAATTCTAGCCTGGGGACAGGCTTCACACCCTCTGACACCTGAACTAAACAAAGTATCACTATACAACTCTCAATACAACTCCAAAGGATTTTATAATTTAGTAAAGGGCTTTTATTTCATTCAAATATTTATGTTTCATTTAATTAAAAATTGCAACAGCAGGTGAAGTGAGGAGGGAAATTCACAGATCACAAAAATTAAAAACCAAAATACTGTACCTAGTATACAGTTTAGAAATGGATTTGTTGCATAGTACATTCAGGGGCATATACACACACAGAAAGGACAGAAATAGTTACAAGGTTAATATCTGCAATGTCCAAATAAAACACTTATAAATAATGTTTCATTATCACTATTTCCAATGTAGTGAATCACTACAGAATAAGGGTCTGTAACATTCATGGGGACACATTAACGCATGGGGGAGCAAATAGCTCAACCGCCAGGGATTTTTCTCTCTCTCCTGCTTGTGGTACATTTTTTCCAGTTACATTTCTTGTTAAAAAAAATATTCTAACCAACTATTCTCACTATTTGCTTCTAGGTCCACATATCCAAGATGATTTCACAACCTGAAATAGGTCATTTAAGTTATTAAATTAATTTAAGCTGCTGAATTTATACTGAGATCTCTGCTCAGTTCCCACTGACAGAATTAAAAATGAGAACCAACCACTAAAATTCATCTCAGAAAGAATGGACTACACTGGAAAATATCCATGCAGCAGTAGAGAGCTGCAGAAACACTTACTCTGTCAGCTGACAAATGGAAAATTTGCTGCTTAGCTTTTTCACATCTGGGCCTGACCTCTAAGCAGAAATACTTTTAGGTAGTCCAGGGGGCTTTTTGTTTGGCCATACCCCAGTATCCCTCATACCAGAGATACACAGAAGTGGCGAGATCTTATTTATAAACATACAAACCTTTAAGAGTAATCCCCATATGCAGTAGCTCTTTCCACAGAATCTTCTCTCTCTCAGAGATATCCCCCAAAATGTGTCTTAGCCAGGGCAGATGGCATTCTTGGTGAAGCTCTGCCCCAGCATTCTTGGTGAAGCTCTGCCCCTGGCCCCTCCAAATATCAACTTTTCCATTGCGAAAATTCTCCTCTCTCACACCCTCCAAACCCTGCATCCAGCACAAGACATTTTTAAGTTGTACTGCCAGTAAGGAAACATTACATCGGGAGTTGATAGAACAAAGGTGTCCTATCTATTCCTAAATCCACACTCCTAAGGCTCTATTTTCAGCATCAGCATTGAGGGGAGCTTCCTATGGGAGGATGCCACTGCTAAGGATTAGACATAGAGGGTGCTTGCAGAGGTTAAACCAAAAAAAACCCCAGTGCTTTACTTTAAATTCAGTACTTTCCTGTGCCAAGCACCACGCATGCCCCGAAGAGGCAGCGTGTTACTTCAGCCTGGTTCACCCAACATCCGTATAGATCGGGTGCTTTAATGGGGCTTTTTTGGCACTTTTATCTAATAGCTGATTGAGTCAGCTTTAGCTAAAAGCACCAAAAAGCCCCACTGAAGCACCCAATCTTTAAAGATACTGCAAAGCCGATATGACGTAACACACCGACCCTTTGGGGGGGGGGGGGGG
>NW_017729032.1:150114131-150115244 GCF_001723915.1 Gavialis gangeticus
TGGGGGGGGGGGGGGTTGTTGTTTTATTAACATCTACAAGCAGCCCAAATGAATAGTGACAAAGAACTAGTTTTTGCAACAGATAATGGTGGTGACATCTAAGTAGCTTTCTTCTGTAGTGGCTGCTGTTTTCTCTATCCAACAGACAATAGAAAAGAACGAGATCTGATCCCTAATGGATTTGGTCTGGCCAAAATGTATGGCACTGATGAAGTATACCTTACTGTGAAGGATGTGGATAGTCTTTGGACTAAGCTGTTAAGAGAAAGGCAACAAAGAAACCCTTTCCCTACAGCAGTGGCTCTCACCCTTTTACAGACTCAAGGCACTTCTCACAAATGCCAACTTTCATTCATTTTTTGACTACGTAAAAATACAGCAATTCTTCTGTTGCAAAATCAAAGGTCAGAGTATTTTTGACCCTATGGGTTTCTATTTGAAAATGCCCAATTTATCTTGTGAATCATGTGTAGGTGTTAGTACATTTAACAGTGTGCTATGCAACAGCACAACACAACAGCCTTCAACATCCCTTAAGACATGGGTGAGCAAAATGAGGCTCAGGGACTAGATGTGGCCCGCCAAGCCATTCTATCCAGCCCGTGGGGCCCCTAAAAAAATTTAGACAATTAATATGCATCTGCCCTGGGCTGTCTGTCATGCGGCCCTCAATGGCTTGCCAAAACTAAGCAAGCAGCCTTCTGCCCAAAATAATTGCCCACCCCTGCCTTAAGAGGATCTCACAGCACCCCCAACTCTTGCCGCACCCTGGTTGAAAATCACTGCCTGGAAGTGATCAACTCTTTAAGAGCAAGTTTGCACATCATCTTCACTGCTCTTTTCACATCCAGAACAAAACTATGCTTTTTCTTCTGAGTATTGAGAAAGTAGGAAAGGGGAAAATGAATGATTTCCTGTGAGAGACCAAGGAAGTGTTAACTGTAGTTTCAAGTTAGTCTGGAATATGAAGAAATCCCTTGCCTTTCCACAACTGTATTTTCTCCCATGAACTCTACTTTTAGGGACAGGTTTTAAACTGTGCTTTGGCCAACAACACCATATACAAGTTCTCCAATTTTCTGGCGGTTTTCTTTTTCTTTTTTTTTTTTTTTT
>NW_017729032.1:150115372-150137444 GCF_001723915.1 Gavialis gangeticus
TGAGCAAATACCCTTTCATTAAACAATTTGATATGCATAGCAAACACGCACACATACACACACACACACTGTATAGCACAATCTAAGATGTGCAATGCTATTTGTAGGCCTATACACTAAGGAAAGAGCCAGCAGGAGGTTTTTAAATACCTAAAAAGTTGTTTCTTTGTGCCACTCTGCATGGGTTCCCATGGTTACAGCCTCCACATGAAAGAGAGACACTTGGCTTGTTTCTTTAAAAATGATCAACCTCCTTTTGCTGATTTACTACAACGCTGAAAACATCTTGGCTCAAAAGACTAGGGACACAGGAAAGGGGGGCGGGGAGGGAGTGAGAAATAGTTGAAAGGAGAGGGCAAGTGCATGGAAATCGTTTCCGCAAAGAAACGTTCTATGATATAAGGGGGTGCTGATGTATGGAGACAGCATCCTGTTTAAAAGGGACAGTATCAATTTGGGGTAGGGTACCCAAACATATAACAAAACATGCTGCCATCTGAATGTTGGTCTACTATTGTGACAAGTAAATCTCAAGATCACTGAAACTGAAAGGGATTCCCCACCCCCACCTTTCCCTCTTTTTACTTTGTGTATTTGGCTTCACTCTAAAACAGCCAGTTCCTTGTTTCCCCTTTGCAGGCAGTCTTTGCTGTTTACATAGGTCTTCCACAGAGAGGCGAGAAACCCTCCATTTCTGTTTTTAAGTAGACTTTGTGACATTAATGTGTTCCCTTAACCTTCAGCACTCAGGCCCCAAACCAAAATTGAGGACCCATAGACTGCAGTTCACAGTGAATTTGCAAATTATACAATATCAGTTCTGCTAAGTGTCCAAGTAGACAGAATAATGTTTCATCTTGGGTACCTGCCAGAATTAAACATACAATTCTCTAACATGATTCCTGTGGCTTTTATTCTGCTCACGCAGGCAAGAACGCATCTGTCATAACATGGTATGGCCACAAGATCCTTGCCGAGGCTAGGGAAATGAAATGGAATGCATCAAGAGCAGACACGGCTACAGTCGGCAATGGACAGAACAGCCCAGACACAGCTCAAACCTTGACAGCAGTCATGCCCTGCCTCCCCCAGCACTCGCACTACTGCTAGTTCTGGTAGGGGTACCACATTCTTAGGGAAACTGCAGCATTTTCACAAAATGTTGGTGTACATATAGCCCTGAAGTAGTTAACTGCCATACTGTGCTAGCATCCGAACCTTGTCACGCTTGTTGCATTCGCCATTTTTACAAATAGCGAAGAACTAAAATCTGAGTTTTCCCAACATACATTTAAGCAAGCCCGGTATACAAATGTGATAGTGTTCCAAAGTAGGATTGGGTCCCCTCCTGTGATCTCCCACCACGTACAGCCAAAATTTAAGCACCAGCATGTTTGCTAGCTGAGTACTACGCTAAAGAAGGTTTAAAAGGAATGGCAGTAGCAGCAGCAGTACTTAGTCTGGTATAGTTAGAAAGTTATACAGCTAGAGCAACAAAAGATTTTTTAGAAGACCCTACATGTCCGTGCAGTTACACTTTCACAGAATCTTCTTTATACACCCTGATTCCTCTACACTTTTATAAGTAAAGTTAATTGTGGTCCACCCACTGGCATACTTCATCTTGTGGTCAAAAGAGATCTCTGTGTCTGTCTCTCATAGACACACGCATGTACTCATAGCCCCAAGCAATACCTCACCCAAAGTTTCCCTCGATAACACAGTTATTGCCACAGTGGGATGTCCAATTATTTGGTATGGCATAGCATGTTGTAGCATTCCTAGGTAGAAAGAATTGGAACGGTATGCCTATTAAGAGAACTGTGCTACAACCAAGGACTGTAGCTCAAAGGGCCACATATATAGTTGGGCATAACCCAAACCACACACGTTACAGCATTTTATGGAACCACAGAAATCCAATGCAACTGTTCTGGCAGATGGGACCAAAGTCTAGAAGATCAAACCTAGAATAATGGAGGTGGGAAGGAGGAATACAGACAATGCAGTTTCTTTTCCACCTTCCTAACAGCAATTCACTGCCAGCATTTGGGAACAGAGCTTCTGAAGCGCCATCCCATGAGTCGTGCTCGTTTCCTGGGTTTTTGCTGCCCCTGAGAGAAACGGTAATCGAGACAGGAAGCAACACTACAATCCAGAACTTTTAGGAGACAGGTTAACCTGTTTCTTCCAGCCTCAAAAAACAGAAGTGTCAGGTTCTAAAACTAGGTCTGGTTTTTTTTTTCTAAACGATCAAAAAACCGCAAAAAACCAGACCCCACCAAAGGCCATTTAAGCAGAAACTCACAAGAGACAGTACATGCAATAGGCCTTTGGTTATGATTAAAGCATTTGCACAAAGGAGGAACTGTACTATAAAAGTGAACAAAACCACCTTCACAAGCTGGATGTTTCAGATCATTTTCCTTTGCTGCCAGTCTTCCTCCCTGACAGCCAGCATCTTTGTGAAGCTGCTCTCACTCTCCCTCTTCAGTGAACACCCCTCACCTACGGTAGCTGTGTTCTGTATTGACAGTGGCTCCCCAGACAGCTCAATTTTCATCATCTTAAGGTGCCCTGGCTTGAAAGGTTTAGACACACACCCGAGCAGAACCCACTCTGGTCTGCCTTGCATCTTGGAACTGCAGTGTAAACCCTTCTATCTGGTGACTGCTGCTCTGCTTCCCAGTTCAGATTTCTTTAGCCTGACAATCCTGCTGTCCCATAACTACGATCAACACAGAATGAAAACTGGTCCTGCATTGCAACTGGTTCCAACACTGCTACAGGAAAAGTCATTTGAATTGCATCCAAGATCTGAAAATCTGTCTAGATCCGGGTGTTAGATTTATTTGCTTTGCGAGGAGATAACATCATTGTTTCCAAGAGTTGGGTTCTCTTTGCTGTTCAGGAGAAAATCTGCCTGCAATTTAATTCAATTCAGCTCTGTATCAGCTATGAATTGACAGATTAACATTGACCTGCTGCAAAAGGGCTGCAGCATAACGTCAGTGTTATGAGCTGCACAATGAGGTCCTATTTGTAGACAAACCTTGTTCTGAAGACGGACAGCCTTTGTTTGAACCCAAGTATCACTGACAATTTGCAGAGGAGAGCTAACCCAGGGATCCATAAAAAAGTTACACGGCTGCCAGGGTTCCAGCATCATTATGTCCCATACAGATGTCATTCAACATGGCAGGCTGTGAGAATATTACTGTGCTAACTAGCCAAACTTCTGTCACGGCTGCAGAGAGTTTAGTTTCTACGGTGAACCAGTGAAAAGCGTACTCCAGAGAAGCGGCAAAGAGATATTGGGTCTGACTCTGCTAATAGAAAAAACTGATTATACAAACAGTCTTCAGGGCTGCCCAATTGGCTTCAAGGCTGCAGTTCCTTTTTGTGATCCCTTTCTCCAAAATGATGCAATAATGATAGGAGGGACCATTCAAATCCCCTGCTCTAATGCCCCTTGCAACTTAATAGGGGCTTCTTTCAATTCAGACTAAAACTTTAGAACTGATCAGACAAGGTGAGAAGACGACGACAGACTCCAGGAGGGGAAGAAGCAGATTCTCCCTACCCATTTAATAATTCTTTGTGTTGCCATGCTACAAGACTGCGCAGTGCAATTCAAGAACTGCAGGACCCTAAAAGACATCAACCAACCCTGTCCTACTCAGAAACAAAGCGCATTGGATACCGCAGTAAAAAAACACCTGGTGAAGGGATCATACCCAACAGAAGGTAGATTTTTTTTCCTCTTCTGAAGTAGGTACATGACAAGTGGCTGCCAGCAGTTCTGCTGTTGTCAGCCTGACTGACTAACATAACTGTAAAGTGACGAGAGGCAATCTGTCACATAGCTGATTTAAAACCAGACAACATCACAGGAAAATGGCCCACAACCACCGCTAAACTGCATTCAGCTAGCAGGACAGCTGATAAATACCATCAACTACACTTAAAGTGGACAGCAAAGACCATGACTTAAAAGCACAGGGCACTGACTGACTGGCTTGCTTTCTCTAACACAAAGGAGATGGGTAGCAGTCAAGAAGAAAACCTGCATCTCCTGACAGTCCTGTACTTCTGTTACCTAAATGCAGGAGATGCAATATACTTCTGCCTTTGGCTACACTACTGTTTTCTGTAGCACAAGGGGATGCCAGGGTGGGGAGAAACATAAAAGTAATCCAATTCTTCCTTTACAAACCAGCAGGATACTGCATCCAGTTATTTACTTAGCACAGTTTTATATAGACTAGATTGGACAAGTCATAAAGCGCTGTGCACGTGACTTCAGACATGCTGCTATTAAAAAAGGCACGTGGAAAAACTTTCCCAAACTGAAGTCCAGCAGAGAGCCAACGGGAGTGGGTTAAAGGTTGGGAAGGAACAGCAATGTCATGGATATGGTACACAGACTCAGGGCAAGGGACTTTGTTGGTCTTTCCCACATCCTTAGTTATAGAAACATTTCAAGAGCATTTCTTACCTAAGAATATAAGACTAACTGATGGAGAGAACTATGAAGTAAGTCCCCAGAAGAGTTAAAACAACTCAACATGAAGTGTCTGGAGTAAACTACAAGTTAAAAATTCAGATGCAAGCAGGGCTGTAAAGCAAACGTTTGCTATAAAAGGATTCTGCTGCATAATGGGTGACTTCAAACCAAATGGTGACTGCCAAACTTAAACTGTATTTGGTATTAATAATAGTCGCATTTAAATTAATATGCAATATGAAAATGCTACAGGTAACACATAACACATGAACATCTGAACTCAAGCGTCTTAACTAGCACTGTCTGATAAGTCACTTCCACAACATAAATCCATAAAGGAATGCAGAATCTGCAACAGAACAATCAAAACCAGACTGAGGGATTTTCAGTTTATTTGCCCCCCCACACACTGTAATATTTACACTACCCTGAAAATAACTGTAAAGATATCCATATGCTATGAATTTTCATTATTTTCCTTGTTAAGGCAACTCAATTCCAGCTATAAAGTATCTTTCACCTTTACACACTGCTTAAGCTTCTTTTTTTTTAGTTGCTCCTGAAATGCTCTTCGCACTATGAGATCTCTCACCCTATGCCCATTGTGGCTTCATCAGTACAAAGTGAACGTGTGATCAATCCATAAGCCTAAAGTTCAGGCTTTTATGTTCCCCTGCCCTCCCATACAGGAAGTTTATATGGAAAGCTCCCCTTTCCCCTCCTCAGCATTTCAATATTGTGACTAACTAGTCACAATAAATTCAACGTTCAATTCAATTCACAAAATTCAATTCAATTCTAACCAATGTGATTTTCAGTGAACAATGTTTTCTTTTTCAAAATTGAACCTGAAAGGGGCATGGCAACATAAGCACAAAACAAAGGAAAACATTTTCATAAAGCTGTGTGGGGTTTGAGCCGAATTGTTTCCATTTACTTTCAGAATATTTAGGGAAAATATTTGCCTCAAGTCTGAAGTTACTACTCATGTTTGTAAGCACTGCTTGGAGTCATCAATACTTAGGTTTGCCCAACGAAACAAAGTGTTTGTAGGTCTAGGCATTTTTTAGTTAAAGGTTCAGGTTTACCTATACGGGGTTCTCCAACATATATTGAGGATTTCTAACTTTTTAGACTTTCAGCAAACTAATGATCAGAAACTAATACCACACACAACTTTCATTCCCAAATCAGTCCTCCAAAGTTGGAGTGTGTATCTGGAGCAAGGAAACTGATTTTTCTTGAATGGAACAGAAACTGGGAAGAGCATTGCTGCAACCAGAAGCAAGTAAACGCTGTGCTGTAAGTAGAAGAGGGCACAGCTCTGTGTTAACCCTCTCAGAGCCACAGCTACTGGCTAAGCCCAGTAGTTTGTGCCTGAAGCAACTAACCTGGCTCAGGGCAAGTGAACTACTGCATATAGTCTGCAGTATATCTTGATGAAGTTTGTGGTATGGTTACACTTCATTATTTACAAGGACTTATGTAAAGAACTATTTACAGTAAAATAACCATCTTATTATTGCCCTTGCAAGCCTAGCCTTGTTGCTACACTCCAGGAAGTCCCTGCTGCCTTATCCAAACTGTCTTCTGGGATGCCACATAAGGGCTTAAGTCTCACAGTTAGCTATGACTCTGCAATAATCTTTTTTTCTATATTCAGCCTTTCAAAAATAAGGTTTTTGGGAGGAGGGAAGTGTGCTATGTGAGAAAATATGGTAGATAAAGTTGAACAGGATGAATTTTGCGTGGCCACTTTGTCTCTACTTCTAAAACTTCTACTATTCCCAATACAGAAACTATCACATATGCATCCACACCAGTAGTTAGACTGGAAGAGCTCAGTTTAAGTAGGGAAGCACAATGCGTACTGAAACCTGTCAGTGAAACTCACAGTCTGAGCTACGATTCAGCAGTCCTTCTGGCTGCAGTCATTACAGTTAAGTTTTGTAAAACATCTTATATTCAAACCCATTTCCTCAACTACATACACTGTTAGTTACTTGTAATTAACCTGTAAACCTGGGGAATTTACAAGTCCAGCTACTAAAGCAGGATGAGACTGTAAATTCAAGGAACCCAATGTCTCTGGAGTAAGGGATACAGAAGGAAGTTTATTCAGCCCACCACTGAAGAATTTACAGCACATTTGTAACCACCACCAAAACACTGGTTTAGAATAAAACTTGTAGGTCCCACTGGGAAAGCCTGTGATACTTGCACACTGCACAAACTACTCTCTCAGAATCTCTCTTGCTCACTATCTTAACTCATCTAAAAAAAAGTCAGGAAAGTTAGGTGAAAATAAAACGCACTAAATATAGCACAATGGTTGCAAAGTCAAGCACTTGAAGGTAAGAACATTTCAAAGCATAAAGACTTCTCCCAGAACATTAACTCCAGTATATTGTACATTTTTGTACAGCTAGAATTTCTGTCTACTCTGTGTTCATGAAATCTGTGAGCTAAGGCCCTTCTACACATTACAGGCATTGCACACGTAACTGGTTAACTGCGCAACTACATGGAGACCAGCTACACATGTGAAGTAGTTATCACACGATAAAAGTTTCAACCAGCTATAAAGTTAGACTTTGAAAATGTGTATTAACTTTATAGCTGGTTGTTATCAAGCTTTATTTTGCATGTGTAACAGGATCTTCCCTGTGGCTGGGAGCCTATCAACTGACAAGGCTCCCAGCCTCAGGGGTGCACCATGCCCAGTGTACAACCCCTGAGCCCTACGGATCATGGTAGCTGCGGTCCCCAGGGTCCAGGGGTTTCGTGCACTCCCAAGACCTAGGGATTACAGCAACTGCAATCCCCAGGTCAAGGGATTGTCCCACCTCATGGGTGTATGAAATCGTTACAGCAGAGATCATCCAGCCTGGAGATATGTGGGGTGCTCCCAGGTGGCTGAGATCCCCTCAACCTCAAGAGGGGGACTGCCAACCACAGGAGCTTGCTTCTTGTTGGTGCAGGGGGAGCCCACAATCAGGCTCCCCCTGAACCAGCAATAAGACATGAAGGAATCTAATGTGTGATCCAACTATCACGCCTCCTGCCATGCATGTGTGGCATCTCGATTCCATCATGCCTTTACCTGCATGTGTACAGGGGGCCTTAATGTTTGCTTACTTGGGGGGAGAGGGGGCAGTGCAAGTGAATATATATATATTTTTAATTACTACTAATGAACAGGGATCCTGGTTTTCTCCGATTTAGAAAAATCCCCAATTTTCAGTTTAAAAAAGTAACCCCAATTCCACATTTTTCCATGATTAAAATGAAACACCACTAGATATAGATATTGATATAGATCAGTGGTGTTTCATTTAAAGTCACAGAAAAATGTTGATTTGGAGTTACTTTTTTAATTGGGGATTTTTTTTTTTTTTTTTTTTTTTTTTAAATCAGAGACAACCAGGACCCCTGCTAATGAATGACATAAAAGAGGATGTGCAGCATAACCAAATTACAACTTTGTGGAAGACTACTTAAATTTTTTAACAGCCTGCCTCATAAAAAACTTGCTGTGTTGATACAAGCTTTTGCTGTTTAAAGCATACTAACATCAAGTCAGCATTCCTTGGCTTTTTTTTTTTTTTTTATCTACATTACTATGGTGATGTAGCAGTGCTCCTCCCCGAAGGCAGCCTTTGATAATCTTATGGGTGAAAACTGATCTTTATCATTCCATTTTATGAAACAAGAATGTCTAGTGCTCGGCAGACATAACAGTTTAAGAAGAAGACCAGCAGACTCACTGTGATACCACTGCAAGGAGATTCAGAACTATGACTGAAGTCTTATCAGTTGACCTATGCCTGGGTGCTGGTTTATACATTTTTCCCCCCAGGTGGCTTATTCATAATGCTCTAAGTCCACCCCCGGGGATCCTGTATCCAAGGTATCACTTCCAAGTGGGGGTGCGTGCACACAGATGTCGAAAAATGAAAGTCTGCAGTGATCCTCTTAAACTTGTGTCTGAGGTGCATTCATTGTAAATGCTCTGCCAATTAGAGACACCGACTAGTAGAACACACAACAGAAACTTTGCTATGTTAAAAAAAATTGTTGGAGATTAATTGGTGTAGAACAGTAGGTTGTTGGTCTGAAAATACTCACTCCGTCTGCATAGACAGCAGAGTCAGTCCAACACTGCTCGCTTTCTCTCTCTCACACACATACCCACACTGAATTCAGTCTGAAGCCCATGTGATAATTGCAGATATAATGCCATACAGCACAAGTGGAATCTATGGCAGAAACCTTCATTATTCTGATCAGTTTTAAATAATTTAATTAAAACTAATATAATTTTGAATACCATAAACTGTGGACATTAAAGGATTTAAGTATGGACATATATTTTTATTGCTGGGTTAAATTTCCTCTCTTCCCCATCTAAAGCTCCACAGTAAATCCCCTGAGTCAGTTTCAACCACTATTTTACACTGCTGAGTTCTGCCAGCAATCTGCTCATCATTCTAGCAGATGTTTGTTTTCAGGCCACTGGGAACTTTATTGGACCCATTTCCTTTTAATATATTTAAACCGTTTTTAGGCTGTAAATGTTCTAAGTGAAACCACTGTCCTCAACCCCCTTTGCCTCTCTCAAAGCAGAAGCTTGAAATTATGTATTTAAAAAGGCAGTGTTGTCTTCTTTGGAAATTTTCTGAAAAGGAAATGCCACTGATTCGCAGACACTGGGACCATCTGCAGCAATTCAAATATATAGACCTTTCACCTTCATGAACACAGAAAGTCACTTAAGGGCAGACTGCCTCAAAGGTCAGTTTCTGCAAACAGAAAATGACTTCCCACATCTGACAACTTTCTTTTTTTTAAAGGGAATAAAGACATTAAAGCACTAAATCACCACCTATCCTCTTTCTAATGAAAGAGGACATCACATTCTCTGCTTACCTCAGTAACATCCATGACTTTGATGGCTGCCAGTTGACCTGTTTTGACATGTCGGCCCTGAAAAACAAGAAGGACAGTCAGCACCACCATTCACTGGAGCCACGTAAACAGAGAGCAGAACAGTTACAACAAGACATTTTAACACTGGATTTCCACAGTGCATCCTAAAAGTTGTCCATTCTGAAGAAAAAGGATGTTAGGAGCATGTTTTAGTAAAGCAGAGTTTAAAAGAAAGGCCAGGAGGAAGGCTTATCAATTTAAACCAGTAAATAAAGGGAACTTGTACATCAAATAAATGGTGTCTTGTGTGTATGCTTTGCAACTTTTTATCAGTCTTCCCTTCCTATATGCCACACATTTTTGGTTTATTGTTTCTTCTGTTTCCAAGCTCATGCTTTCCTGCTGCTAGTAACTGCCTATTTGATTTTTCTCCATTTCTCCCTGTTTCCTCTTTTGAATCTGGCCTTGTGTCCCCCTTCCCCATATTATCTTTTAGTGTGTGTTCTCTTCCTCCACTCCCACCCTTTCTCCCACTTGTTCTCTCCATTTTGTATTTCTCCCAGTCCCTTGTTTTTTCATCTTCTCCAGTGTGCAAGAGGAGGCGGCCCTGTTACAGCTGGGCCCAATTCGGGCTTTGTTTTCAGCAGCCCATGGGTAGCCATTGTTAGTGAGCCTAGGCCATGGGCCTACATGGGACTGGTTGGGCCTTTTGTGGTCTTACTGATTGAAGGACTTTGCTTAGAAAGCAGAGGAGGTCAAGGTATGTCAGGGCTAGCTACACAATTTTCAAAAGGAGATGGTGTCTTTTGGGTGGGAGGGGAAAGAATGTCTTTGCCTTAATTTTGGAGTGCTGATCTTCAGAGAGTTTAGAAAGGCTGAGAGGTTACTAAGAAAAGGCGGCTTTGTTAACAGATGCATCAAGTCGGTCAACAAAGGTGGTTACTAACTTTGAGACTCTTAGCCACAGTTTCTGCTCCAAAAAACATACAAACCAGGGACGGGGAATGTTTGCTGGTTAGTTCAGGGATGGGTGTGGGATATTTGGAGGCACTTGGGGTGTAGGAGAGAAGTCGGAGACTTGGTTTGTCAACATTTGTCTAGATTAATGACTTGAATTTGTTGGCTGGTTCAAAGTAGTGGATTTCAAAGTGGGCTTGAAGAAGGGGCAGGTTCCTTGGCAGGTTATCCTGTGTTGGTGGGTTTCTATAAGTAAGGGGTCTGCTTGGAAACAAAATTGGGCATATGATGAACACCAGTACCCCTAATAAGAGCTTGTTGCCCTAAGGTATGTACAGAAATGCTCCATGCACGTTTTATAGTGCTGTAATTTAGAGCACTTTTTAAAGCACTATAAAGTTACAGTGCTCTTAAACATGACAGAAGTGAAGTGTTGGGGGGAGGGGGCTTGAATGTCCCTGCCTTTTCCAGGCTAGGAGGCAGGGCGTGCTCTGCAGCCTCCTGGGGCTTCTCCACAGGTCATAAATTTGACCAGCATACAGATGTCATTTAAAGCACTGTAGCTGTAAAATACAGCGCTTCAAATTTTTAATATCCTATTTAATGAGGGTTAATTTAAAACACTCTACCCATTTTTTAAAGTGCTGTGAAGTTGTGCACTTCTCTTAAGTTAGGGTGATAAAGCGCTTTAAATGGCAAAAAAAGCAACTTCTGTACACACCTCTAATGGTGTTTGTTTTTACTGTGGAATCATTCATGCACCTTAATTATCTTTTTGTAAAAAATATGGCGGGGGGGCAGCATTTTTGTGCAGGGCAGCTGGGTGATCCCAGCTACAGATAAAAGTAGTCATGATCTTGCCTGGCTAGCATGTAGTAAACACTTCAGGTGCATTTTGTACATTATAGTAAGCAAGCTATTGGGCATTTGTGGTCTTGTTGCAAGGAACCCCAATCTTTAGTCAGTATAGACAAAGCTGAATAAAATGTCCTGGTTTTAGATGTCTGTCTTCGATGATTTTATGTTGTTAGTTAATTAATTAATTACTTTTTTTACTCTGCTTTACTAAAACATGAAGCCTGAAATTTCCCAGGACTCAGTTTCTCAGCTTTCGCCAACAAGAGGTGCTATTCCCCCCCCCGCCGTGATGCTGGCTCACTCCAGATAACCATAGCATGCAGCATCCTGACTTCCTTTTGAGAAAAAGCTGTCCTTTCCTTGCAGCATTAAGAAAGCCTGCTGGTGCCTCTGCTGCTTCTTATCATATTTTGGCCACAAGAGCAACAGTTAAGTGCAGCTAGCTATTGCTTCAACAGCAGGGACGAGAAAGGCTTCAACAAAACCCTCCTAAGGGACTGCAAAGTAAGGGAATAGCAGACTGTGGGAAGTGTGGGATTCCCAGTATCCCAAGCCAAAGTTAAGCCCCCCTTCATGTTCAGAATGTTGTTTGAGTTATCTCAAATACCTTCTTCATAACGTATGGCATATTTCTGGTCCTTGGTATACAGAATACACATGGGATCTCTTTGTATAGAAAACTGGTTTATAATGCATTAAAACCACAGAAGCATTTTCAAATAGGGTTTCTTTTCTTTTATTAGAAACATTTAAAAAGAAAAAAAAACAAACAAACAGATCCCAAACCACCATATAAGCACACGCAGAGCTTTCTATTTGTTTGTTTTCTACAAGAGGCCATTCAAGAACAGGCTTGTTAGAACGTAAGACTGCTGCTGTAACTTTATCTGCAAACTCAAGCATTTAGGGATTTCTGTTTTGGAAACTGCTCTTCAGATCATTGTCATTAAGATTTTGTTTAGGGGAAGTTGATCAAAAAAAAAAATAAATCAGAGTGATTTTAGCGCCATCAAGGATTAGAGAAAAACTGAAGATGGACAAAACCCTACTATGGTGATTATCAACTAGGGTGCCACGGCACCCTGGAATGCTTTAAGTGTCTGTCAAGGGGTGCCACACAATGTTAGCACTGTTATGTGCGCAAACATGATTCACAAGATAAAAGACTTCCAAACAGGAATACAGAGTGTTGAAAACATTCTGACCTGTTGCAGTCGTTCCTTGCAACAGAAAAATTGTTCTATTATTTTTTCATAGTGAAAAATCAAATGAAAACTAAGAGCTGGCATTTTCCAAAGGTCTTTGCTAGGGTTCAGAACCACACCCTACTGGACTGTTCACTCACTCCCCAACAAGATCAGGAACGTACATGACATACACAGCATCTGCTGAAGTAGACTGTCGCCTACAAACGCTTATGCCTTTCTGAACGAGTTAGGCCCAAGGTGCCACTCTGTCCTGCCTTCTGCCTGAATCAAAACTAACATAGTTTATTCCCTGTCCCAAATCTTAAGCAATTAACCAAGGCTACACTATAGCAAGCTCATAGGCCTCATCCACCGGGTAACTCTTTGCCATGCTTGTAACAGGTCAGAGCACTGGTTCAGAACCGAGGTGCCAGAGCACCCAGAACCGACCAGGAGTGCTGCAATGCTGGCACAACCACCACCACCACCATGGGGTGAAATTGCCCCATGTACGTTTGTTTTCAGGAAGTGCATCAGAGCCAAACTAACAAGTGGGAGACACCATAAGGTCGAACCAGGAAGGGCTGCAATGAGTACATGCTCCCACTATACACGATTCCTAATCTGGCTCCGCAGGAAGCACATGCCACACTTCCACCTGGCTGTGGTGGCAGTGGGGTTGATAGCGTAAGTTAACGATAGAATCATAACATGCATATTTACATTATGTTTTTAAGGGGGTGCAACTATATTTTAAAATGTTTAGAGTCTAAAAGGTTGAAAACCACAAGATTAAAAGAAGCCCTTTTATGGCATCCTATGGTCTATAGGCTATGGAACCTAGGCCTGAACACAAAATGATTGAAAACTAGGCACAAACTCAAATCACATTAACTGGGAGCAATAACACTAAACAAGTCTCTATGTCAGAAGTCGGCAACACTTTTGGGCAGACTAACAAAACCAGCAGCAACCTCAACTTGTAAGATGTTGACTTGCCAGGGGTGGTGGGATGGATGGTGGGAAACCACAAGGGGCCCGATCCTTGTGGCAGCACAGCCCCAGCCTCGTCCCTGCTGTCTGCCCCAAGATGGACATGCCAAGCAAAATGCCTTTGTGTGCCACAATCTAGCACCCGTACCAGAGTTGCCTACTCCTGCTCTACATTGTTTTAAAAAAAAATTGTAGGTTTAGCATGGCTGATCCCTATCCATAAAAGTCATTCATACAATTTCATACTGTGTAGATCATTTCAGCAAGTCTACTGATTGAAATCTACTTTTGCACCATATGCTTTTTCTAATGAACCCATTCCTTTCTTTTTTCTTCCCTTGCTTTCTTTTGCATATTTATTCATAATAGAAGTACTCCTTTACCCTCCCTGAGAAGGAATGCAAAAATATTTTTGAAGAGAATTACTCAACAGTTCCAATTTTAAATCATCCACTGGACAATTTTAAATCACCGTCTCTGCTCAGCTGAAATGAGGAGGTCAGTGGAGTTGAACCTACTTCCAAGTCTTAATCTGGCCTTATTTTTTTTCTTTTCTTGTTGTCAGAAAGTCCATTTACATATGGAGGATTAAAATGCGTCTTCTAATCACACATGCTTCATGGAGAGTTAAACACATTGCAGTGTTTAACTGGATCACATGATGCTTAAACATGCTCCCAATAGAGCCTCCTAGCAGCCTGCTGTTTGTTTCTCATCTCTGTGGAGTTTAAGATATATGCACTTAACGGGAGAAGGGAGGGAGCAGAATCAAATCAAATATGTTGTTCTTGGTAGGCTGCCAGGATATGTACAATACTGTGAATTTCAAGCTTCCCCCCTTCTCACCTCAACACACCACTTTTGGGAAGGGTCTTTACAAAAAAGAAGGGGTTTTGTTTTTGTTTTGTTTTTGTTTTAAAATAAAAGTGACTCAGTACTATCAATAAATTACAGGAATTAAAAGGTCCAATGCCCTATTTGATCATTCACCCCCTCCTCACTATGTTACGAAGACTGTATACTCAATGCAGTGCAAGCTATGTTCATGATGACATGCAGTCTTCACACAGCGTATTACTATGCCCTTAGGGACACTTCCTGGAACTCTGCTCCCCAGTCAAATTGCCAAAGAACAAAATATGAGGTGATGCTCCTAATTATGGGTGGAAAGCAGCCTGAGTCGCTCACACCACTGAATTATCTGGATACTATTAACTTATCAGAAGACCTTTCCTATGTTCCACATTATTCTGTGCAGACAGCTGTGGGGATGAAGAGAAGAAAGATTGAACTGAAGACTTACTAATTCTCAATTCAGTATTCAACCACAAAATATGCTTGAACAACAGACTGTATCTAAACATGCTATCGAATGAAAACGTTGTGCTCATTTTACTCTACCATTGCCCTACAACAATGTGCTAAAATTAGTTTACACCTTAAGCTTCTTGTTTAGTTGATTATGATATACAGAATCCTACCAGCCTTCGGCAATACACTGTGCAGCAATGCTACGGTATTAGGCTACTCAACTATTACGGTCAATGCCTTGAGGCAATGCCTCTGTATTATTCTGATATATACTCAGCTCTTCTCTCCCACTCACCACCAGACAACTCCCAGACAGCCAAGTGCCTGCTGAATACCTTAAAATTTATACACTAAACACACCCACAAGAAACAGCTTTTCAGGAGAGACCCAGTGGGCCACACTGCCTCAGAAAACACCAGTAAGAATCTTAGTTTAAAGGATGCCCTCATTTGCTGGAGAAGACAAAGACAATCTGGAATCTGGGTCTTGGCAGACCAACTATTTGCCACTGTACCTGAAAAGCTGTGTTCATCTTCAGCAACAAGTGCTGCCCGTCGCTTTGCCAGGCCCACAGAACATGCTTGCCCAGCAAAACCCACAAATGAAACCAAGGGTTCTGGGTGCAGACAGAACTACAGCTCCCAGCTATAACTCTCAACTATAATTCTGCAAAGCACTCTGAGTTACAACACCACCCCAGACCAAACAGAAGTTCAGTGCTGGCTCTGAGGGGGGTAACTGCCTGCTGGTAGACTTCACCAAGGTTCCCGTAGCAATGGCCAGGGCTCTCTGCCAGGGCTCACCGTTTTCAAAATGGGACGGGGGAAAAGGAAGCAGACTGAGCTTGTTCTTGGGGCTCCCCAGCTGGTGCTGAAGGGTGGGGTGGGTGAATTGGAGCCCCCACCCACCTCAGGGGGGCTCCAATGAACCTGCCCCACCCTACGGGGGGCTGAAAGACCCCAGACTGAACTCCCCCCGCTCCCTTTTCCCCCTCCCAATCTGAAAAACAGGGACAGGCTGGGAGCTCCAAACACAAGTTACCAAAGATACTACATTTTGAAACACCTCTATCTGATACTTCATGCAATGAGGGGTCAGATTTTCACCAGATAACCATTTTTTAAGCAGTCTGCAGGTGTGCACTTGTGACTGTTAACATTTATAGACTGCTTTTTGTGGCCAGATCAGGCAAAACACGCCACATCTGTCTGCTCCCTATGTTTCAATTTCAATCTCCTTCTGATAGGATGACTGTAGGTGACATTGTGATCCTGACACTGGGGAAGAATGAAGACAGAGCAAGAAAAAGAGAATGGAAGGAAAATAAAAACAAGCAGTGAGGGGTGGGGAATGAGAAGGGGCTATGCTCTTTTGGACCAGTGTTGAGCAGCCAGTGTTTAAAAGGGTATACCGAGATGGTCACATCACCAACTCTGTATCCTTTTTTAAGGCTGTATATTCACCAGCTCAAGCTCAGCAAAACATACATCCTGTTTAGCAAGTGGACTTTACAGAATCACCCTCTGCCAAACAGCAAAAGCCAACTGTGACCACCAGCAACATCTGCCTCAAAGTTGCAAAACGTTTCACGCTACGCCACACGTTCAAGTCACCTGGAAAGTGCAGTTCCACTAGAAGGCAGCCTCCAATAACAAACACTGCACCCTGCATTCCAGGAGCTGAGCTGGCCAACATTTGGTTTCTGGTACAAGTTTAATGTGATGGCCCTGCTCTAGAAGCTCCCCAGTACATGGTGCCCTGTCTGCTTTAGAGACTCCCCCATGAAATGCCCAACTGAATGAAGCAAACAGCCCCCTGATTTAACTGGAGAAGCAGAAGGCAGCAAACCACTCATATAGCGAGTAGTTGCCAGATTTATATTTCATCTGCCCTTTCACAACAAACTACTACCTAGATGTAGGGACCTTCAAGAGGTACTGGATGATTGTCCATTTCCAAGCATGGCACTAGAGGCAGGTCCCTGCCCCCAGCCCCTTATTGTTTGCTCTATTACTGTTATGCATCTGTATTTTAAAAATGGACTTTGATAATGTAATAGGGGCATTACTGGGGAAAAATAGAATAAAAGAGAAGGGAATCCCAACTGCAGACCTACCCTTGGCTCAGCACACCATTGACTCCATCTGAGAATGCTCAAGTTTGCCACTCCCCAATAGCTCGTTCAAGTCAGCTCTCACCATACCTTAAATCCTTACCAATTTATTAAACAGACCTGCTTTTAATACAGATGTTACTTCTGGACCATTGGAACAGTTCTATAATTTATTGCAGGCAACTGTAATTAAAAGCAGACCTACAAACAGAATGAAGAATATCAAAATTTAAATCAAAATGATTAAATGTGGGCATGCAACACTGAAATTGATGTAGGGGATAGATTTTTTTTGGGGGGGGGGGGGCAGGGGGAGAAAGGTTGTAACCTGTAAGCTTCCTTTTAATTTCATACCAAAGTAGACTTTTCCTGCCAAAAGCACTTTAATTCCCCATGCAGACCACCCCTATTGAAACAGACAATTTTGGGGCACTGACCCAAGCGCTTCTGACAAGACACATGAACTACAATCATAGAGAATGAGAAAACACTGCCAAAGACACTGCTCCAGAAAAGTAGCGCAAGATCTTCAGGGATCGAAGGGAGCAGGACTAAAGGGTTTTCCAAAAAAAAAGAAAGAAAAGAGACATTCAACCGATGAAGTCACTTGACACCATCTATATCCACAGCTCAGAAATGAGGATTGAACCAACCCAGCTAGTTCAGAGTGTACAAATTCATACAGGAGAAACCTTCAAGCTGCTCAGATTCGACGGCATCTTCCAAATGCTATCCAACTATGGTACCAAAATAAATAAGTCCTAGTAGTAAATGGTGAAACTCTGGATTTTGTTTTTTATTTTGGTCTGTTTTGGTTTTAAGAATGAAATCATGCTGACACTTGAAGTCATCATCAATGAACATGAAACTTATCAGACTAAATGAAACAATTAACACCCTAAGACCCGAGGTATCTTCAGACTCAGACATGCCTATATTGGTTCCACTCAGTCCATTACTAAAATTTTCTCTGCAATCACAACTACTAAACATTCTCCTTGCTTTAAAGGCACAGGATCCTGGAAAACCCAACTCCGCCTTTGTGGTATCTCTGATAGGACAACAGAGTATCTACCATTTCCAAGCCTGAGCCTAGATGGTGCACATACCACCACCACCATCCCAATGTAAGACAAAATGATTCAATGTCAGCAAACCGAGTAGAACAGCTAGTCTTCAATGGAAGTGCCATCATGCAAACTCAGTACTTTCACATAGTTTTCCATTGTTCGGGGCACAAGCCAGGTTGTGCCTATAGCCCCGGTGGGTTCTATCCCCTGATGTTAGTTTGCGAGAGGGAGAGGTAGACTCATAATGGTCCCAGAACATTTTATTTTGATCTCTTACTTACGCACCACTGGTGTAGAAGTGGCTGCGCAGGCGGTTACACTTGGATCCGTCCCGGTTTGAATAAGGGACGAACGAACGAAAAACAAAACGATGGATCCGAGAACGAGAACAAACACGGAACGAACAAGTATGATCGAGTGCACAGATGATTGCCTGATGGTCCCGGAGGCAGGAGAAGCTGTGGGAAGCTGGCCAGGCCTACCCACTGAGCGGTGAATGCTCTGGCTTCTCCCACCTGCGCGGTGAATTCTCTCTCTCTTCCTCCCCTGGCGAAACCTTAGCTTTTATAGGCCAGATCACAAGCTCAATTTCAAGCAGGGTTTTTCACAGGGGACGGGGTTTCCCCAGCACATAGCCAGGGGCCATGTAGCAAACCAAATAGGGGCTTTCCAGATTGTGAGGAGAGTGCTTGACGGCATTTGTTGCTGAGCAGAGCTGGCAGAGTCCAGCTGGAGCGTGACATCCATGAGGATACAATACTTCTCAGAAAGGCCCTATGTCAGAGTTGCACAGCCCCCAGAAAAAGATATCTTCTTCACACCATGACAGAAGTAGTAAGCATGGCTACACATGCAGACTCTGTTTCACTTGCTCTACAGGCAACCCCCGCTTAGCGCTCTTAATTGGTTCCTGAAAAAACGAGTGTTAAGCAAAACAAGAGTTAAGTGAAACCAAAAGTATTTGACAACCGTTTTTAATGACCCAAGATAGCAACTGCGAGCATTATAATGAAACTTGCTGAATGCCAAGTGAAATCAGGTATCAATTTGAAATGAGTGTTACAGCAAAATAGCGCCAAGTGAAACAGAGTTAAGCATGGGTTGCCCCTACTGTCAAAAAGCAGTGGTTACAGTTACTATACTGCCACTAGGCAACCAAGATAAAGGATCAGAAAGTGTATGACTTTCAGTATAGCTATTAAGCATCCATGCTGAAGTAAAAGAAAAGCCATGACCAGAGCTCAGCTACTCACCCTTGAATACCTAACAAGTGCATGGTATCTACAAACAAATACCATTAGACAGACTGTAGAAGCACACAGCTAGGGATTTGAAGAATGGCAATAGCTTACTATCACTGTAGAGCAAAGAAGAGAAAGCAGAGGAAGCAAAAAGGAGAGGAATCCCATCCTTACAGCCTACTCTCCCCTACAAAAGACCTGCAATTTCTGCGGACATATCTGTGGCTGAAGGATTGGACTCTTCCATCTGTAGAAAACATCCTTAAATCCAGGAACTGCCAATGATGGCTATTGATATAAGCCATTCAATGCCCTCAGCTGCTGCTGATACACTTACATAATATAAATGCACAGCTATCCGGCTTTGGGGTCCATTCAACTGAAAGATACAATATGTTGCACCAGACGCATCACAGCAGCACTGAGCTCTCTCCAGCAAAGCAAAGGAAGGGTTACTAAACTGAAATGAAAACCCACATTTAGTTCTGAATGACCCCAACAGATGAAATGCTTTCACAGAGCTAACTTGACAACCAGTCCAGGCTCTCTGGGGCAATGAAATTCCAATCCAACTATTATTACATCTCTTCCAGCCTTTTAGTGGATACACACACACAAAAAAAAAGAAGAAAAAAAAGATTAGCATGCATTATGATTTTGGACTTTTCATAAAGTTACAGCTCTAAGGTATTTTGGCCACTCTAAGATATTTAGCCAGCTCAACATGTTATCAACACTACCACTTCTCTGTCATATCCTCATCACTATGAGACAGGCAGCCAGACTGGTAAATGCTGGAACTAAAATGTTTATGAAGGCCTACCTCAGTGTGAGTAAAAAAAAGTCTTAGTAGGACAAGTACTATACTGTGTAATGGTTCTTAAGAATGGTCTATTCACTGGACATCATACAGTACACACTTCACTGAACAACCAAAAAGAGATTCAAGAAATAACCCACCTGAAGGAAATGAATTGTTATATAAATCTGTTGCCTGCACTACAGTCCACCCTTACATGCAGAAGTTAAGCTATGTTGTAGGACCGGCTGAATAATAAATTTACATGGGGATTAGCTCCCTGCAAAAGAGGTGGCACTCTAGGTGAGATACTAGGCAAATGAAAGCTGTGCTTTATAAAGTGTAACAGTAACTACTGCAATGAGGAGAGTTAACATTTTCTAAATTTGCACACAAAGACGTGCATTAGCTTAAAGTTACACATTTTTAATTAACAAAATTCATAAAGCACATTTTTCACAAAACACATTTTCCACAGAATCTTCCAATTTTCTGCCAAGTACATCTGCAAGCCTATAGCAAAAACACCTTGTCCTTGAAAAACTGGCAAGTGCCCAGAGATGCAAGTAAACAGCTTTGTGTCCATACGAACTATTTCCAAATACCTTATATGTTACGCTTTCAGATGTTAAACCATTCTGATTTGTCAGCACCAGAACCTGACTCAGAATGCCAGCCTGTGCAAATACACCTCTTTTACAGACCTAAAGACTCCAACTCATTTAACAAAAGAGGTTGGAGAAAAGCGCCCAAGTAAATACATTTCTTTTTACTATACCACTTTCAGGTTGTATATCTGAGGCCTGCTTCCAGCATGTTTACTACATGAAAAGCCTGAGAAATAGAACCTTGTATAATACTGTTCTGTGGGTGTCCTTTCATAGCATCTGATAAAGTGAGCCTGAGTTCATGAAAGCTTATGAATTTCTACCCTGCCTTCAAGTTTTTATACATTTCAGAACACAGTTAAATCCAAACAAAAGAATACCAGTTGCAAATTATCCCTCATGTTCTTTTGTTATTATTTTTACCACGCGCTCAATTATATGCTACACATGCTCCCTGCCCCAAACAACATACAATTTAACCTTGATAAATACAAACAAAGGTCATAGAGCAAGCATATCATGCTGCATCTTTTGCAATTAGTCTCAGCCTACCCTCCTCATCCCTGCTATAATTCTGGGTCAATTATAAAAATCAAATAATGCAAAAATTACTCCAGTGGAAAAAGATTTGTGGATTTTTATCCCAAACATGTAAGGCTTCTTCTATAACTGTGCTTGACATATATGTTATTAGACCTTTTAATGTACAGCTCAAAAAGCACTGTAGTGTGACAAATGCGAAGTCTTCTATCACTACTGTTCTACACAGAAGATGTTACTAATCTTCTGCCATTATGACAAGCAGGGATCCTGGTTTTCTCCATTTAAAAATCTCAACTACTCCGATTAAAAACCCAAAATTCACATTTTCCCATGATTAAAGTGAAACACCATTTTATTTATATATACATATACGTGTGTGTGTGCGTGCATACATGTATCAGTTGAACGCAAAGTTTTATTGATATAATTACAATTTTAAAGCCATGTGGAAGCTTACCAATGCCTCAATCGCTATAATAAAATAAATTGTAAAGACCTGTAAAGTTTGGCATTTGATTTGGGGGGTTTTTTTGTTTGTTTGTTTTTTGTTTGTTTTTTGTTTTTTTGTTTTTTTGTTTTGTTTTGTTTTTTTTGTTTTGTTTTTTTTATCATGGAAAAAAAATCAAAGCTCCCCCTTACCCACTTTGCTCACCAAATGCAGGTCCAGCTGCAGCTGTCCCCCTCCCCGGTTTGTGGTGCTGAGCAGCCCTGATGTCAGTGCCCTTCCCATGCCATTGCCCCTCGCTCCCAAGCCACAGCCCCCCATGAGACTCTCCTTACCCACCCAGCAGCAGCAGGGGGCACAACTCCATGCCACCACCCCGTGGCTGCCAGGCGGGCACAGGTGCCTCACCATGGCAACACGGAGCTCCTGGCAGCAGCACCAAGCCTCATCCCCCCAACTCTGTCCTGCTGCACGGGGTCCCACCCACTGGGCTGTGGATCCCCCCCCCCC
>NW_017729032.1:150137568-150142714 GCF_001723915.1 Gavialis gangeticus
CCCCCCCCCCCCAAGGGAAAGGGGGGAGAGGGCAGCAGAGCAAGAAGCCCCAAGCCCACCCTGTGCATAAATCGGGGGGGGGGCACATGTCCCACTGCCCCCCTGGACAGACCACCCAAGGCTGTGTCCCACTCCCCACCTGGGCCCTGCAGGCACGCATTCCCACCCCGGCCCTGGATCCCAAGCCACACGGACTACTCTGCCTGGGCAGCACACACAACCCCAGCCCTTCCCAACTGCCTCCCTCACTATGGGGGCCTTTCCCCTCCTCCAAACTTATCTGCAGGGAGCTGTAGGAGCTGCTCTCTGCACTGCCTGGCTACCATGTGCATGTGCGTGACCCTACTTGATCACCCTCCTCCCACTCCCCCCAGCCCATGGCAGGCTGGAACTCTGCCAGCCTGCAAGGTGAAACCCACCATTTCCCACATTTTCCTCCTTAAAAGAAGGTCTGCCTTTTTAAAAGACAAACAGAAAACCCAGTTCCCTGATGAACATATTTCCAGACCAGAAGTCACAATGAAGGAGATACTCACCCCAACAAATGGAAGATGTACTAAACTATAATGCATTAAAACCATAAACAAGAACAATAACAACCCACCACTATTGCCCTGGAACTGGACAAATCTGGCCATTCACAAGATGCACAAAACCAGCTTTCCCTTCCTGCTTGATAATGAAGCACCCAAAGTCACTGCAAAGGTTAACGACATGCAACAATGGTGGGCATCCTATGTAAAACACTCTGCAAATGCTGGCAGCATAAACAAAAGGAACCAGTATCTTGCTTGTAAAGAACAATTCCTTCATTTCCTAATTGGCTGTATTGATTAAAGCCAGGAAACTTATCCCAACACCATCATTTATCAAACCTACTGTATAAACACTACATAGACAACAAGGGGGTGGAAGGAGAGATGGAAAAATGGAACAAACTAAGTTCTGGTCGCAAGCTAAGTTTTGCATGGATAAGGGTGTAAAGAGCTCCACCCAGTCAGCAGTGGAGCAATACCAACAAGTCCCCACACGCTCACAGCCTGGACTCAACTCTGCTGACAGAAGATGTCTTCCATTGGCACAGCCCATGCCATAGGGAAGACAGCGTAACTATGGTGGCAAAGGGAAAAAAACAAAGTCTCCAGCTCCACAATGCTGACAAGTCCTAACTGACCTTACTGCAAAGGAGGTAGAAACCGCAACCTAAGCCAGCATTTATAGGAGACTTCTATGATCCTGTGACTGAGGGAGCTACCTTCATAAAGTGGGTACTGAATACAGAAAGGAACTGGGGGTACAAGAAACTGGGAAACAGGTACAAGAAACCAGGAAGCAGTATTAGCCAAGGCAAGCCTCAACTAAACCTTGAAACCAAATGCATCACGCTAGCTTTACTTTGAAACAAACTCAGCAATGAAAGCAAACCCAGGGCTACCCCTCATAATGAGTAGTCTGATTACTCCCTGGCCCATCCAGCAAAACTCACTAAAAAGTATGTACAGAAGCTGAAATCTACTTAATTCCAGACAAAAAAAAGCTTAACTAATGAAGCAGCATACTAAAGTACCACATTTACTTGCATGCCACAGGCACCTTGCCCCCAAAAATTAGTCCTCTGAAACTGGGGTACACATCTCAAGCAGAGAAGCTGATTTTTCTGTCTGTAGTAGAAACATGGAGACACTGTTAAGACAGCTGCTGTTGCCTTTCCTTCTCTCCTCCACCTTCAACAGCTGCACAGAGGGGGGAGCAGAGTCTTCAGCAGTAGCTAGTCCTCACATTGAGGGACTACCAACATCAATGAATGTTAATCATTTCAAAGCTGAATTTGAGTAGGGAAAGCCTAATCTTCAGGGTCACTCACCCTCCTGCTCCAGCAGACCATTCAATTTTTGCCTGATCAGGAAAAGGAGAGTGAACAAGCTGAAGATGAGATTCTTTCGCTGCTCCATACAACCATAATTCTGGAAAAGCCTTCCCCCCCACCCCTGTTGTTAGCTTTCCCAAAAACGTGGTCTGGTTTAGTGTGGTTAAACATGAGTTATTGGCACAGAGGGTCAATATATAGTCTTTAAAAACTAATTTTAAGCTATATTCTTTAAAAACTGATTTTAAGTAAACACTTCCATAATTCTTAAGAAAAAACTGAATAAGTTCTGTTCATTCCCTTTTTCTTTACATTAAAAAAAAAAGTTAAGGAACACAAAAAACAAAAACAGACATACGGCTTCCTTCTTTGGAAAAAAAAAAAAAACCACGCAATCGTTCATTCACACTTCGGTCGGTTTCAGAAAGTGGCATAGTAGCCAAATGCATATGGTAGCTTTGAGAAATACTAGAACTTTGACCAACTTGAATTTCTGGATCTTCTGCTGTATCTCTATTGAGATTAAATTTCTCAGACACCATTTCTCTCTACTTGCACCTCTCAAATTAGTGCTCTGAAGTAATGAAAAAAGTAATTCATACATTCCATTTTTTCATTTAAATTCCAGAAGTAAAGTCTAGACTTCAAGTGCTAACTATAATTTGCAACCACCTTGTCCCTATAGTAACGTGTATTATAATCATATGAAGAAACTGGAAAAAAATATGAGGGGTATAATTACACATACAGCTGCCATCTATTACCCCATTCTTTCAAAATATTAACATGCATAAAACACTTGCTACTTTGAGTAGCCCTACCGAAGCAAATGGAATCACTGAGAGCAGCAAGTGCTACACTCAGCAGTAAGTGTTTGCAAATATGAGCTGTTTTACTGAGCACCATAAACACTTCTTATTTTTGTTACCAAAAATGGACGACAGCAGGACTGCTGGAATTCTTTAAGTCTTCAAAGCAAATCCAACCCATACTACCTACACAGGCACAGGGGGTTTACCAAATACAAGCAGTCCACATACTCTGCAGAGCTCTTAACTGTAATCTGCTGCTTCAGGTGGACTACCTGTGCCCAGAACATTTGATGACAGCTGCACAAAGTCACTGATATAAAGATGAGGAGGAGGAGGAGGAGGACGAAGCAGCAGCAGCGAGCGTCTCCACACGCATACATCAAAAGCATGAGGATCAGAAAGCCAGCAACAGGGAGAATGGCCAATGTCAATAAGACCTTGGGCACCCAAAAGAAGGCCATAAGGGCATTCATAGATGATGTGGTTGGCCATCTGAGCTTGGGCACAACTGCATCCAGCATCATAGGAGAGGTTCGAAGAATGCATGCTTGCCTTAAACTGTCCAACACCCGTGTTGAGACAGTTAGGAGCAGTCCAGGCCCTTCATTTCAGGGCAGCTGCCATCCTGAGAAGTGGAAGCCAGTGCTGGGGATCACCAGTAGAAAACAAGACATACTGAGAGAGAAGTAGAGGCTGGGGCAAAACTACCTGCAAAGTAACCTACAGCCTCAATTCAACCTCATTTTTAGTGAGCCTCTCCTATGCCTATATGATCTCTCCCAATTCATCTGAGACAGGGCTTTGAGAGGTCCCACTAGAAGACAAAAACTGATTTCCCTCAATGCTCACTTGAACCTACTGACTTGAGTCTGTGAAGGTCCACACAGGGGTTTGGCTTCTACAAGTTTCACTACTTGACTGAGGCCCAGGGTGGGGATTCAGTCCTAGGTAGGACACCAAAATCAGGAAAACCTAAGGATTCATTGGGATGTCACACTCTGAATTCTGGCTTGGAAGCTTATGGTACCTGAAGGTCCCTTAAGGTCCCTGAAGCAGCAAGGAAAGGAAGACAATTTCCACAGGTGGCAAACTTCAATCAGAGTGCTTTCTAATAACAGCCTGTCTTCAGCAAAGTAAGGAGCAATATTTACTGGGTCAGAAAAAGTTTTAGAGAAGATTCAAAGAAACAAGAACTGAGAGCACAGGAGATCTGAAACTGAGGGAGAAACTGAAGTATGAATTACCACCAGCTCTGAGCATTTAGCTTTAACAAAGTCATCACTAAAATGTCAACTTGTTTAATTTAAATTTTTATTAATTCCAATGACTTGTCATTTAGTTTCATTTTTTCTTAATCCTTTAGTAAATTACATTACATGTCACTTTATGTACACATTTAAATAGTGGTAATATAGTTTCAAATTACTCTCCTCCATTAAACTTATCAATGTCAAGAGAAACTAACCAAGGCACAATTATTTGAATGAGCTAGAAGCTAAAAAATCTCATCTGCGTAAAACTATTTACTACTTGCACTTACAGTTGGCTTGACATATTAGTGGGCAAGATTTAAAAAAAAAAAAAAACAAGAAAGAAAAACCTACAAGTAAAATAAAAAAATTTGACTGTTTTGGCATAAAAAAAACGAAGTAAAGAAAGGAAGAAATAAATTACATACATACATACTTTAAAACACAGATTTTCATATAGAGATAGTTCACAACCCACTTAGTTCACAGCCAGTTGCTGAATTATGGAAGCAATCAGCTACTGGTTGTAGCTTTCACTGCCTCTGATCAGCTGAAGCACATCAGCAGTCCCACAGAGCTGAATGAAGCAGCAACACCCTTTGAAAACAGAGCTACAGCAAATAGGTGGCACGCCTCCATGGTAGCTATATACACTCCCAGCTAGATCATAAACTTTCCCTTTGAAGACAAGGGTTTAAGAACCAAAGCGAAGAATCTGGGTTCTACTGTATTAACATATACTAGGGGCATCCCTGGCACAACAGCAAATGAAGAGCAAATTGCAAGAAACTCAGAAACTGAAGTGAGATGTTTCCAACTCTCCAGTCTTTATCTTGGTGCATCTCTCAGCCTAAAGCTATTAAGCAATGTCCACAGAGACAAGATCTAGCCGACCATACTTACGTTTATATTATGTTTTGCAATACAATTACAAATGTCTATAATGTACCCATAAAAAAGTGAATTGTCAAAAGGATGACATTTCAAGTAAGAAGTCTGTTACTTACCCCAAGCAGCTGAAAAAAGTTCCCTGTTAATATTTTATTTAAAAAAAATTATTTTCATACCCTTTTAATAAACTTTAAAACTGAAATAGCTTCAATAAATTCTTTAGGCATTCTACGTAAGATCCAATTGGTTTTTGTTGGGTAAAAAAACCCAAAACAATAAAATAGGGGTTTTGGTCCTTAAAAAAAAAAAAAAAAAAAAAAAAACAA
>NW_017729032.1:150142786-150184925 GCF_001723915.1 Gavialis gangeticus
AAAAAAAAAAAAAAAAAATACCATGTATAAGACATTAAGAAAATATCAAGCAAAGCCTAATGGCTTCTGAAGTCGTATGTGCGTGCTTGAAAGGTAACGTGAGGGAAGGCATATAAACTACACGAGTTAATATCTGTGTGTCACCTTCAATTTCCATTTCCTAGCTTGTCCAATTTACATTTCACCCTGTGACTGTCCATTATTCCTATAAAGTGCATGTTTAATCCCCATGTATTTGCACAACTCTGCTCCTATTTAACATGTAATGGAAGCCAGCATTCATTTCTTCAACAAATAATTTCACAATAGAATCCAAGCATTAACTTTAATAAGGTTGCCAGATACAACATTTTGTTGAAATCAATTGTCAGGTGCTTCTACAGTGCACTTGGGATGTTTTCCAGTGTGAAGTACCTGAATTCAGTTATCCAGAAAGGATCTGAAAACCATTTTTCCTACTTTACTGCCAGGTTCTGATCTAGGCCACAAAACTCCTAACTAAAAGTTACCCGAGTCTCTATCACCAACCTAAACACAGATTATTTTTATTCAAATGGGACTTGTCACATGTATGTCACAGTTGTAAGAGGTAGTCGATACCCAGTAGAAAGGCATGAAGGGGACAGTGAACTGGAAGAACACAGTGCATTATAAATTAAAATTATTCCTTAAAAGGAAACCTTGATCAGAAGCCAGGAAAGTTTTCCAGAGCTGATGAATCCATAGGAAAGTCTGATAAATGCAGGTGTGCGTGTGTGTGTGTGGGGGGGGGGGAAATGACTGGGGAAAGGAGCACAGACTGTTTATCTGTTTCTGTACTGCACTCAGGAATTGCTAGTCAGAACTTTATTCTGAATGAGTCACTTCTCTAATAACTTTGGGTAAGAAATGAAAGAGATGGAGGGTTGTAACCCTTAAATGTTAAGAATGCCTTTACTATTGGTAGAGTATAACGGCAGAAGAATTTGGGAATTTAGAAACAAGCTGCATAGATAACAAGTCCTCTCTTCTTGTCTCCCTCTGCACCCAAATCTTCTCAATGACCACCTGCCTAGTCCATTCAGTGCACACAGCATGATTCCGACTCAGGATGTCCTATAAAGGTTATGTATTGTCATTAGAGCATGTTTCTTCCAGTAGTCAGATTGATTACTGATAAAAGATTTCACTTATCAAGATTGATTCCACTTGTTGTCTGACCCATTATTGCCCTCGCAATCAGGTGACACTCAACCAAAGCCAAACAAAATGCAGTGCCAACCTTGGAAAAAGGATTCTTCTCAAATACCCAAATTGAGTGATAAATAAATAATTGAACACTTTCCAGAAAGCTGCATAGGAATAACTCCAGGAAACAGCTTCCAATACCATGAGCCATCACTAAGGCATTGTGGCGCCTGGAAAGCTGCAATATAACAATAGACCATTGTATAGACAGGCTCAAGAAACAAATATCTATGCAAGATACAAAAAAAAAGATGAGGGATGCCAGTATTTAGTAAATCCTAGCTACCAGTATAATTTGTCTATTTTGTCAAAGGCCCTCTTCAGAGCTTAAAACTTAGCTCCTAATTAACAAAGGGCCTGGAGAACATCACTAACTTTTCATAAAGATCCAAGTTTAGTCCTTTGATTATAGGCTTTTTTTTTAAGCCAGTCTAGCCTATTTAGTTTAAAATTTAGAAAGGATGGAAGCACTGGAAGAAGTTCATTCCAGAAGTAGATCAGGAAAATTACTTGAAAACCATTAATGATGCCTAAAAGCTCCAAATTATTATTGGTTCTTGGGATTAGCAACTGGAAGTTGGCATTTTCAATATCCATCAATATTTTTTCACAGTAAGCTATGATCCATAAACCAAGACATTCTAACACTTGTATCTGAAGAAGAGTACATAAAAAGCAGCCTATTTTTCAGAGCTATGGAGCAACCAGGTTAGTACTACTTGTTTATTTGTCTGCAGTAATATCCACAGCATGCTAGGTACTTTGTAGACCTAAAAAAGGGACAAACCCCAACCCCTGAGATGGGCACAGAGAGAGGAGTAAGAGAAGGAAAACAAAATAAAAAGTTTTTACTATGCTGATCTATAAAATTCTACTATAAACAGCAAGTTATGAACTCAAACTATAGGCAAAGCAAATAGGAGCAGTGTAAGAGCTCAACATTTCTGTGCATATAGAGGAAAATTAATACACTTACATAAGCCTCTCTATATGGGTGTAGAGATGCTTAACTCTACATAGCTAACCTTGAACATGTTGACCCTGATTTCTTCTCAATTTAACAGTGGCAATGAAAGCATGCCACAAAGCCTGCTACTCTACTCTCTCCCTTGAAAGCCACTGTATACAGAAGTATCTTTTCAATATAATTTATTACTACAGAAAAACAGCTGCTAGCTTTCTTGTCAGAGGATGCCACCTCTCACCTTCTCCTCCAAAGGTGAGACAGCCTTAACCTCAATTAACTGAATGACAGTGTGCACATGCATTTTGTCATCACTATAAAGGCAAAAAACAGTCCTGGCTGCCTGCAAGCTATTAGAAGTAAACAAAAAGACATAGTGATATACAATTAAGTCGTCTGTTTTTAGCATATGTGCATGAAAACAAAAAGGGTTCTCCATGCACAAGGGACAAGGAGTAAAATGGAAGCATCCAGGGTTTAAGAAAAAATGCAGGGAAAGCATGGTGCTCTTTTAAAGAAGAAACTCCACTCTCTAATCTCACACCTGTACATCAGAGAGGTACTAAAAACGCCACAACAAGTTAGATAAACTTTTATTTAAATAACGTCAGCACCCAACATCACCAAAGCAGGATCCACAGATAAGGTGTATGTGCAAACGCTAGCAACCCTATGATTTGTACAATGATCTGGTGTAAGTATTTGTTCTCAGAAAGTACACTGATGCTCTAACATTTTTTGTAAGAGTGGGAAGGCAGACACTTGGCCAAAGCAGAGGAGGACTGGAAAGGAGATGGCCCATTTCCCACCTCCAGCCATAGATTTCCTGTGCAATTTTGAATGAAGTCATTCAATTTCCTCTACTTCATGTATAAACATACTAACCAACTTAATTGCTGTGTTATCAGGCACAGTTAATTGGTTGTTATAAATCACACAATAAAAAGAAAAGGTCCCTGGAAAAATTCACAGATTGTAGGGGGCTGGAATGGACCTCGCAAGATGATCAGAATTAGCCCCCCTGCACCAGGCAGGAAAGACAACTGGGATCAGAAGACAATCCAATCTCCGCTTCAAGATTTCCACAGTGGGCAATTGCACCACCCTTGGAGGGAGTTTATTCCACAATCTGGACACCCTGACTGTGAAGTTCTTCCTAGTGTTAAGCCTGAAACAGGCTTCCAGGAGTTTGTGACCATCACTTCTAGTTTTCCCCCTCAGGTGCCCTGGTTTCAGTTGTTCACCGAGCCCTTGATGTATTTCCCTGATGTAGCAGTAAGCTGCTACCAAAACCCCTCTCAGCCTTCTCTTTTTTTAGGCTGAAGAGACCCAAGTCCCTTAGCCTTTCCTCATATGGCTTACCTTGCAAGTCTCTGATCATATGGGTGGCTCTTCTCTGGACTCTCTCAAGCTTTTCCATGTCCTTGTTGAAGTGTGGTGCCCACAATTGGATGCAGTACTCCAGCTGTGGTCTCACCAGTGCCAAGTAAAGCGGAAGAATCACTTCCTTGGTTTTGCTTGCAATGCATCAGTTGATGCATGCCGGAGCATTGTTTGCCCTACTAGCTACAGCATCGCACTGACAGCTCATGTTCATACCATAGGCTATTATTACCCCTAGGTTCCTTTCAGTCGTGGTGCTAGTCAGTTTGGTGCCACCAAGCCTGTAAGTATGTTGGGGACTGTTCGTCCCGAGGTGGAGCACTTTATACTTCTCAATACTGAACTTCATCTGGTTCCTATCTGCCCAATTTGCCAGCCTTAGGTTCACCTGCATCCGCAACCTATTTTCAAGCGTGACCGCACTCCCCCATAACTTGGATGTTGCCTGCAAACTTGGACAGTGAGCTCTTTACCCCCACATCCAAATCATTGATAAAGATGTTGAAAAGCACTGAACCAAGCACAGACCCTTGAGGGACAGCACTAGCCACTTCGCGCCAGGACAACAGATCTGTTCATTAGAACTCTCAGCTTCCTACCCACCTAGCTGTCAAGGAGTTAAGTCCGCAATCCTCCAATTTTCCCCGTGAGAACATCATGGGATACCGGATCAACAGCCTTTTGGAAGTCTAGGTGTACAATGTCAACTTCCTCTCTCTTATCCAGGTGGTGAGTTACCTGGTCATAGAAGGAGATGAGATTGGTAAGGCGAGACCTGCCTGCTACTGTTCAGAATCCTACCTTCTACAAGCATTTGGCAAAGACTCCTTGATGAATTTTTCCAAGATTTTCCCTGGAATAGAAGTTAGGCTAATCAGCCTATAGCTACCAAGGTCCTCTCTCCTCCCCTTCTTGAAGATGGGCACAACATTGGTCCTCTTCCAGTCTTCAGGAACCTCCCCCAAACACCATGAGTTTTGGAAGAGTTTAGCCAGAGGTCCTGCAATGACTTTGGCCAGCTCCTCCAGCACTCTCAGATGAAGTTCATCTGGTCCTGCTTGACCTATAAATGTCTAATTTTTCTAACTGATCACACACCAGCTCAATGTCAACAGTAGGAAGGTGGTCATTCCCACCATCCCCATTCTGAACCTTATCCAGTAAGATTTCCCACTTAGTCCACTGAAATAGTGAAACAAAGTAGTCATTCAGGAATTCAGTTTTCTCCTGAGTGTCAGTAACCACCTGCCCTGAGTTGTTAAGTAATGGCCCCGTGCTTCCATTTTTTTTCCTCCTGTTCCCTACATACCTAAAGAAGGACTTCTTATCGTCCTTGATTTCTGTTGTTAGTTTAAATTCAGTCGCCACCTCTAGCCTTTCTAATCTGCTCCCTACAAGCACAGGCTGTTGTTGTATAGTCCTCCTGGGGGACTGTCCCAAGCTTTCATTGTTTGTATGCCTCTTTCTTCTTTTTTCAAGAGGACCATGATATTCCTATTAAGCCAAGAGGGCTTACCAGCCCTTCTGCTGTCTTTCCTCCACATGGGAATGGACCTTTGTGTTTTGAGGATTGTGTCCTTGAGAACGACCACTCTTCATGCACTCCTTTTACCTTCGGTCCCTGGTACTGCAGCGCTTCCCCTACTGTTGCCCTGAGCCTGTTGAAATTTGCTTTTTTGAAGTCTAAAATTTCAACCCTGCTAATTTATTTTCCTGCCTTGCAACAGATAATGAACGTGATGGTTTCATGGTTGCTGTCACCCAGGTTACCCTCTATATTCAAGTCACTCACAAGATCATCTCCTTTGGCCAAGACCTAATATGTTTAATAGTTTGTAGTGAATAACCACTGAAAACTAGAAAGCTGCACAGTCTCCATTTAGAACAGTTGTATCAGTCATGTCCAATATTTTGGAGGATGGTAGCTGATATTACAGAACAGAAGCAACAATGCTGAGAGTGCAGAGGGAGAGCTGAGGAAGTAAAGTCAGACTTCCCTTTCCTCCAGTAAGCTGAAAAACTGGAGGATATAGACAGTCAGTGACTTCCCAGGAGACTTATGACCATTTTTGCATTGAAAATATGGGTATGAAAATATTTGCTTAGAGAACCAATGACAGATACGTAAGGACATCATTCAGAAGACAAAGTAAAGTCATTCAAGTTGGGTACGCCCTTGCAGTGAGCAGATGCCTGGCAAATCTCTTGCCTCTCAAAATTGAATCTTATACACAGACACATGCACATACATAGAAAAATATCAGTATTTCTCTTTCTAGAAACACTGGCACAAAGTGAGGAAATAAAGTGGACAGGCATTAGTACTCAGCATGTCCTTTTTGGATTACCTGCCTATACAGAAGAGATCCTTCCAGCTTTCTAGACTTTTGCTTCCATTTACAGTAGGTCAAAACATACAAGTTTACATGACAAATATTGAATTTACTCAAGAGATTCAAGAACTCATATACTTTGCACATGTTAAAGCTTCAGGAAGCACAGTAAGTTGGGTTTACTTAAAGTCGGTGTTTGTACTTCATCTGTACAAAGACATTGTTTTCTTCCAAGGTTAAGATTCTGGCATAACCATTACTTATTACTGCCATTTATACTGTATTCCCTGTACTGATGCTGTACTTAGAAAAATAAAAATGTTCATGCTTCCAGTTTAGAAAAGCACTGAATCCTCCAGATATTCCATTTTTGGACATGACGTGTGCATGCAGAAATGCCTCACAGTCTGGGCAACTCCTCCCTACCACCTAGCTTCTCTGTTGATGGCTCCAACATAAAACATTTTTTAAACTGCAAATTCAAGCAGAACTGAAAAATAAAAGCAGGTCACTGGGTACACAACACTGTTCCAGCATGGGGGCAGTATCCAGGACTCCTAATCCCCCAATCTGACAAATGCTATTTACAATAAAACTTCACCACCTTGGTATGACTGCCCAAATTTAAAATCAGATTTTAAATGTAATGCAGACAAACATCTGAGGAAGCCTTGTGCAGAAAAATAGCCTCATTTTCAGCTTGATCATTATACATATTGAGTTACCAGTGACGCTGCACACTAATGTATTCAGGATGCCAAGGTATTCATTTACACCTTTGAAAGTCAATTTTAAATGAATTACAAAATGTATTACTGTTTGAAGGAATACATCAGACAACCAATACCAACAATTCATCAGGCCTCTTTCCCACTTCTCCAGTGGGCAGCAGATGAGTTCATCCTGACAAACTTAAGACACATCTTTAAGTAGGTCCTGAAGTATAAATAAAAATGCAAGATTGTGTGTCACTGACTCAGAATATTACTAGGATACGATTCAAAATAACTGTATAGTTAGGAAGATACTTTACAGGATTATATATTATGTGAAATCATTAACGAGGAAGTATAAAAACACATTATGAATTTAATGGAACGGTAAAAAGCAGCATTTCAATTATCTCCTCCATACAGCCAAACTCCAAATAAAATCCTGCAATGGACTAAAAGCACATCACTGAGTTAGGTACAGTGGTCTAAGAATGCATTACTCTTACCTCCAGCAGGAAGAAAAGAAAAAGAATATTTGACTATTCATTTAACACAATGCTTAAGATGTATGTATGCTACCCATAAAACAACTGATTTTACTTACAAACACCATGAGATATGGTACAGCTTAGTAGCATAGAAAAGTAAGGTTGGACAGGACCTCAGGAGGTCATCTAGTCCAACCCTCTGCTCACAGCAGGACCAGCCCCAATTAGATCATTCCAGCCAGGGCTTTGGTCAAGCCAGGCCTTAAAAACCTCCAAGAATGGAGATTCCACCACCTCTCAGTAACTTGTTGTAGTGTTTCACCAACCTCCTAGTGAGAAAACTTTTCCTAATATCCAACCCTAAGCCTCCCTTGCTGCAACTTGAAACCATGTTTCCTTGTCCTGTCATCTGTCACCACTGAGAACAGTCTAGCTCCATCCTGTTTGGAACCACCCTTCAACGTAGTTAAAGGCTGCTATCAAATCCCCTCAGTCTTCTCTTCTCCAAACTAAATAAACCCAGATCCCCCAGCCTCTTCTCATAAGTCATGTGCCCCAGCCCCTACACCATTTCCACTGCTCTCCACTGGACTCTCTCCAACTTGTCCACATCCTTTCTATAGTTGGGGGGGGGAAGGGGGGGAGGGCCCAAAACTGGACACAGTACTCCAGATGTGGCCTTACCAGTGGAGGACAGAGTGGAATAATTACTTCCCTTGATCAGCTGGCAATGCCTCTACCAACACAGACAGGTATGCTGTTAGCTTTCTTGGCAACAAGGCACACTGCTAACTCATAGCCAGCTTATTGTCCGCTATAACCCCCAGGTCCTTTTCTGCAGAGCTGCTGCTTAGCCAGTCAGTCCCCAGGCTGTAGCGGTACATTGGATTCTTCTGTCCTAAGGGTAGGACTTTACACTTGTCCTTGTTGAACCTCATCAGAATTTCCTTTGGCCCAATCCTCCAATTTGTCTAGATTACTCTGAATCCTAGCACTACCCTCCAGTGCATCTACTATACCCACAAACTTGGTATCATCCACAAACTTGCTGAGGGTACAAGCCATCCCATCTTCCAGACTGTTAACAAAGATGTTGAACAAAACCAGCCCCCAGACCAACCCCTGGGGCACTCCACTCGATACCAGCTGCTGGCTAGAGTGACATTGAGTCATTGATTACTACCTGTTAAGCCTGACAATCCAGCCAGCTTTCTATCCACCTTACAGTCCATTCATCCAACCCATATTTCCTCAGCTCACTTGCAAGAATGCTGTTTGATGGTATCAAAAGCCTTGCTCCAGTCAAGGTATATTATGTCCATTGCTTTCCCCAGAGAGCCAGTTCTTTCATAATAGAAGGCAATCAGGTTGGTCAGACATGACTTTTCCTTGGTGAATCCATGCTGACTGTTCCTAATCATCATCATCTCCTCCAAGTGCTTAGAAATAGATTCCTTGAGGACCTGCTCTAAGAATGTTCCAGGGACTAAGATAAGGCTAACCAGTCTATAGTTCCCTGGATCCTCCTCCTTCTTAAAGATGGGCACTACATTTGCCCTTTTCCAATCATCCAGGACCTCCTCCGATTGCCATGAGTTTTAAAAAAATAATGGCAGAGGCTCTGCAATCACATCAACCAACTCCCTCAGCACCCTTGGATGCACTGCATCTGGCCCTATGGACATATACATATCTAGCTTTTCTAAATAGTCCCTAACCTGTTCCTTCACCACTGAGGGCTGCTCAAGTCCTCCTCCAACTGGGGCCTTGATCCAATGGCTAGGTAACTGGCTATGGGGTCGGACCCAAAGAGTACTACTTGCCAGGAACAAATCAACATGGCAGAGGGTGACCAGTGGAGTCCCTCAGGGCTCGGTACTTGGGTCAATACTCTTTAACATCTTCATTAACAATCTGGAGTCAGGAGTCACATGCAAACTGGCAAAGTTCACAAATCACACCAAGTTATGGGGGAGGGCAGTCACACTGCAGGACAGGCTGGGAATATAGGCTGACTTGGACATGCTCTCAAGGTGGGCTGACCAAAACCTGATGGCCTTGAATGTATAGAAGTGCTGCATCTTGGTAGGAAGAACCCTCAACATACTTACAAGCTCAGCAGCATAATGCGCACTAGCACCATGACCAAAAGAGACTGGGGGGGGTCTTGACTGAGCACAAGATAAATATGCGCCACCAGTGCGATGCTGTGGCTGGCAAAGCAAGCCAAACTGTGGTGTGCATCTACTGATGCATCTCATGCAAAACCAGGGATGTCACCCTCCCACTTCACTAGGCCTTGGTAAGGCTGCAGCTGGAGTACTGTGTCCAGTTTTGGGTCCCCCACTTCAGGAGGGATGTGGAAAAGCTTGAGAGTCCAGAGAAGAGCCACTCATATGATCCAAGGCCTGAAGGGCAGGCCATACAAGGAGAAGCTGAGGGACTTGGGACTCTTCAGTGTGGAAAAGAGAAGGCTCAGGGGGGACTTAGTAGCAGTCTACAATTATACAAGAGGGGTACATCAGGACCTGGGAGAACAGCTGTTCACCAGAGTTCCCCACAGGATAACAAGGTCTAATGGCCATAAAAACTCCAGGAAGGCTGATTTAAACTAAACATAAGAAAAAAATTCTTTACAGTGCATGTGTCCAGGGTCTGGAACAGACTACCCCCAGAGGTGGTGCAAGCACCTACTCTAGACTCTTTCAAAAAACATCTGAATATTTTTCTTGCTAGGATCACTTGATCCCAGCTGACTTCCTGCCTATGGTGGGGGAGCTGGACTCAATCTTACAAGGTCCCTTCCAGCCCCTAATATGAAATCTATTAAACTACACTGCCCCGTGCAGTAATCTGGGAGCTACCTTGCCTGTGAAGACAAAGTAAAAAGGCATTGAGTACTTAAACCTTTTCCTCCTCATCTATCACTAGGTTGCCTCCCTCACTCAGTAAGGGACCTATACTTTCCCTGACCCTCCTCTTGTTGCTAACATACTTACAGAAACCCTTCTTGTTACCCTTCACATCCCTTGCTAGCTGTAACTCCAATTGCGCTTTGGCCTTCCTCACTTCATCCCTGAGGCCCAAGCAATATTCTTATACTCCACCCAAGTAGTTAAGACTCCTTGTTAAGTCTTAACCACAACTTTTGCATGCTTCCATCTCTGAGAAGTTGGTCCCAATACCAACACCCTGTCAAAATAAGCAAGAGTCAAAAGAAGTAGATTTTTTTCATTCAAAATTAAAAAAAAAATCTCCATATACAGCATGATGTAAATGAGGGAGCTGCATGGATTTAATAAAACGACAAATACCACATGCCTGTGAGAAATATTATCTGTACAATATTATTCAGCTTGAATGCCAAGAATTAAAACAAAGGAGGCTGTAAAGGGGAAAACCTGCAGGAGAATAAAACAGTGGCAAAAAGAAGAACCTTTTCCATAAATCCCAAAAAAGGGTGTTCTAATGTGAGGGTAGAGGTATCAGAGAATCCAGCCCCAGAACAGGGATCTAAGATGGTGGTTGTCTTTTTGTTAACAAAGTATGAGGGATTTACAGAGCAAATACCACTCTTTTCACAAAGGTACAAGAAAGAACCAAGACAACAGCCTTTCCCCACCAGCCACTAGCCACCTATCTGACTGCAAAGAGAAACATATGCCAAATATTGTATTTTTCCCATACACGACATGCCCAGAATGTAATATACATCTTGTTCTGAAAGGCGGAATAAAAAGAAAAGGAAAAAAAAAAAAAAGCATTTTCCAGAGTTGTGGCTGTATGGGTAGGGGCAGGCAAAATGGCAGATCTAGCCAGCAGTCAGTCTCCATCTCCCAGTAGCCCCTGCCTGTGTCGCTACAGCCAGTTTGCATGGAGACCCCAGGAGCAGTGGGGCCTTGACAGCTCAGGGCCAGGGTTTTCATGGAGACCAGCCTCAGCAGTGCTGGCAGGGCACTTGGCTGGGCAGTGAGCCACAATCCGCTGCCTGCACACCCCTACCTGGAGCATGTGGGCAATAGATCGAAGCTCTGCCCTGGCTCTGGACCACACTGTCCCAGTCCCGGGGCAGCTTCCTGCCCAGCCACATGCCCTGCCAGCGCTGCTGGGACCAGTCTCCATGGAAACCCTGGCCCAGTGCCATCATGGCCCCGCCACTTCTGGAGCCTCCATGCAAACCAGTCACTGCAACACAGGCAGGGGCTCCTGAGAAATGGAGTCTACCATGGGCTGGACTTCACCCACCCCTGGTATAGAACATGAGCAGAGCCTAATCTTCGGCTGAGTCACCCTTCCTTTTCTGCTGAACTAAAGCTGAACCTAGCTGCTATGGAATGCTCGTCTCCATGGGTGGATGGTTTTGGAAAAAGCTAACGAGTCTCCAGAGCTGTGAAATAGAATGAGAGAGACCAGAAGCAGCTAGCAGACAGCAAAACTGCCTTAAAGGTTAGTTTGATTAGTGGCATATCAAGACCATTAAAAAGGAGGGACAACCATCAATACCTGTGGATTGAAGATCAATGAGCCATTAAGTCAACTGACTCCTTTAGCTGCCTGAATAGTAATGACAGCTGCCCCACTGTAAAAAGCAATCAAAGTAGGCTGCTTCTATGTTGGGCAGAAAAAAAAAAAATCATGTTTCCTGCTTAATACACACAACCCAACTGGGGAGATTCTGGGGGAAAAAGGTGCATGTTGTATGTAAGCAAAACACAGTACTCAAAAGATAAGGACACAGCTGACATACTCAATGGATATGCAAAGCCAATGTACCTCAGTAATAATTTACTGCTTATGTGCATTGCCCAGAGGTCTCAAATCAGGAAAAAGCATCGAGCAACATGCTGTACAGAACACCTGTAAACACAGAGCCTTTAGGGCTAGGGACAAAAGTTACACATAAACCAGTTTAAATGAAACTAGTTCAGATCTGTAACACAACAGAAGTTCATTGCTCATTAACCACTTTCAAAATGGCTGAAACCAATTTAAGATAAACCTAGATGAATGTAGTATCAAGCTCAACTGATTTAAATTAAATCGGTCTATTGAACTTCTGTCCCAGATATCCTCCAGATTCAAGTTAAGTCACAGACTCCCAGCATCCCAGGATGCTTTGCACCCACCCTGCAGCCCCACCCTCACAGAGTGGGCAGGCTAGCCTTGGCCCAAACTGTCTGCTCCAAAGGAACAGGGAGGCATGCTCTAACTCCCTCCAGCTTCTGGCCTGGGCCACTACCAGCATGTAGCTGCATTTCCAGAATCAGAAGTGAATGTCTGCTCACTTGCCTACTGGTTCAATCTATACAGCTTAGACTAACCTGCTAAGATTGAATTGACTCAACCTCAGGCTTTCTGACTGTCTATACTGAGCCTAACAGTTAAGATCTCAATTCAAGTACTCCACACCATCCCATTCCATCCCTATTCAGGATAGCAAATAAAGTGTGTGCATAACTACTATCCTAAATTGAGGCCTAATTCAAACAGTACAGAACCCCACTCTTCTAATTCTATTGCCCTGCTGAACTGTATCGGAAATAACCCTGCTATTACCTTTCTAGAGCAAAAAGCCACTTTCTTGCTCTAGAAAGGTACCTGGAAGAGGCAGGACAGGGTAACACCTCAAAGACTAACCTTACTACGCCTTCTATCTGACTTCAGACTAACCTAGTGAACTACCTCTCTTATTTGTACCGATATGCATCTAGGAGACACTAGAAGTGCTGCAAAATACAAGTAAAAGGCTTTCTAAAACTGAATATACAAAAACACAGTAGTGCAAAAAAAGGCAAGGATTAAGGCACAGAACTTTATTTTAAAAAGCCAAGCTTCCTTTAAAAAAAATGAAAACTTAGATCAGAATATACAAAAAAGGTGCGGATTCCTAAAATGTGAAATCTGTACTGTTACTCCATCTGGTTTCAGGAGGGTTTGGGGGTTTCAATATTTTGAAACATTGTGTAGCATATAAGCAAATAGATTTCAGTGACAATTGAAGGCATCCTTGTGCCAGTTTTCCCCATTTTCAAATTCTGGCTTTAGCCATGACTAAAAATTACTAAAATTTTGCAAAATTAAAAAAGGCTAATTCTCTTTGGCCTGTTGACTTCAAGGGGAAAAACAATATTCACTTCACCCATCCACTTCACCTAAAATAATACTTTGAGGATAAGTCAAAAATGGATATTACATCCCAAAAAAGAGGAAAGAAAGGGGAAAATTAACGGGCTGAAGGTATACAATCAGGCCTCATAAAACAGGGCCTATTACATCTTCAATTGCAATTTTTGCTAGAATCTAAAATTCAAAGTACTTGCCTAACATATATCTACATATGCTTAACTGGAATTGGTAAGTCTGCACTGAGCTTATTGTAATTCCACTGCTCTAGCACCCTGCTTGACAGTATATTTTATAGCAGCAAGTTTCAGTAGAAGTTCGTCCATAACCATTATGTTCTTCCCTTTCATTGCCTTGAAGACTAAAATGAAAAGACATTTAATTCTTCTAATATAATATTAGTAAATTAAGGAAGCAGGACCATGAATATCAGGTTGTTGGACACCATGTCCATGCCAAGTAGCTCAACTAGAAAAGTAATTTCTACCAAAGATATCACTTTCAGCATGGATTCATGATTAACTACTACAGGGCTACACAAGTGCCTTGTACCCTCATGCTTCAGATCTCCTCTCCCCATCTCCCTGCTTCCAGCCTCTTTAGAAACAGGAAAAAAAAAAAAAGCTCTCTCATGACTGGGCTTTTGATCAGAATGCTGCTATGGAAGTGTTAAAACGTATCATTCCGTGACTGTTGTCATGTTTTTTAGCTCATTTCCTGCCAAGGGATATGTAGAAAATTGGGCTCATGTCTTGGTAAAGAAAAGTTGAATCAATTTCACCTACAGCAATGAAGCTACCTAATTAAACAAGGGGCTACACAGAAGGTTGAGCCCTTTTTTCTGTCAAAAAAATGGCTGCTTTGTGGATTTGTCCCAAGTACCAATACCTGCTGGACAACACTGGTTTTTCCTTCTGGAGCAAGAGAAAGAATTTTTAGAAGCGTGTCTGCGTGAGAAAAATGTGTAGTATAAAATGTGTACACACACACACACACACACACACACACACACACACACACACACACACAAAAAATATTTTTCCCCCACAAAGGTCTTCTCTGCCACAACAGCAAAAGATTGTCCATTGCATTTGTGGTGCACCTTGTGCCCAAGTGACATGGGCCAAACAACTCAAGGGAGACAACCACACATACTAGAATACCATGTTATCATATATGTAGGAACTCTGTCTATGCCATAAACATTCTTTTCCATCTAATTAGGTGCAGTGCAATAGAAATTCACATGGTATTATTCAAGGTGAAATTTATTTATTTCTTAATTTCCACAATTTCTACTAAGATTTGCCAAGCTGAAGTCCCACTTATGCTTATCACCGTTACACCAATTCTGGCTTTAAAGGGAAGTCAAATATATGTAAAAGTCATTTCCAGGTGTGTCTGTACAACAGCCTGCCCTATCACTCCAGCCAAATCAAGGAAACATATTGCCAGTTTCTTATTTCAATTAAAGTGGGCATAGGAAATTGATGCTAAGGATGTGACTGAGCAAGATGCCATTTTCAAAGCATGTGGAAAATCAACAGATCTAGTTTGATCCAGTCAGTGCTGTAGCAATGAAGTTTGATACACAGGGGAAAGCCTGCAGAAGCAGCCCGCCCTTGCCCCACGCACAGATCTCGGGGGCACATTCCCCCCATGCTTGCCCAGGAGTGCACACAGCAGCAGGAGCCATCTTTCTCCAGTCCCCGCGCCTCCCCAAACAAGCTGCTTGTGGCTCCATCCCACACCCCACCCTGACTGGGCAATGTCTGTTGTTGCCCCTTTGCTTCAGTACCCAGGACAGTCAGCCCGCTTAGGCTCCCCCCACTTGCTACAGCACTGGATCCAGTTAGGCATGAAGAGAAATTTATTAGAACTCACTGTTGGCTCAGCATTTTTGGGCAACTATAAACTCAATTAGAAATTCAGCTCAAACTGATTTTAAAAATACCATCACAAAGATCTCCGAAGTAGAAGAGGATGAGGTTAAAAAAAAAATCTTTAAAGTTTTTTTAAAAGATGTCTTATTGCCTCTCCTACAAGAAGCAAAACAACCTGCAGAAAGTATTTCGTTTGCATCTTCAACTTAAGTTCCATGAAGGCAAGACATCTTTGACAAACAGATCAAAAGAAAAATAAAAAATAAAAAGGAGGGGCAAAGCAGGAAAGCAACATGTGGGAGAAAAGGAACATGTAAGAAAGAGGTGGGGATAGATATGAATAAGAACAGGTTTCAAGATCAGAACAGGAACATAGCAGGGATGGGAAGGCCAGGTTCTAGACGTGATGACATAGGGAGTCTGAGGTCAACATAGGCAAGAAGATCTACTCAAGGTAAACAGTACTAGTGGAATTTATGCCAGGTTCTTGACTAATGCTGTTATTCAAATACAGTAGTTAAAACCCTAATACAGTGGTTTTCAGCCTGTGGTACATAGGCCCACACAATTCAACGGGGTCCACACCTCCATTTTAATTTTTTTGTTTTTGAAATTTAAAAAGGTTGAATGCCATTGCCCTAGCAAGATGTGACCTTACAAAAGTCCTGGGTGAATGAAAAGAAGTTAACAGGTCATACTACTGCTCAGACATAGTACTAAAATATTATTTCCTGAGGTCTGAATCGATTTCAGGAGGAAACAGCAAGAAATAATTTGGCCTTTTTTGAGGGACAGGAGAGAGAGAGAGAACACTTGTGAATAGGTCACAACAATCATGGAAAAACTGAGTAAAAATGTTTACAGAATATTCCAAGGGAAGCACATTTAATGGTATCATTTAAATCAGCTGAGAGATTTATTTCATTTTTGTTTGGATGAGGAAGACAGAATAACCAAAGCCCCCACTAAAATCTGCAAATGTCTCACCCAAGAAGGACACTATATATTACAAGAAATGATATGTGATACAGATATACAAGCTAGCTAGCGACTGTGGAAGCAAATACTCTTATTCTCAATGGAACTCACACTCTTAACCTTCAGCAGGAAAGAAAAAGGCTCTTGAGATAAAAGCTTAAGTTTCTAAAGTAACTTGGGCAACACTCAAGGGAGACACAAATCGCACATACAAGACCAGCATGTTACAAACACAGAAACTCCAGAGTCCCTGCTGCCTTGAAAATTTCCTTCTAGCTAGAAAGTGTGCATCAGGGACATCTTGTTACACTTAAGGTGCTTAATGGTGCTGGAAACCAGGCAGGATACTAAAGATGCAAGAGACGGTTTCACCTCTTGCCCCCCAAAAAATATTCACTTGGAGATATGTCATTCCCCTCCCTAATCTCTTCCCTCCCCCCTCCACAACAACTCATGCCTTGTCCTACCAGAACGCACTGGGTGGTGTCAGGGATCTCAGGGTTGCAAACTTTCCTGAGGAAATGCCACTGAGATGGTATCATCAGATTCTTTGAGAATTGAGAACAGATAAGGCCACAGTCTAGGAGATAATTACCCACTTGTACTAGAAGAGCAAGAGTAATTTTCTTCTACAGTTGAAAAGCTTCCCCCTCAAATCACTAGGGAGTTTTCATTTCACAAGAAAGGTTAATCAGCTATTATAAAACATGCATGGAGCAAACAGCAAGTGCAAAAATTTACCAGTGACATGGACAAATAAAGAAACAACGCAAAAGCCAGTTAACACAGAACTTATACTCCATACTTCAAGTCGCATGCAACACCCCCCCACACCCTCAACTCTCCTCATTTAGTTCCCAGCTGAGTTCATGTTTCTCTCCATAAAACTTGCTTCTTAAAGAGAATACTGATAAAATGGCAGCTATCAAATGGATTTAACAAAAGTATAGGGAAGCACAACAGCAACTCTGGCCAATTTCATGTTATAACAAAATTTAGCCAGTGTTCTCATCTATGAAAAAAATCTCTACCTAGTCTGAAGCATGTTTTTTCAGATGGTTGCGACATCAGCTGACTCCCACCATAATGACTGGGAAAAGTATGTTATAATTTTGCTCAGCCATAGGAGTTTAAAAACTATGCTAAAGCATGCTCATTAACCACAGTGAGGAGTCCTACATACATGCACCAAAAAGCTATTTGGCTTCTCCACAGGCTAAAACCCGTTCCTATCAAAGACAAAGCAGCCCTATGAATGGCACCTATTGTACTCTATTTCAAATCTTTCAGTTATTTCCAAAGCAAGTAAAAAAACCCTCAATGGAATGTATAAATCCATACACAGGAGCACTTAGTTAATCTGAAAGAAAGTATAAAACAATACTTTATTAATTTACCAAGGTAGTTTCTGAGACTGGTATAAGAAATGTTCATTGAACAAGCTGATTAAAACAAGGCATCTCCTTGGCTTAATGAAATCATAAGAGGAAAGCAAGATTTGCGAGACTGACCCATGACTCAGTTTCCCAAATTATGGCATGGTAGGGCAGCCCATTTTTCAAGATGGATACTAAACATCTTCCGACACAAAAAATCATTTCTTTTTTAAATCTCTCAAATTGGACAACCAAAAATCACAGCACCAAGTCACTAGTCACTTTTGAAGGTCCTAGTTGAAGTGCCCACATATGCTGGGGCAGGCATTTGTATCAAAAGGTTAGGTTTACAAATGGCAGAAAGGAGTTACCTCATCCAAAACAAGCAACTTTATCTGGCGTGAACCTGTCCCCAAACACCCAAACAACAATGCAGGGAGGCTGAAAGTGTTTTGTAAATTTTAGCCATAATGAAAGCAAAAGGTCCTCAACACCAACCTGAGCCAGCCACAATGCAGGTACATGCTGTTCATCCTTACCTCCCACAGTTCAGTGTTGATCTGTAACATCCCACAGTTCTCCAGTGTAAAGCCTCGCCTCAGCACAGTCTACTACACATGCCAAATTCTGTTCAACTGTGCAATGTTATGTGATGTGGGTAGTGTCGAGAGACAAGGAAGACCACCAGCAGCTATTTCAAGCCCTACCACAGAGCCCATGTCACATCTCTTGCAGCTTTGCAAAGAATTAGAGAGTAAGGAAAGTGGAAAAGATGCATATATTTCCATTAGTAATGACAGGTTCCAAAACACAGGCAATATCAGAGGCTAACAATTATATATAGCATTTCTTCCTGCAACTGCACTACTACTAATTCACAAAACATTCAAGTACAATATACTGCTTTTACCTAAATTTAATACTCCACTCAAGGGAGATGATCTAAACACTTTCAGTGATTTATTGTGTTCCGTTTAGTCATACTTCACTACAAAAAGCCCCCCAAAGAGTCCTGCTTTCTTCAGAAACTGCAGCAGGCTAAATTAGTTGTGAAAGTGCATAGCACCAACCTCATTAAAGTCTAGAAAGCTGGATACACACAGGAAATTCTGAACTGGGTGATCAAGAAGTTCTGTAAACTATCCATATTCATTTCAACTTGAACTACTGTAATGTGATCAAATTTCAGTTTCACAACAATCTTGGAGAAAAAAAAAAGAGGAGGAATATTGGAACCCCACATGGAACAGGAAGTAAAGATGCTCTGTATGGCAACCAGTTATGTACCGCTACTTATACAACAATAGAAAGGCTGATCATTATTCAAGTATATTGACATTTGCTTATGCATCCTGAAGAACTGTTCTACCTCCTAGACAAATGGAAAAGATTAAAAGCCAATATACAACCCTCCTGAACCTCACACAGCTTTTGTGAAATGTGTAAGCTTCACTGAGCTTCAGCCAAGAGCCTGGGACCAGTGTTTTTGTGAATCAAGACTTCTTCCATGTACCTATTGTTCCAAGCCTCCAAAAGATTTAAGAAGTTTATAAGGTAACTGTGTGACCTCTCTCCTCCCCAAATCAAAAAAGCACCACACAACTGCTGAGATGCATTTTAATTCCTTTTCCTGTCCATAAGACATAGAGAACGTAGGTCAAGACTGTGTGACAGTCTAACCCCCTCAGTAAAGATTAATGACAGAGCTCAGCGATTTAATACCTAATACATTTTAGATGTGTTGTGCAGCAATAAATCCTTAGATCTAAACCTGATGCCAAATTTAAAATAATAAGGGAGTTCAAGTTTTAGTAGGTTCAATTTTGTTTGTCAAATAATTGGGAATTAAACAAGGCATTTAGAAAAAAGTGGAAAGAGTGCTGTTGAAACAGCAGGCCAGTGGCTGAAGTCTGAATCTCCAGACTATTAGCTGGCTTTACTATCTTGCATGCAGCTGGTACTAGATGGTCAGAAGAATGGCCAATAAAATTAGGAAACCAGCTGAAAGGATTTGTAATAAGAAACTGTTCAGCATGATACTGAAAATTTTCCTGTCTGGCAAAAGGAAAAAAAATGAGACAGGTCATTAAAGACACATAGTTCTTACATATAATTGGTAATGTTGCACTCCTCCTGTCTCCTCCCCACTCTCTTCCCTTCCCCCCCTTTCCCCTCCACAGTCCTTCTGGAGGAATGAATATTCTTCAAATGCCTGTTTGCACAAGCTAAAGAAGAACATGGAAATACCAGTCAGGTGCTATATAACCCTTAACAGTAGCAAGCAGCACTTAAGGAAAAGTAGTAAACCAGTGACATGAAAGTAAGCACCTAGATCAGTAACTTTCAGCTATAGCTAAGTTTTTAGAAACTGCATTCTTCAAATAAGTCAAAAAAAGAAAAAAAAGTAGGGGCATAGTTAAGTGGTAGAAGAAAATGACACACAAATGATTTTCAGATTTTTTAAAATGTTTAGGAGAGGTCCAACACAGTGGGCACATCTACACGAGGCATTTTCTTTACAGCAGACTAATCTGCTACCCAGTAAAACATCACAGTCTACACATGCATGGCAATTACGGCGCAGTAAACTAATTCACCACACTGCCTGATAGTCCCATCAGATAAAAGTGGTATCTGGCAGAGCAGTAAATTGCTGCGCTTAAAACACACATGTAGATGGTGACGTTGGGATTATTATACTAATTCAGTCACATTAACTGCATATGTAGGTGCGCCATGTCTGTGTGAAATGCTACTTAAAGCTACGAGATACAAGTAGTTAATGCTACAGCTACAGCTTTGAGAGAGCCAGATATTCTGTAACAGTAAGTCATCGTGAACTTCATCGTAACTTCAATGGAGATTTTCTCTTATTTGAATTCAACTGTAGGGGGAAAAAACTGGGCCATGCTTGATAAAGAAATCAGTCATGGACCCGCAGGGGGTGGAAGGGGGAGAGATAAGTAAATCCTTTGCTTTGCACACGTCCAGCAGTTATTTATCCCCTAGCTATAGTCACGTGAACTGAGAAAGAGTCTGCATTCAGAACAAAAGGCCTTTGCTAGGAAGTCTACAAGGAGGCCTTTAAGAATTTCAGTTCAGCACACAAGTATCTTTCCAATTAGTCTTGAAACTGTGACACCAAAATAAAAAAAAAAAAAAAAACCTATTATGCCACAATGTTACCCCTTTGCCATTCAACAAAAAGTAACATGGCATGAAGCATATACTTCCCCACTACCATCACCACCCTGGGGGAGGAAAAAAATCTAAATTTAGGCATGTTGCCTATCTCCCATTATCTACCAACAGAAGCAAATTATTTATTAATCTTGCTTAGTTAGCATGCTAAGTTAAAGGACAAAAACCTCTCCCCTCACCTCCCCGTTACCTTGAGCAGCACATTAAGTGATTTGAGCTTTGCACTGCACAAAAAATACAGAAGAAAAGCCAGGTTTATTCACTGATGTCTGATGCTAATTAGGTACAATGCTAGAGGAAAAAAAACAAACATACCCCTTACCCAAAGTTCACAGCTGAAAAGGTCAAAAGTTGCAAGGCGAGTTCTTGTGCACTAATAAATACGCCACCTGTATTATTCCCTCTCCTCCACATTCCCCCTCCCACGTTCCACAGTGCAACAAGAAAGTTTAAAAAAGTTAAATTCCTTCACTTCTTCCTCATCCCAAAGGAAGTTGTGGACTAGCCAAGAGCCTAAATCTGCAACTTTTATGCATCCAAGTGGTTTAGGAATAATTAGACAAATTCTCTGACAACCCAATTAAGAGGTACCAAACTAGTAAAGGTTTGCAGGGTAGGACCTAAAAGTAAAACATCAGTTCCTTTCATTAGCTGTGCAGATTCCATCCTGGCAATTTTTTTTAACAACTAGTTTGACAATGAGTTGGTAAACTATATAGGTGAATACCTTCCTCTTCACTGATGTCTCACGTTCCTGAGACAACAGTGCATCAGAAGCAGTTATCATCTGTTAAGGTATATACTGCATGTATATTGCATACTGTGAACTAACGTCACAAGCAACAGCAGCAGCTTGTGGGGAAAAGAATGATTTCGACTGATACAAACTCCCATTATGAAAGTTTTATCCTACAATTAAACGCTAACTAAAATAACCTAATATTTAGTTAAATGCAATCAATTATACTTATACCATAATACACATATTAAGTCCTTTGACTCAAATACATTCCATATTTTACTTCAAATTCATTCTTAAAAATAATAAATCAAATATACTGCCAGACAATTCTCTCTCAAGATTAGAGAGTAAAGTACTTGTAGCAAAACGGTGTCTCAGTAAAAGATATTTAGAAAACAGAAGCAAATTTTTAAAGCATTCTTTTGGTAATAAGAAAATCTGCATTTTTTTCCTCCTCCTTCAGTTTCAACAGATGCCAAAAACAACACATACAAAATTATGGATTTTCTTCTTCATTTTCACTGGACTCCTTGGGGAGACATGAGTTGCATGAGTCACATCCTAATTTTTCTGGTTTCCTGGTTTTTTCAGGTTTGCTGAGTGTTCCCTGTGTGAACAAGATACTTCACAAAAATCCCTGGTCTCTTCTCTTCCTGCCCGGTCTGGCATGCATCTGTGCATGCACGTGTTAAAAGCATATTGTGAAACACCTATGCCTCACAAGTTACCGTCTTTCCCACAAGTGTCAAATTAGCAAACCCAAATGAGCAGAAATGGTTGCTGGAGTAGTTTCACCAAAAAGTGGAAACACAAAGTTACACACATGACATTTTGAGCAAAAGTTCATCCTGGAAGTTGATCTACAAAAACATCTATAAAATTATTTGCAACTCCTTAGATATGGAGTGTTTTAGAAAGCCAAATCTGAAAAGTTCAGCAGATCTACATTACATAGTTCAAAAACCACGCAGTTCTTGATGTAGGCCCTCACTTGTCCAATACTGTGCAGCAAATAATTCTTTAATTCTGCATGTATTCTTGAGGTGGGGGGAGGTTTGTACTGCTTTCAGAAGTATTAAAAACACAGATTTTTTGTGATACAAGTGTAAGAACAAAAAAAAAATGGAAGTTACAGGCAGAAAGAAGCTTTCTTTAAGTTAGACAGGAGTTGCAACCCAGATTATGACAGACAGTGGGTTTCATAGATGTTACGGGCTGGAAGGGACCTCTCGAGATCATCAGGTCCAGCTCCCCCACGCTTGGGCAGAACTAGATGCAGTACTCCAGCTGTGGCCTCACCAAAGCTGAGTAAAGTGGGAGGATGAGATCCTTAGTCTCATTCGAGATGCATGCCAGTGTTTTGTTTGCATTGTTGGCTATGGCATTGCATTGGTGGCTCATGTTCATTCTATGGTCTATCAAGACCCACAGGTCTCTTTCAATTGTGGTGCTAGTAAGTGTAGTACTGTTGAACCTGTAAGCATGTTGAAGGATGTTTCTCCCTAAGTGGAGCACCTTACACTCCTTCCCAGTGTTGAACATCATCAGGTTTTGATGCGCCCACCTAGCGAACCTGTATCCCCAGCCTATCCTCCAGCGTGCCCACAGTCCCCCATAATTTGGTGTCATCTGTGAACTTTGCCAATTTGCTTTTAACACCTGAATCCAAATCATTAATGAATATGTACAAAAAGCACTGGTCCAAGTACTGATCCCTGAGGGATGCCACTGGTCACCAAGCACCATGTTGATTCAGTTCCATCTATTATTACTCTCTGGGTCCTGCCTTGGAGCCAGTTTCCTAGCCACCAGACCATTGGACTATGGAGGCAGCAGTTCCCCAATTTTACCATGAGCACGTCATGGGAGACCAAGTCAAAGGCTTTTTCTGAAATCCAAGTATATGATGTCAACCTCATCTCCCTTATCCAGGAAGTGTGTTACCTGATCATAGAAAGAAATGAGGCTGGCCAGGCATGACCTGCCAGCAGCGAAGCCATACTGGCTGTCTAATAGAATGTTGCCTTCCGTTCGCCTATTGCCGGTGGATTCTTTGATCATTTTTTCCAGGATTTTCCTAGGGATTGAGGAAAATGCTTCATCGTGTTCCTACCAAAGCTTAATAAGAAGAAAATATGTTTTTCATTGGTATTTTAAAATTAAATGACATGAAGTTGTTTTTTTAATTAAATTCTATTCCTGTCATCTATACATATTTGCATAGCCATTTGCCTCCTACTCAAGTTCTCTCAAGTAATTGGCTGCAAACAATAGTTTTACACCCCAAAACACCCAATCCCCAAGAGACAAACCAGAAAGATACAATTCTGGAAGCCAAATAAATTATTTGTTGCCACAGCAACTCAGGATGAGCTAGGAACCAAAAGGCCCAGTTGGGTCAGTACTTGTGGGAAGCTCTGGGCCCTGTTCACTAGATCCAGTGCCCGATCCCAGTACGGGGGGTGGCCAGGGTGATGAAGGGCCCCATGGGACCTGATCACGACATGTAGGGGCCAGCCAAGGCCCCAAGAGGCCTGATACCAGCACGCGAGGCTTGGTCTGGTCCAGTGCCACACATCTGGCCCAAGAGCACCACTGAACTAAACTGATCCTTCTGAATTTGTACCAAATCAACATGGTTTAAGGCAACGGAAATAATGCTCAAGTACAAGTATTCTGTACAATTATCTCAAAGAGCAACTAAAATGTTTTTTACCAGCTTCCAGTAACTATAGGTCAGTCAGAGGAGTTGGGGGTTGGAGTACATAACTGTCTCTAACACTAAGTACAGACATTCAAAAAGCCTGAGCCTGAATTGATTCAATCTTTGCAGATTACTCTAACCTGTGTAAATTGAACCAATTTGCAAATGAACAGACATTCACTTTTGATTCCAGAAATGCAGCTACGCGCCTGCAGCGGCCCAGCCTAGAAGCTGGGGGGGGGATGTGCTAGAGCAAGTCCTCAACTGCAAGGAAGCTGTGCAAGGGGATAGGGGGACATGGCCAGGCGCTGGCAGACTGAGTATGATTGGGGAGGGGTTTAAACCCCCACCCTGGCCTGCAGGGACCCCACCCAGTGTGTGCCTGGAGGGGGAAGGGAATAGCAGGCCCTGCCAGGCATTTCCCAGCCCCACCTATGCCGCTCAAGCAATGAGGGGAGTGGCCAGCCCTGGCAGCAGCATGAAGGAAACAGACAGGGGGCTTAATTCCCTCCTCCACCCCCTGTCACATGATCATGGACCTGACCTTGGGTCTGTCCGGCTGGGGCAGAGCAGGCTGTGTCAGGGTCCCCCCCATCACTGCTGCAGGGGCAGGGTAAGGGCCATGGCTAGGCACTAGCCTGGCATGGCTCCCTGAAGCAAAAGGGGGCAGGGAGGTGGTTTATTTGCAGCCAGAGTCTGCCTAGCCAGGGTGGAACAGCCCCTCGGTGGAGCATCTCCCACCTGCCCCACTCACTGCTGGAGCAGCGGGGGGCATGGCCAGCCCCAGCAGTAGCCTCAAGTGAACAAAGGATGGAGGGGATTTAATTCCCCCCTCCTTACCCTATCCCACTGGCACGGATCCGAGGCAGGGTCTGCCTGTCCGCAGCACAGCAGCCCATGTCAGGATCATTCCCCCTCGCTGCTGCAGCAGCAGGGCGAGGGCGTGGTTAGATGCCAGCTGGCATGGCAAAGGGGGCAGGGAGAGGGGGCATGCAGGGGTGGCAGCAGGACTAAGGAGGGATTAGGGGGCTATGGCCACCCCAAAATTCAGCTTACCCCCTGCAGCCACCCCTCCAAGCCCCAGTACCACCACCACTAACCCCATGCAGACTTCAGCAGCTCTGCCCACCCTGCTCCCACCCACAGCACAGCCGCTCCACCAGGAAGAGGCTTGCACTCCCCAGGACTCCATCACAGGGGCTGCTGCCCCATCAGGGTCACTCCCCACCTGCCAGTACAGTGGCAGGTGTGGGGGCATGGCCAGATGCCAGCCAGCATGGCCCCCTGAGGAGAACGGGGCAGGGAGGGGATTTATTCCCCCCCTCCTCTGGGGAACCCCAGCCAGGGTCTGGGACAGAAGTTCAATAAACCGGTTTTACCGCAACAAGTTAATATGATGCTATACTCAGCCAGGTTTATCTAAAACTGGTTTTGGCCATTTTGAAACTGGTTTATGTGCACTGAAGTTCTGTTTTGTTACAGGTGTAAACCAGTTTCTGATCACTTAGACCAGTTTGTGTGTAACTTTTGTCCCTAGCCTAAACAAACTTCAGGCTCCACCAGATACATGGCATGTTTACATATGGCTAATAATGTATTGCCAAGTTCAAGGGTCAGATTCTGATCACTGTCATACCAGCATGACAACAAAATAATTCAGTCAAGCCAACGTAGTCACTTTCGATATACACCAGCATAGTCAAGAACAGAGTACAATATCTTCCTTCTACTGGCTTTGACAAGCTTGACTGGAAAAAGCAGCTTTTCTTAACTGAGTTATTTCTAAAAGGCCAGGAAAGGAAAGGAAGTGTATAATCACAGCTATGTCTTGGAAGAATGCTGGTTTCCAAGGAACGCTGAAGTGAGAGAAATTCACATAACCAAAGTAAACACTTTTGTCCTGCCTCTCTATAAAGGTGATGGTCAGGACAGCATATATCAGCACAGTTTATTTTACTTCAATCTAAAACCTGGCCTTAAATTTCTCGCTTGCTGACTGCACAGAGATTATCCTGTTGCAGTACAACCTTAATTCACCTCCCCCCACCCCCCGAAATGGGTATTACGATACTATTTAATTACATCAACACAGACTATTTTTCCATTGGACATTTTATGACATTCAAAAGGAGATTCGGAAGGCAGTGGAGAGGAATAAAAGTTGCACCGATAACTATAAATCTGGCACTTCATAATCTTTGCGTGCCTGACCTTGCATGGTTTTAACATATTTTTGTCTGCAGGAGCATGTAAGAGATGGGGGGGAGGGGAGGGGATACATATCTACATATTCCTCATTTACATCAACTTAACCAACATTTTTTAATGAGTTGTATTGCTGCAAGATCACTATTAGACTGTCTCCAGTACGGAAAAGGTTTTTCATTTATATAATTTTACACAACAAATGAATAGGATGGCAAGTATTAGTACCCCTCCAAAAAAGATTCCAATACTACTTTCAAACCAATGAAACCAAATTGTTCACTTCACATGAATTACACCAACACAAATGAGAGCAAGATTAGACCCTACACAGGTCTAACAGAAATAACATTTTCCATCAGTGCTGCAGCCAGCTAAAAAGCCTACCTAATTCTACAGCAATTACATATTGAAACTGGAGTTTGACAGTCTATTTATACCTTAAGCTTGAAAGGATTCTAGTAGCCAGGTTAAAAAAAAAACCTTATAGTAAACTAAAAACATAGTATTAAATAATACAGGCTGTAAACTAATAGGTTTTTAAACAGTTACCAAAAAAAGCAAACTGGATAATTAAGTCCCTTATTGCACATTAAAGCATCACTGCTTGAAAATAATAAGAGATTCTTAATAAAAGCTTGGTATAAAAACGAAATGAGCCATAACCTTCCAAGTACAAAATTACCAAATACTTAATCTGGAGCTAAAACTTGTTCCCAAAAGTTGGCTTTCATCTCCTTGAAGACAGTTAACAAGGCTTAAGAAAGTCACTTTAATCTGGTCTACCTTGGGAATCTGCCCTATAGCTATAACAAGTGCAAAGAACAAGTGCAGATAAGGGAAGTGACAATTAGCATTTGCACCAGTGAAGGTATTACCAGCCAGCCAGCCCTCAGTTGCTAGAATCAGTGAAAATCCCACTGTCAACAGAGATGCATCCTGGATCATGAGAAAGGTGCTCTTCATTTTGTTTTCTTGATTCATGAATTGCTTTTATAATAGATTTCATAGATTTTTTTTCCATAGATTTTCAGGGTCAGAGGGGACCTCAGTAGTTCATTGAGTCCGACTTCCTGCCCTGGGCAGGAAAGAGTCCTGGGGTCAGATGACCGCAGCTAAGTGCTTGTCCAGTCTCCTCTTAAAGACCCCCAAGGTACACCACCTCCCTTGGAAGCCCATTCCAGATTCTGGTAACCCTTTCCGTGAAGTTCTTCCTAATGCCTAGTCTAAATCTTCTCTCTACTACTTTGTGACCGTTGTTTCTAGTTACTCCAAGGGGCACCCTGGTAAACAAAGTATCTCCTATTCCTTGCTGCCCCCCCGACAATTTTGTAGACTGACACCAAATCCCCTCTCAGCCTTCTCTTACGGAGGCTGAAAAGATCCAGGTCCCTCAACCTCTCCTCACAGCACCTATCCTGAAGCCCCTAATCATACCAGTGGCCCTCCTCTGGACCCTCTCAAGGTTAGCCACGTCCCTCTTGAAGTGTGGCCCCCAAAACTGGACGCAGTACTCTAGCTGTGGCCTTACCAGTGCCGCACAGAAGGAGAATTATCACCTCCCTAGACCTGTTCGTGATGCACCTATTAATGCATGATAAAGTGTGGTTAGCTCTATTGATCATTTTGTCACATTGCCGACTCATGTTCATCTTTAAATCGACTGTTACTCTGAGATTCATTTCTGCTGCTGTGCTGTGCAGAAAGTCCTTTCCCAATCTGTATGTGTGTTGGCGATCCTTTCTCCCCAGGTGCAGTACTCTGCACTTTTTCTTGTTAAACTGGATAACTATTTTGTTCTGCCCAGTTTTCCAGCTTGTGCAAATCCACCTGAATCTGCTCCCTGCCCTCCAGTGTGTCTGCTTTGCCCTACAATTTAGTGTCACCCACAAATTTGGACATGTTCACTACGCCCATGTCCAAATCACTGATAAAGATGTTGAACAGCACTGGCCTGAAGACCAAGCCCTAGCGAACTGCACTGCCCACATCCTTCCAGGTTGATACCAGCCTGTCTACCACCACTCTCTGGGTGCATCCCATTAGCCAATTTGCCACCCACCTGACTGTGTAATCATCTAAGTCACAGCTGCTCAGTTTTTTGCGTTTGTTTTTTTTATGAGAATGGGATGTGCTACTGTATCAAAAGGCCTTTTTAAAATCCAAGTATATGAAATCCACCTTGACTTCTGCATCTAAGCAGTTTGTGACCTGGTCATAAAAAGAAACAAGGTCTGTCAGGCAGGATCTACCTGCTATGAATCCATGTTGGTTACCCTTCAGCATTACTTTTCCTGCTGGACTCGCACAAATGTATTCCTTAATTTTTTTCAAAGGTTTTCCCAAGGATAGAGGTGAGACTAACCAGTCTATAGTTACCCAGATTCTTCTTCCCCTTTTTGAAAATAGGGACACTGGCCCTTTTCCAGTCCCCTGGTACCTGCCCTAAGTGCCACAAGTGCACAAACAGTCCTGCCAGTGGTTCTGCCATAACATCGGCCAATTCCTTCAGCACCCTTGGATGAAGGTTATCTGGGCCTGCTGACTTAAAACACATCAAGCCCTTCCAAGAGCCCCTTCACTACATTGACACTAACCGTTGGTGGGCTGATGTCCCCCTTGTGCCCATCTATAGACCCGTTTATAATGTTGAACATGTTGAGGAAGTGTTACATTTACTTAACCTAATTTCTTAAACTCAGCATCAACTGAAGGTCTTTTTTGTAAACGTACTGCCCCACCCCATTCAACCTCCTTGTGTGTCAATTACCCCAAAACATAGACATGAAATAGCTTCATTTCACCCTTCCCTTACATGGGGCATATTCTTCTAAGAGAGACCAGAGCTATATTCCTATCTAGAAGCCAACTTAAAGAAAACTAAGAGCTGCAGGAAATGCCAGACTTACTTTGTCACAAAGGCAGAATGCCCCATAGCAATAGGGCATTTTTTTAACCAACTATAACTATGGATGTTCATTATCCATATCAATGTACAAGCCTTTGTTCTCTTTTTAATCACACTAAGAGGTAGATCTTTGGGCAAATAGATTTCGTCTGATAGTCAATGCCGATATTTAAAAAAAAAGGAAAGAAAAATAGAGCCTCAGGCTTCAAGGTACATACCAACCCAGGAGGAGGAGCCAGAAAACAAAAGGAAGTCACAATTGTTTAGAAAGACATATGGACATCCTTGTCTCTTCGGCTTGGCTTACACGGGATGGGTTTTAATGGTGCAGGAATATCAGTTTAGGATAAAGGGAAGCTCCCTTTCCATACACTCCTGTCTACCATTGATTTCCACTAACAGAGTAAAACCTTCCCCACAAGAAGACAGGAAGAGGGATACAAATAGTTTTCCCCTAAAACTGCATCCACAGTAGGGGTTTCTGTTGATACAGCTATGTCAGTCAGAAGTCACCTTTTTGCACCCCTGATCAACACAGATAGGCCAGCAGAAGTTCTTGGTTTAAAGACAGCTTCAGCAGACTTAATAAAAGAAGAACCCGTGCATGTCTGATGGAACAAGCTATGGGGGGTAAAGGAAATCCTGTTACCCTTTTCACCAGTGCATTCAGCAAGGCAGAAGTGGTGCCAAGAAAAGTGAGCACCAGGCCTTTTGAGCAAAAACGCTTTATTTAAGTATCTTGCATGTAGATAACATGATGTTACTTGTAGCCGTTACTATTTTAAAATTATTGATAAACTTAAGTTTTATTTTATCAACTCTCTTCACAAAAAACCCATGAAATACCAAGTTAACACACAGAACAGAACACCTTTGTTCTACATCTGAGGACTCCTGTGGTGCCTATTACTTTGAACTGCGCTACACAGAAAGAATTCTCTCAAGGTATTTAAAGCAATCAGCACGAGAGAGAGACAGCAACCCCCACTCCCTCCACTCCCAGCATTTCACTTTGGGTAACATGGATATTCTATTAAATAACTGTAAAGCAGAAGGAAAGAAAGCCATCAAGAAAGAGTTACCCCCACCCCTCCCACCCCCAGGTGATAGCATACTTCAGAATTTAAAGTACACTCCACTGCTTAAGTCCAATCCCAAGCTCAAAAAAACACCACACACATGGGTACACATGCACACGTTGGCCTACATCATCTACAGTTGTAAAAGCTTCAGTCTTTGTTCTAGCCTGTTTCAGCACTGAGAAAAATCCAGACCAAGTATACATGCTGAAGATAGAGTCAAAGACAAATCACAAGTCTAGTTTAGTTCATAGAAAACATATTCCTTCCATAACAAACCTTATGTTATTTCAGTGCTGTTAAAAATGTTTAATAAGTTAAATTCCAGAACCCAAGTACAATTGGCATAAGATCATTGAAAGAAAGGAGGAAAGAAAGGAAAAGTTTCACACATTACAGAACAGGAAATAGAGTGGGCTGATGACCGGTTACCATGCATCAATTTATGATTCAGCTGCAAAGCACTTAATTTTCCTAGATGCAATATATATTACAGGGTCATAGATTCATGTTTGTTTTTAATACATCTTACTCAGTTAAGTTTATAGAACACGGAAGTCTGAATGAGAAGTCTCTGGCATCCATATCTGGAACTTCCAGACACTGACAGCAACAGCTCCCAGTTTACATACCGCAGCCTTACTATATCATGAAGCGAGATAAAGAAAAGATTACATTGGGAAAAACAAGAAACATTTCAAATGCCAATACTCCCCCTCCCCCAACACAAAAACTAAGAAAGAAATCACATTGATGTAGGCCAGACCCAGGGAGGGCTGCAACTACAGCACACAGCTTCATGGGAAAAACCATCCACAATTACTTTCTATTGACTGACTGGTGCAGCTACATTTGTTATTCTCTCTCATTAGTACATCTGCAGCACCAAACATTTCCAGAGGATTAAAAATATTCTTGTACAACAAAAGAGTTATCTAGACAGCCAGGAATACTCACTCTCTCTGCATTCCCCCTTCTCCCCCCATTAAGAGACCCACCACCAGTCACCACTGCCACTCGGTGGCACTCTACAGCTATCACCAAGCTTGCAGAGAAGCAACAAGGCATGGTGGGTGGGTGACAGAATGAAGAACACCCAATTACTAATACTCCTGCCAGTGACTAAGCACAAGGTCTTGAGCAAAATCACTAACCTTTGCCTCTCATTTTCTGCAAAATCACTATTCCTCTACATCATACAAGATAAGGATAATAATTCAATGCTTTGTGAAGAATAGTTAAGCAAGATACGTAAAGCACTTTAGGACTTCACATTTTAAATACCTGTTAAATCCCATCTAGGTTAATAGCACTATTTAAGCACCAAGGTCATTTCACATCCCCATTCCCCAAAATCATGATGTTTCTCCCTCCTCCCAAAGCTTTCCAGCCAGCTATGGAGTTGATAGAAATAAATGAATAGGAAAGAAAAAGTTTCCAATGTAAGTTCTGCTTTCCCCTCCCCTACACAAAGTTTCAAGTCAGTAGTATATTCTAAACAAATCCAGTGATTCCACTGTGGCAAATTAGGTTTCACACTATAGCTACCTGAACACTACTGTTTGTCACTTCTGTCAATAAAAACTGAAAATAGGGTAGACAATATTCAACATGTGCTAATATTTTTTCTACCCTGTGCATTATAGTTTACTTCATGCAACTCCTTATATGCAAATATCTCAAGTTTCTACCTTAATTGTTCTTAAAACGTGTGGATCATCTCCTTCTCAATTCCAATTCTGTTGCAATAACACTGCTTGTTTACATGACTACATGACTGCTATAAAAACAAACCTAATCACCAAATTTTTGCCGTCCTCCAATAAACAGACTTCAGCTTTCTTCCAGTGTACCCTGCTGCCAATGGTCTTATTAGGCGACACAAAAATAAACTGACCTAATGTAAAAAAGCAGTTTGTTGCCTTTAGAAAGTAGCTGCCCTTCAAAGGAGTTCAAAATGCTCCCGTTTGCAAAGTCCATAGAAGTCCTCCAGGACACAGTGCTCTATGGAAGTCTGTACTTTATTAGTTTAAAGGAAAAAAAAAGTTACATGGAGATTTAAAACCATCCTAACTGCACCACCCACATCCCATACATTCTGCTTCACCATCGGGAGTGGGGGGGAATAGGGTACTACAGGGTTATAACACAATCTGTTCTAACCCCCTCTCAGAAGGGTAAATACAAACAGACTGCTGCTGCCTACAAAAGCTTTATTAATTTTTGTCCATCTTCCAACAATATCAAATCTTAAAGTCTCACCCAGCACTCTTTCCTGCCCAGGGCAAGAGGTCAGACTTGATGACCTACTGAGGTCCCTTCCAACCCTGAAAATCTATGAAAAACAAAAAAACAAAAAAACAAAAAAAAAACAGGTTACTGTCCCCTTGTCTCCTTAGTGTTTTCCACAGTGAGCTAGAAACGATTCCTGGCCTTTGCTACAAATTAACTCTCTAACACTGCCTAGAAAAAACAGTTTTTCCATTTTCAGGATGGACCAAAGAATACACACCCTGCCTTGAACAGTCCTGTTAGCTGCAACGAGTAGAAAGCACTTCCAAGGCAAGTGCCATCAACTTCTGTCAAAATCTTAATTTTTATGTGAAAAATAAAACATTTCCATGTCCTGGTGACTCTGAAGATGGTCCTTTAAAAAAAAGGGTGGAGGTCTAAATGAAAGCAACAATGTCTTCACAACCCTGCAAGGACACAGGCCCAATAGCCACCATGCTGCTCAAACCTTGGTCAAACAGCAGTAGACTGAACATTAACCAGTGTCTTGTCAATTTTCACTGCTGCTACTCAGAATCTGCTGATTTAATCTGATTTTTCTCTGCTGCTTGATAAAAGGTGAGAGTTGCAGCAGAAGCAGGCACTGGAGCCATTTACAGAGGGAACAAATATAAAAAAAACAAGACTAAGGAGGGGTACATAAGCAAACAGACTTATGAACAGAAAAAAGAGGTAACAATCCAAGAAATATTTGATGCTGTAATGGCTTTTGTTACATTACAAGAGGAAAAAAAAGCATATAGGAAGTAGAAACTAGCAAGGTTTTCTTTTTTAACTTGGTTCAATAGAAGGCAGGCTGACAACAGGTAACAATTAAATATACCTACATGACTCTCATTCTTCTGAATGGCAAAGGCATGGGTACATGGTAGCCCGAGGTATTTTTACCCTAGTGAACAAAGCTTACCCCTAGGGATAGCTAGTGCCATAAAAAAAGTTTTTAAATCCTTACAGCAAATTTACACACAAAAATATATATTTTCCATGTACTGACATAATGCAGGCCAGCATATACTCCCAGCGGGTAAAAAGCAATAGGAATCATTAAGTCAAACCCTCATCAAGTGACAGCCTGTCTGTACTTATTCTCTATGGTTTCTGCTAAACAGGGCTGAGTTAAAGTTTAGAAACTCTAGAACCCACCATTATCCCCTTACCATACCATAAGAACAGGGCTTAACCAGCATGCCATGCAGCCACTGTTGTAATTGTCATGTACTTTGAAAATGATCTACAGTAACAAAAACACATGCTCTGTTGAAGTGGATAATGGTCTAGAAGGGAAAAAGTAATCCCACAGACAGAAATAAAGAATACCAGATACATAATGCCTTCTTAGAATGCATGTCTGTACCATGCATAGCCCTCAAAACTTCTCTGAAAGAGATTCAAGGCTGACTATACAGAGCAGATACAGATCCATTAAAATGCAGTGTAGATACAGCCAATCTGTTGCGCATAGGTTACAGAGTTTGCAATAAGCACATAAACCTCTTAAGTACACAGCGCTTTTCAGCCCTATTGTCTACTTTGTAACTTAATTGCATGCCAGCTCAATACATGGCAACTGTGACCATCTATTTTATAACTGATTGTATTCCCTTTAACTCCAAAAAACAGTAAAGATAAAGTAAAAGCCTTAACAATAAACAGCTATGAAACAGACTAGCTCCTGCTATCTCCTCCATTTTCAAGACTTCTAATAGGAAGAAAACTGATGGTAAGAAGAACTGAAAATGTCAGGAGCTTGTCAGTTTGAAGACTGTTAGTACCACAGCACTATGCACTTAGCTAGCAAAAAGACAGTTCACCTTAAGTCTGGATAACTGCATAGCACTTATGTTTTACCTGGAGGGGTTTTTTGGTTGTGTTTTTTTTGTCAGGTCCTCCCCCTCCCCATCCTGCAGCTATGTGCTTACAGTACACTATACTAGCATAAAAGGGCCTGTACCATTATAACTTAATCTGCATTTATTATATGTGTATGTTGGGAAAGGGTACGAGGGAATGAAGGAAAGCTGTACTTCTATTCTGATGTAGTGAAAGCTGTTCAACTTGCTAGTACAGACCAGGCCTTGTTTAAACATACTGAAATGTCCAGTGAGAGGAAACATTTCAAACAACCTCCAACAGAAACACCTTCACACACATGCACGGAACAGCCACACTTTTTTTTTTTTTTTCAATAGGATTAAAAATCTGCAGGGTTGAAAGGGACCATGAGGGCCCAACCCCTTCCCAACACCTCCCCCCAAAAAAGCCAACAAACAAAAAAAACAAAAACAGATACATGGTTTGCTGTCCCCTAAACCACTGTTTCTCAACACATGGGTCGTGACCCAAAAGTGGGTCGCAAGAATATATGAAAGGGTCGCGGACAAACTTTTAAAGGAGAATCCATTTTTAAAGGCAAAAACGTGGGAAACCGGGGCTTTTCCCTTGCTGGTTGGCAGTCTCAGCCTGCCAGGGACTGCTTGGGAGCCCCTCCATGTCCCACACACCCAACCCTTTGCCCCACACACCGGGGGCTGGGGCAGGGGACAGCAGGGCAGGAGTGATGGGCACTGGAATGGGACTGGCCAATGTTTACAAATGGGTCTTGGTACAAAAAAGAATGAGAATCACTGCCCTAAGCCATCTCAGACCAATGCCTGTCTAGCCTCTTCTAGATAACCTCCAAAGATAGAGATTTCACAACTTCCCTGGGCAAATTGTTCCAGCACCCTATTGTTCTTATGGAGTTGGAAGGATTTTCCTGAAATTTAATCTAAACATATTTGGCTTGAATTTAAATCCATTACCATATGTCCCGTCTCTTGTGATAAGAAAGAACAAGTATTCTCCACCGTTTTCATGGCAACCTTTCAAATACCTGAAAACTGCCATCATGACCAACCCCCATCCTTAATTTCCTTTTCTTCAAACTAAACGTACCCAGTTCTCTCAACCTCTCCTCATATGGCTTGCTTTACAACTCCCTTCTCGTCTTCATTGCTCACTCCTGGATCCTCTCCAGCTTCTTCATAATCCTCCTTTAAATGTAGTGTTCAAAACTTGCAGTGTTTTAAGCTGCAGCCCATCCAGCCCCCAGTACAGGGGAACTCAACTCCTATGCCTTGCATACAATGCTTCTGCCAATGCACCATAAATTACATTTCTGCAACAGCATCATACCACTGATGTATGTCGAGTCTGTGATCCACCCATAACCCCAAGATCCTTCGCAGCAGTGCTGCTGCCATCCCATTTCTCCTCCATTCTGCCTTTGTGTGTTTATTTTTGTTCTTCCCTGTGCATAGTACTTTATGTATCTTTGGTGTATTTCCTTGTTTTCCAAGTTCTCTGATTTATCAAGAGACCTCTGAATATTAGTCCCATCTTCTTGTATTTGCAACCCCTACCTATTTTGTGCCATCTGCAAAATTTGAGCCGCAAAACATCTCTATTCCTGTATTCAGAAAATGATTTTTCCAATCAATCTAAAAATAAAGATTTCTCATCTGCTAATGCCACCAGAGATTCCATACACACATACCATACCAACGTCTCTCTGGTCCCATTGAAATGGATACTCTTGTCCAATCTAATCACAATTCAGTAGCAGGTTGTATTACCGTTTAAAAATATCAAAAGTGCTAAATTTTGTCCCAGAACTTTCTACTTTCCCCTTCATGCCCTTCACCTCCCCTGAAATGTACAGTAAGAGGTGAGAGTGGGAACACCCATCAATAACTGAAACCAGGAATCAGACGACTTGTTTCCATCAGTCTACGTATGACTAATCAATCCAGACATCCTGCTCCTGACTCCCAGCATTCTTGTCTGTACTTGTACAAGAATGTCCCTTTCAGGTCCTTAATCAACAAAAAACTGAAAACACATCTAATATACCCATCCAACCTAGCCTTGCACATACTACAAAAATTCTTAGCTCCTCAGCTCATTAGCAAGGGGCTGCAAATCTCTCAGCATTATGATTCTTTTCCACCCTCTCAGTTAAAGTCTAGGTGATAAGCAAGGATCCTGGTTCTCTCTGTTTAAAAAATACCAGATTCCCTGCTTTAAAACCTCCAAAAATCCGTGTTTTTCCATGATTAAAATGGAACACCATTATATATCTAGGTATCAGTTGAGAACAATGGTTTACTGATCTAGTTACAATTTTAAAGCAATTGGAAGACTACCAATGCTTTAATCATTATAATAAATTCTAAATACCTATATATATTGGCATTTGATTTGGGGTTTGTTTGTTTTTTATCATGGAAAGTCAGAGTTCTCCCTGCTCCCTTTGCTCACCAGGACATGAGTCCAGCAGCAGCTGCCCGCCCCACCTCTGCCCCCACGACTTTGTAGTGCTAACCAGCCCTGATAAGTTATTGCCCCTCACTCCCAACTCACAGCCCCCTCCAGCCCTCCCAGTGCCCCTCACTCCCAACCCACCCAGCCCTGCTGGTGCCCCTCAATTCCCAATGCACAGCCTCACTCCCCCAACCCCATCAAGGCCCCTTACTCCTGATCTGCTGCCCCCACCCCCCAGAAGGACCCGCAGCTGCCAGGGCTATGGGATCCAGTGGCTACATCCTACTTGCTCTCTGCTCCACAGCCACAGATAGCCAGAAGCACCCGAGCCCCAGCTGCTGCACAAGGGAGGCGGCAATTGTTGCAGCCAGAGCTGATGGCCAGCAGCACCTGAGCCTGCCCCTCCACCAACAGCACACCTGAAGTGGAGCAGAGGGAAGCCCATGGGGGTGGGGGAGAACGCAGGCTGCCCACTGTGAAACTAGCCACCATGCTGCCCTCCCCCTGGGGGCCTCCATGGCTCAGTGACCAGGACTTGGCGAGGGAGAACAGAGCGACATGGACAGGCTTGGGGGCAGCGCCAGTGGCTGCAGCAGCTCTGAGATAGGGAATGGGGCTGGGGCAAGTCCTGCACAGCTGGGCAGGGGATGGAGCAGTGAGCAGCTTGCCTTGGGGGTGTGTGCCCCCAGATCTGTACGTGGAGCAGGGTAGGCTGGAGCTGGGGCAGCACTGTGTTCTTCCTGTCTGGGCTGTCCACTGGGAGTGGGGCCACAGGGAGGGCCATAACCCCCCCAACCTGTGCTCCCACTGCCACCACCGAGCACAACACAGGCCAGGCCCAGAAGGAACAGCCCAGCACAGCCTCCCCCTCCTCCCCCGAGGACATGGGAGCTGGCAGGCATGGGGAAGGTCAGGCTGCAGCTGCAGGCTGGAAGGCTGTGCCAGGCTGTTCCCCCCCGGCTTGATCTGCGCTGCGCTAAGCAGTGGTGCTGGGAGAGGTGGTGCTGGGAGCAGCAGCTGGGGGGGACTATGGCACACCCCTCCCCCCCCACTGTGGCCCTGCTCCCAGCGCCACTGCCATAGCCACCCAGCCTGAGAGCAGCCCAGTGCCACCTCAGCCCAGCCTCTAGGAAGCAGCCTGCCCCGCCCCACCCCACGGCAGACCTGGGGCACATGCCCCCGGTGCCCTTCTGGGCTGCGTGCCCAGCGGGGGGCAGACGTATCTTAGGTTCCTTTTAAATTCCAAAAGTGATCTCTGACTTGAAAAAGGTTGGAGACCACTGCCCTTACACATCACCCAAACCCTCCCCAGGAATGCACGCAGCAGCAGGAAGCCAGTCCTCCCCAGCAGCTCCCACCAGAAGCACCACCCGTGGCTCCGTCCAGCTCCCCATCCAGGGCCTGTGGCCATGCATTCCCAGCCCAGCCCTAAGCACTGCCACAGCTGGGCAGTGCATCCAGCGCCGGCCACCAACCCTGCCCCATTGCTTCCCTCACCATAGCTGACTCAACCGCCGCCCCCTCATGTCGCCTATGCCACCCTAGCCCCCATCACAGACTTCCCTACAGGCACCTAAAAGAGCTGTTCTCCACTACTGCCTGGCTGTATTGCTGGCCATGTGCACACACGTACATGGCACCCACTGTCCCCTTGCAGGCTGGATCTCTGCCAGTCTGCAAGGGGAAACCTGCAGTTTCCCATGTTTTTCTCCTTTAAAGGAAAAAAAAAATCTGTGTTTTTCTGCGACAAATAGAAACCTGAATTCCTACTAATAGATCAACCCCTTTCTTCATTGGAAGAAATGCAGTTTCCTCCCTTGACCCACTTGCATTTCACATATTCATATACAGTACAGGCAGTCCTTGGACTTGGGACACAATTGGTTCCTGAAAACCATGTCAAGTCAAACCGTTGCAACTCGGAACCAATTTTCTCATAAGAAACAATGTTATAAATGGGGGGTTGGTTCCTGAACCAAGGCCCGATACCCTATTTTCCACCAAAGATACCCCACAATTTTGTACTCGATCAATTATACATGGGTAATATAACTGTATTAATGTATTTTTATTGTAAATAGCAATCATATTGATTTGAAAGGACTTCTTTGCTGGACGTTTTGAAGGGCTCTTGGTTGGATTTTTTGAAGGGTTCTTGGCTGGAGTCTTGTCAGGAGTCTTGGCTGCTTTCTTAGAGAAAGTGTTCAAGGAAGTTTGAACAAATGTTCTCCAGGGAGATGAGCGACGCAGCGAACTTGTTCACTGGCGTGACGTCACATCAGATCAAGCGTTGTAAGTTGAAACTGACGTCATAAAGTTGAAACAGGGTGTCCATTTATAAAAGTAAGTGCGAAACATTGTAAGTTGAGGACTGGCTGTACTTTCAACATCTCCTATAGAAAACATTCCCTTCTTTTCCCAGTTAATCAATTTAAGGAGAATCCAAGGTATTGTTAGCTACTGCTTAACAGTTCTTTATTAAAATATGGTGCATCCATTTCTATTGTGAACCGAACATATTTTATGGTTAGAAATCTAAAAACAAAAACAAGGGGGAAAAGCTAAACATGGATTTTTTGTTTGTATTGCTGGACTAAGTATTGACTTGCACTGGAAAGTTAATATGCAAAAAAGCAGCATGTGATTTCACAGTGCAGTTTTCCTTTGCTTGATAGTAGAGTAAGCGACTTTGAACAAAAGATACTCTTGCTGGGCAGCAAGAGCACCCACGCATAGAATTAATGCAGAATGTATGCTGTGCTAGGGAGTCACACCCTAACTTTTTGTGAACTAATTTCCCTGTATGGATAAGTGGCTGAAGACTTCATATTAAGAGCTAACCATTTTTTCCTTTCGACTCATTAGTACGAAGACTTAGGCTTTCTCAAATTAAGAAAATCAGCATTCTAAGAACTATTTTGTCCTCCTATCATATTTGCATGCAAATAAAGTACCTTGAGCTGCATACTAGGTTGCCCGGTAATGCTTGACCTAAGCTTGCTCCGAAGCAGCATAAACTGAAATGATGGCTTGATCTGATAGAAAGCAATCCGGATGCAGGGCACAGGAAGAACACAAGTGGTACAAGCTATACCCCCCAGCCTTGCACTTTCATCTCACAGAGCACAAGTAGTTTTACCATGTTTCCCAAAACACTCTGCTTGTGAGAGCTGTAGAAAAGTATCCAGAAGATAACTAAAGAAGTTTAGAAAAGCACTACTGTTGACATAGGACAAAATGTTAATGGTATGTAACCCTATTAATGTGAGCACACATTAATAGGGTTAAAAGGTCTAATCCTCTGGATACAGTTAGGAAAGGTTCCTTTCTCTTAACAAATTGTTCTCAGGCTAAAAACTCAAATTTGTAAGACTTCCTTCCTGATAGCTGCCTCTAGTACTGTACCATTAATTTTCCTTTAATCCTTTTCAAAAGTTAACATATTCTATATTAATAGATTATGATTCACCTTTGACCAGACAACTGATATCCTGAGGTAATTGTTTAAAAGATGTCTATAATGAGCAAGGATTTTCCTGTTTCATACTCATCCTGTTTTTAAAATCCTGCTCATGTGTTTCCATCAGCTCAAAGCACTTTTGGGGGTTTTCATCTATTAAGAGACTGAACAACTTTTGTCACGGTTATAGATTAACCAGTCTTCATTCTGTGGGAAAACAAGGCAACTTAAGCAAACATCTTACTCAATCTTCTAGTTTGTCATTGTTTCTGACCTTGGATTTAGCTAAAGTTATCAGATTCCAGCCTTCTAAAGTGTTTGCACATTTGTTTACCCAAAAGAACATTACAGGGTTAATATTAGAGCAGAAAAGACAGTGCTCACTCTTTCCAATCTGACCCTACCTGATTTCTATGCTGTGTACCCTTACTTACATTTCAATACTAGGTATCACTAAAAAACAAAAAAGGAGGAGGATCAGCAAAGTGCTGATTAACAGCTCAAGCAGACAAGGTTCTTCAGACAGATGTGATATCTTTTATTAGACCAACTAGATAGCTGGAACAATGTTCGTTCAGGGACAAACAACTTTCTTCAGCATAGGGAGTCACAGCTCTGCACTCCATTACAAAACTAGCTGCTTTGCACTCAAAAAAGTGTAGTAGTAGATAGTCTCTTGAGCCTTGTTTACACTAGCAAGCCTCATAGCTTTAATTTACCATTGACACAACTTAGTTACCTAAAACAACCAATGGAATCTGTAGGGCAGACACCACTCAAGTGTTTTTTCTTCTTCCCTCTCAAGACTACCACAGATGTCTGAGCCTGTCCCCGCTACAGAATCCACATTGATTTAGCACTGATTTCAGTTCAGTTGAAAAATTTAAAAAGGAGGTAACTGGCAAAGCCTTACCCTAAATATATAACCTAGAGAAAGCTGGAAAAGAACAAAAAAAGTTAAAGCATGCCACAGCTAGATCTCAGCCAGAAAGCAGCCTATAAATAATGCACCGCCAGAGACCAAACTAGCTACTATGTATTGCAGTAAAACACAGAAAGGATGAATTATCTGTATTTGAAGTTTCTCTGCTGAAACCTTACCCTGTCCTAGACAGAAATGGCTAAGCAGTCTGACCTATTTGGGTGCTGCATTCCTTCAACAAGGTCTTAAATACAGTTCCGTATACCAAGTCATAGCAATTTTAGATTCTGCCCAGATTCAGAGATACAGCTGGTTATTTTTCAGTAACCAAAATTCTTTCATCAAGAAAGCCAGGAGCAGGGAGGAGAGGAGGGATCCAGGAACACGTGTCCCCCACACGCACGTGTGCCACCTTACCTGACCCGAAGTGGAGGCGGACGCAGCAGCAGCAGAGCCAGCAGCAGGGGCAGCAGCAGCTGATCCCCCTAAGGTAAGTGGGCAGAGGGACCAGACGCAGCTGAGTCGGATCCAGAGGGGAAGCCCCCCAGATCCCTTTTAGCTGAGCTGGTAGGAAGCTGCGCTCCCAAGCCATGCCGCACGAACAGAGCACGCTGCCATTTGCATCAGCAGGCGAGCAGGAAGGGCGAGGAGGGAGACTCCTGCTAGGGCAGGCCAAAAGCACCACACTAAGCCATAAACAAGCAGCAACTCCTACCATGGTGTCAACACGGAGTGCTGCCAGGGCTCCTGCCTGGGGGTCACAGCCTACCTGGGGCTTGTCTGAGGCCTCCACCCAGACAGAGCCCATGGGGGGGGGGGGGTGGCGGTGTCCCCCCCCCCTCTGCCCCGCGGGACT
>NW_017729032.1:150185246-150187042 GCF_001723915.1 Gavialis gangeticus
CTCCACTGCAGAGTGGCAGACGGTCACCTCCAGAACCAGGGCTGCTCGTAACACAGCAGTAACAGTTCCTCCAGACCAGCTGGAGAACAGTTACGAGGCCCTGGCAACTCTGGAGGAGAGGGAAGGAGAGGAGGCAACCAGAGAGGAGGCAACTCCATGTTCTCCACGTTCCGAGCAGGCCAAAGAAGCTAAGCAGTCTCAAAGGAAAAAGCATCGAGTCATCATCATAGGCGACTCCATCCTGAGAGGTACAGAGGGCCCCATATGTCTCCAGGACCCCTTGACATGAGAGGTCTACTGCCTGCCTGGAGCAAAGACTCAGGATGTGAAGGGGATGATCCAGCCCACCGATTACTACCCCATGGTCCTAATCCATGTGGGTACTAATGATGCGGCCAGGAGAAGCCCTGATCACCCGATGGCAGACTACCATGCTCTGGGGGGCGTGCTGAAGGAGATAGGCGCACAGGTGGTTTTCTCTTCTGTCCTACCAGTGAGCAGACGTGGAAGACGGCATGAGACGTGCATCGCAGAGACCAACTGGAGGCTTCGGGAATGGTGTCTTGAGGCGGGCTTTGGTTTCCTCAACAATGACCCGCACATCACGACAAGAGAAATGCTCAGATGGGATGGGCTCCACCTTTCCCCTAAAGGTAAGCGTGTGTTCTCTTCTAGGTTGGCAGATCTCCTCCGGTGGGCTTTAAACTAGGCTCGTTGGGGGAAGGGGAAGACGAGGACGGAGGAAGCCTTGGACTGCCAAACCAAGCAACACCCACAAGTACAGCCCAGCCTAGACCGACAAGTAGAACATATACGCCAGAATGCAGGATCTCCATCTAACCCAGGAGAAGCACAGCCCCACCAGGGGAGATGCCTTGTTGGACCTGGTGCTGGCCACTGGCGACAACCTGGTGAGGGGGCTGCACCACCCGGGTGACAGCGATCATCGCCTGCTGGAAATTCACCATCCAGCACAAGGTGGCAAAGGCCTGCAGCATGGCAGCAGCCCTAGATTTCAGGAGGGCGGACTTCAATGAGCTAAGGAGAATAGTCAGGGAAACACTGAGGTCCCAGAGGGGAGGAGAGCCAGGTGTCCAGGAAGAGTGGTTGCTCCTTAAGGAGACGATCCTCCAAGCCCAAAAGGAGGTAATCCCAACACGGATCAAAGGGGGCAGGAGGGCGCAAAAGCCCCCATGGCTCACCAAAAGCATCGGAAATGTTTCCTAGCTAAAAGGGAGGCGTACACCCAATGGAAGGGAGGGGCCATCACCAGGGAGGATGATACTGTGGTTGCTTGGGGATGCAGGGGGGCAGTCAGGAAGGCCAAGGCAGAGATAGAACTGGGACTAGCTTCCCGGATCAAGGACAACAAGAAGTCCTTTTTTAAATACATAGGGGGCAAAAAGAAGGTACTGGGTAACGTGGGGCCCCTGCAGGACATGCTAGGAAATTTGATAGCACCCCAGACAACAAAGCTAACATATTTAACGACTTCTTTGCCTCCATTTTCCTGAGCAAAGACCAGAACAGCCACCACCCCCTCTGTGCCCCCCCTCAGACTCCAGGGGAGGCACACGTAGGCCAAAGGTTAGTGAGGAACTAGTTAGGGACCTTCTGGAGGGACTGGATGTATTCAGATCAGCTGGTCCAGAAGATCTACACCCTCGAGTACTGAGGGAATTGGCTGACGTCATTGCGGGACCCCTGGCACAGCTGCACGAGCGCTTGTGGTGCTCTAGTGTGGTGCCAGAGGACTGGAAGAGGCCCAGTGTGGTTCCCATCTTCAAAAAGGGGAG
>NW_017729032.1:150188111-150196348 GCF_001723915.1 Gavialis gangeticus
GGCTCCTACCCTGGGGGTCTTTAAGAGGAGGCTGGATGAACACCTTGCTGGGGCCGTTTGACCCCAGGAATCTTTCCTGCCATGGCAGGGGGTCGGACTCAATGATGTGCTCAGGTCCCTTCCGACCCTACCGACTGTGAAACTATAAGAAACATGCCCTTTTTTGACCAATTATATCCCCTGACTGAATACACTGGAGTCAAACAAGGCCCCCCCCCGCCCCCAAATGAAGATCTTATTCACTTAAGTCATTCATTAGGCTTTGTTCTGTTTACTAGAGGTACCGTGATACACACTGTACATATGACTGAAATTGGAACGTGCATTTCAGAACGAGAGAATGAGATGAAGAAAGTGTTACAAGAATCAGCAACATCACTGTGATGTAGCTGGTGAACATACAGGATATCACCGTTGTAACAAGTCTTTAGATTTAGCAAAACTAAGCACAGCTAAATCTGGTCACTGCACAGATAAAACTTCCAGAGAATATTCAGATATTACAGAAAGTGATATTGGCAATTTCTCTTTCATCTTGGACTGTACGGAACCCAAATTCCATAATAGTGCTAGGGAACACCATAACTTTGAAGCACCTTAAAACAAATGCAAAATTCAAATGACTAGAGAACTCCATTCCTCAGCTTTGAAAAATACAAGAGAATGATAAATTTCAGTATCTTTGAATAAATTCCAGCTGTCATAATTAAATCTCACCTGAAAAAATACAAAACCAAAAAAACTCTTGCAGTTTCATTTGGAGAAGCTAGTCAAACGCTTAAGCTGTAGTGCCACGCTGCTGTTGCAGGACACCTTCTTCTAGTCAGCTTCCTGAAGCACACCCATCACTGATATCCCAGCATATTCCCGAGTCCGCATTCCACCTCTGAAATGTGTTTAGCAAGGAAGGAAGTGAGGGGACAGTGCTCCCCACACATACGATCTGCCAGGCTATGAAATAAACTTAACTGGATCTGAGGAGCCATTTTGTTTATAATATATTTATCCCCATATGAAATACATTGCATTTCTATACAATGACCCCCAAATGGGGGTGCTAGGATAAATGATTCTGGACAGATCCAGATTTGATGTATACCGAAAATTACTAGAAGCATGAAAGTTAAAAAAACAAAACAAAACAAAACACCCACCACAGACAGTGCTGAAGAAGGATCTTTGGACACGCACTTCCAGGAATGAGAAGAGGTCAAAAGGGGAAAGCCACAGGCCTTTGGGCAAAACAGAGCACGGCTAAACCACAGCTAACAACATGCAAGAACACAAACTACCAATTTGGGAGTTCTGTGACTCAAGACTTCCCCTCCCCTACTACATAGTCTGTCTAGGGTCTAGAAGCTGCATCCCTATAAAATTAAAAGTGTAGAATACTTGGTCTTGATTTCTGCTTTTCTTTACCTTCAAACAGAGCAGAGGGACCATCTCCCTGTCCCTTCCCACTCCAGTTTCCACCACACTTTCTATTGCTCTAGAACAGGAGTTCCCAAACTGTGGTACGCATACTCCTGAGGGTATGCAAGACATCTCTGGGGAGTACATGGGATAAATTGTGTAATGCCAGATTTCATTATATTAATAATTGGCATTTAAGGGGTTAAAATATAAAACGCACGCCGGTAGGGGTATGCAGGCAGCTGGTAAATCTGGAAGAGAGTATGCACAATAAGAAAAAGTTTGGGAATCTGTGGCCCCAGCATGCAGTCTTGGGGGAGCTAGGTAGACAAGCCAGGTCACCAAAAAGTCTCCCATCTCAATACAGATACCACAACCAGCATGGGAGGTAGGGGTTCCAGCTAATACAAGTGAGCCTTCTAACTACAGCATAGTAACCCACAGAGAAACAAGGTGTGCAAAAAAATAAATAATTATAAATGAAAGCTGCTAAAATAAATGAGGTCTATGCCTTGGGGTTTATTGTGTAAGACGGTGTTGCTAACATCCATCACCCTGGTGGGAACATGCGAAAAGGGAGAGACCTGGAATTTAGAAGGAAGGAACAAACAAGAAGAGTTTAAAAAAAAAAATCAATGTAAAATGCTTTCTATGAAAGGCTTTCAGATTATACAGGCTTGTATTGTGAAGGCTACAATAAGGATCCTTACAAAGCAAACAAGGGAAGGATTTTGTTTATGCTGACAGTGCAAATTGAGCAGACCAAAACCTATCTTCACATGTTTATTTTCACATTGTGAATGTCAACATTCTTTTCTGTCTTCACAACAACAAGTGGGTAAGTACAGTAACTGCAGACAATCAAGGTCAAAAACATCCCTTCAAGGTTTAATTGGGCTAGATACTATTAAAAGCCTTATTTTTGTAAGGTTCGAGATGCATAATTGAGTGGGAGGGTGTGTAGAATTCAGAGAGGCTGGGGGTACTTATTCATGTTCTCAATTATAAAGGGTGAAAGATTAATTGTTAAGATAATAAGCAGCACATCAGCCAAGAGGAGGTCCCACTAATACTTGTACAGCAGGGATCCCCCAAAAGCATACCCAGCTCGCAAAAAAGCCCTGACCTCACAGCCTGTCCCCTCCCCTCTAAAATGAAGGGGGAAAAAACCCCCACCATTGGGAGCTTTGTTTTTCAGAGCTAAACATTCCTTTCATGGGAAAAGTGGTTCCCACAACAGGACCTTTTTGGCTTCATCCCACCAGTTAAAAAAAATCTTTACAGGAGAAGGAATTCTGCAGGGAATAAATTTAGACAGTAGAGCAGTCGCAAAATACTGCAAAGACAACAAATGCTCATCTAAACAGTACATATTATTTGTATTTTGTTATGGAGGGTCAATAAAACACATTTTCAGTAGAGTTTATGCATCAATTTATAACTGAGAAAGAGCACTTAAAGTGCTACAGATTTCAAATACGATAACATCTAAGGCAGAGGTTCCCAAACTTTTCTTTATTGTGTACCCCTTCCAGATTTGCCAGCCATCTGTGTATCCCATCATTTTATATTTTAACACCTTATATGCCCATTATTATTATAACGAAAATTAAATCCACCGTTACACAATTTCTCCCGCTTACCCCCCAGAGATGTCTTGCATACCTCCAAGGGCACATGTGCCAGTTTGGGAACCTCTGGTCTAGGGCATCAGAGAATTTAAATGCAGGATGCAACCTTCCACAAGCCCAAAAGCCACATCCAAATTACATTCTGTATTTTTTAAAAAGGTATCGACAAAGCAGAGCCTAAATGGCCATTGTGTTTTTGTCTACCTGAACCTGCTTAAGAGGAAGGAACTGCTTTGCTGGCAATTTGCCAGCCGTGAAAATATATGCTTAATCAGTTTTACTCGGTAGTTATCAGACACTGGTTGAGGTAACCTGAAGGTTATGAAAGTTCGTTACAAAAATCTTAGAGATTCGAGTTCTAGCATTTTTGCTGTCCACAAGCAGCACATCTCTGTTCAAAGGTAAAACAAGCCACAAAGCACAAGGTGCTGCCGTGTGCCAAATTTTAATAGTCCATGAGGTACAAGTAATAATTGGCTGTACATTTTAGGCAACAAACATTAAAAGCTGGGTCAGTGACTTCACTTCAAAAACAAATTTATTTCAGGAGATAAACTAAGTTTCAGGATGGACATTATGTTCCGTTTCTCCTACTGCACCTGGTGGGAGACAATAACAAGTCCAAAACTGCTTTAAAATTTCACTCTGAAACTGAACTTCTGCCAGCCAAAGACTGAGGTCCTTAGTGGCTCAAAAGGACAGATTTTTTGCCCTGCTTTACTTTCAAGCCTCTAAGATTTTTCAATGCACATCTGAGAACCTAATTAATACTGATTTAAATCCACATAGGTGCATTCTGGACAGCAGAAACATTAGTACATTCACTGTCCCATAGTATTACAGCAGTAGATTTAATTTTAGGACTGCAACATTATATGTAGTTTCACAAACACACTATGGAGAGCTGACTGTATTGCTCAATGCAAGAGTTGCCATGGGAAGCCATAAGGGATGATACTGTGGTAAACAGAAACTCAGGCTTTTTGTTTTTATCTTCCTTATCTGAATCACCTGCCTGAGACAAAAGTGCAGGATTATTGCCTGAAGCAAATCAAGAATGACGTAGAAAGGAAAAAGGGAGTGCTATCAGGTATTTTTTTTGTCCCCAGTGCATCTTAATCATCATATAGTCACCCCACCTACAGACAGGAGCAGTGCTGGCTTTTCTCCAACTATTGCTATCAAATGCTTCTCTCCAAATTATTCTCAGATCCACTAGATGAAACAGCAATTAGTAAGTCAGAAAAGGATGTGTGATGTTAACCAAGTTGAAATTCAAGTAATTTAGAGCTGAAGCAGCATAAATCAACCTGTATGAAAATTATGTCAGATACAATTTGAGAGGTGTATTATGCCAATTATTTGGATCAAAAAGTGATCAGACTCACTAGAAGAGTCTTACTTCTCTGGCATTTTATAGTGGAAAAAATACCAGAGAAGTAAGCACTTTTGGTTATTTTATTAATACAGTGTTCTCTTACATTTTGCCATCACTGCAATACAATTTACCTAAGAAAAAACAAGCAATCAGAGCCAAAAAGGGGGGGGGGGTGCGGAAAACAAGCCAATGATGTACAGAGCTAAACACAAATCAATAACCTTTATTTTAAAAAAGATACAAGGGGCAAGTTTACATTAATGTAAACAAAGTGTCCAAGCTCCTGAAAAACATCAAATGTTAGGAAGATGAAGCTGAGACGATACATTTCTTGGTAGGACTGCAATACTTCAACTGAATGAGTCATCGCAATTAGTATTTAGGTGGAATAAGGATTTCTACCTGCTGTGATGTATGCTTAGATCCACCACAGATTAGGAAGGCCTGTGGGTCATACCCCACTGATTGTCACCACTGCAGCAAGCAAAACCACTCTAGGATTCTTCCCCAGATAGATGTGGAAGAACCTCTCCTCATGGCAAAGTGGGCACTGTTACCAGTCAGGAGGCAGGCAGCACTTGAGTGTTAAACTATATGTCAGGACAGGCCAGATTGCTTGTGTGTGCAGCACCACCACTCTTAGCTTAGACAGAGGCTTGCTCATGCGGATGAGAGCAAGACTGGAGGAAGAGCCCAAGTTAATTCTGCCTGGAAGACAATCCCTGTGTTTTCAAGATTTTCTCCAGTCAGGGCACTCTGCTCCTGTGCACCCTTAAAGCCTGATCCAAAGGATTAGTTTGTTCTCTCCTAAAACCAGAAGGGACAATTAAATCATCTAGTCTGACTTTTGGCTAAAACAGGCCTAAATGCCCTCCAATTACTCCTGTACTTACCCCAATTCTTGGTACTTGAATAAATATTATCTTCCAGAAAGACATCAGGAGGGGAAATGTATTAAGATAACTTGCAAGACTGCCCCAGTTCCCCAAAGTGTTAGACCATCTCTTGCATTACAACAGGGGTGGGCAATTATTTTGGTCAGAGGGACGCTTACTGAGTTTTGGCAATGAGGGCCACATGACAGGCAGCCAGGGGCAGATAAATATTAATTTTCTAAACTTTTTAGAGGCCCTGCAGGCCAGATAGAATGGTCTGGCAGGCCGCATTTTGCCCACCCCTGCATTATAATCTGACAATCCCCCAGCTCTCTGAGGTTTTAAACAAAAAATAAAGCCCCCTCCCCAGCTCGCACATTTGGTGGGGGAAAGACTTTGGTATGCAACACCTACATCCAACTCTCTGGTTCTGCTTTACCATACAGATTACTCATCATAGTAAAAACTGGGATATGCATTTGCCTGCATATGCTTGTCTGCAATTCCTCCTCCAGCTTTTAGCCACACCTTCATGACAGCTGTTCAGTTGTTCACCTGAGAGATGGTTCTCTCTCAAAGGGAAAAGGGGAGGCACAGTAAACATAAAAAAGGCAGCACTCTCTTTTTTCAAGAAATAAGAGGGATATGCAACAAAAACACAAACTGTGAAAATTGTGTAACAAAAGGTGTGCAACAGTATACTATCAAACCTTAACTTCCACCCTCTTCCTCCCTTCCCCCTCTCCCAGGAGATCAAATGAGTATGTAAAATCTGCCTCAGTAACTGGTGTATAATTTAGTTTGACCCTGGGGCTGAACTATGTCAAAGATATAAAAGTCAAAGGGAATGTGTGCATGATGGAGAAGGGAAATGAAGAGGGGACAGGAGAACATCAAGACATTTGGTGGCCATAGTTTCTAAAAGTGATTAAATAGATTTTGGATCGGTTTTGCTGCAATGCAATGTTTCGTGGTCTTGCCTTTGTTAATTGGGGATGCTCTGCTGCTGTTGGATCTTTTGTCAGTTTATCATGTCTCTCTCCCTGCTCCCGTTAGCTATTAGATTCTGTCTTGAACAGTTTAAGGTGAACACCTAAATATCTCAAAGGAATAGCAGGATAAATGCATTAAGGGTTCTGACTTGTGCAGCCTGCTCCTCTGGCAGGCGGCAGGACTCACAGGGAGCATAGAAACAGCAATCCCTGTTCAAAGTGCCCTTGCACCCCGAGCTGCCCTGCTAACAGGTCACAACTGAAGCAGGTACCAATTGGTTTCATCTTCCTGGATGGGGGGAGGGGTATGGGGGGGAAGCAAGCAAAAGTTTTCCTTTCCCAGTTAATTTAAAAACACTGAGGAAGAAGGTTGCTTCTAGTGTAGACATGATCGCATTGTCCCCATTGCCCAAACAGCTGATACACTAGATCAGCCAATCACCCACAGTGGAAAGGCAATTTATAAAACAGCAAAATGAGGCTTTGGCTGGTATAGGGTGTTTTATTCCCTCTTATCCCATCCCAGGAGGATGAACTATACCAGCCAAGCAGTTTTGCTGGTATAAACTACTGGCCTCTGTTCACTCCCCCAAGCAGCCAGTGTAAGTCTGTAGATTTTGGCCTTGCACTCTGTCCTCAAACCCCACATGTTAGGTATCTGTTCATTCAGCTGAACAGAGAGCTTCCAAAAGCTGCATGATTAGGGAAAAAGGTATTTTTGACCCACATATAGATGTTTGCAAAACCCCAAAGTCCACAGAAATGCTTCCACTAGTTTCTTTAATGTTTACCACCTGACCAGCACAGCAGCAAGACTCCAGAACTGAAAGTGACCATCAGCTGCAGTGAAGCTCGCTTAAACTTATTCCACACCCCCTTTAATACAGTGTTTTCTCTCTGACCAATTCCCTTCCTTATTTCCTATTTCTGTAGTTTTATTTATATAGTAATCTCTTCAAGGCATGTACATACCTCTTTGCGTGTATGTAAAGCATCCAGCTGCTATAACAAGCTATTGCAATAACAAAGTATGTATTCTGTTTATTGTCCAAACAGAAATTGTATAAGTACAGCTCAGTATATTGCCCCATGTAAAAATGTAATGAAGTGTATATGTGTAATATCTGCAATGCATATTCATACCCTTACATATACACACGCATATACATACACTCACATGTATATATGTACACATGTATATGAATGTACACACATACATGTGTACAGATACATATATACATGTGTATTACAAGTAAAGAAACCTGTTCATCACAGAATCAAGTTGACAATTTGCCTTAAATTTTAAAACCAACATTTGAAGACAGCAGAAGACTGCAAATAGAGAAGTTGGAACATGTGGGATTAAACCAATAGGCAAGAAAGGAAGAAGTGATATACCTGCATTCTCTGTAAATGTACATGTGGATTTTTGAATGGAGTATCCAGTCAGAGCACAGAGCATGGCTGAGAAACAGCCCTTCAATTATGGTGTTTAAAGACCCATGCAGACAAACAATCTGATCATTAGGGAATTTTTGGTGAAAGGGGGTGTAAATCAGATGTCTGGTCCTCTCAGTCAAACTGGAGAATGGTAATTTGCATAGCTAAGGAACAGCTGAATAGCTGCAGGCTAGTACTGCACAGCATTTCTGCACTCGGATAGGCTTAAGCAAATATCAGTCAAGCACAGGTCTCCTTAGAACCCATTACTTACCTGGCAAGTATGTGCTCACTCTGCAAGTTACACAGCATGAACCAAATAACCTTCGTTACCTTGCTCACACAAAACACGTCTTACCCTCTTAACCGTCTCCAACAACTGAAGTTTGGTACCAAAGATACCACTCAACTTAGACAAAAGAAAAAGGGAAAAGGAGGAGAGGATGGGAATTCAGTGCTTGCTACTTTAAATGGAAGGCATTCAAATGCTCTGTCTGGGCAAATGTGA
>NW_017729032.1:150201348-150204262 GCF_001723915.1 Gavialis gangeticus
GTACCAAAGATACCACTCAACTTAGACAAAAGAAAAAGGGAAAAGGAGGAGAGGATGGGAATTCAGTGCTTGCTACTTTAAATGGAAGGCATTCAAATGCTCTGTCTGGGCAAATGTGAAATGTATTCACTACTCATTATTGTTTTAGCTTTCTTACAGTGCCAGGTGCACTCTTAAAACGGACTGGAACACTGCAGTTTCGCTTTAAGTTTTAAGATTGCACCTCTGTATTTTGCTGACCCACAGAAACAGCTGTCTTTACCTATATACCCCTCATTAAGGCCACTGTGTATCCTACAAAAATAGCCATGTTTAAATAAGCACAGCACCGGTGCCAGGCATTGTGTGTCCAAGCTCCAATGACTTAATCTTACTTGTCTGGACAGACAAAAGCAGAGTTTTAATTGTAGTAGGAACATATGTTATCACCTGATAGAGACCCAAATGAAAACATAGCCAGTTAATATGTTTATTTCAATCACTACAGGCAAAAAAAAGTGTGTTGCAGCACACTTAAGATACAACCATATTTCACATTTAGAGCTAGTTATTCTTGTAGTATAATCAGAACTCACTGATGCATTAGGGGGGCTGTTGCTCAGTGATGGGAACTGTGTCACCTGTCACCAAAGAGCTGCATTATATAGGGCCCTCTCCTTCTTTATACCAATATGAATCAGTCACACACAAGTACTGACTGGCACCAGGAGCTAAAAAGTGGGATATTCACATTTCTCTGCTTTTAGAAATATAGCTTCAGTTTAAAAACCTCCATTTAAAAGAAGCTAGCATTCTGCCTGAATAGCTATCCCAACATCTTTAATCTGTTAATAGTTAACATGATTTATACATTTATGATGTGCAATGTATGTAGTCTCTCTTGTGCACTGAAAAATTCATGACAAATTAAACAGAAAGACCAAGCAAACAATAAAGCAGCGAGTTCTTATGTCAAATGGGATATGCTATGTTCTTGTACAGGTCTCAAAATCATCAGTTATCCTGCATCTTCCATTACCTCCTTCCTACCTATAACTATTTGTTTTTCCTTCTATTTTAGTTCCTCCTCCAGTTGGTGGCGGGCAGACGCTGCCAAAATTAGCATCAGATATGACATCACTATTAAGATCCTGTGAAAAATCATCCAACAGGGTAGGTGATCACCAAACATGAAGGACAAAATCATTTTTGCACACCTTAATTCACTTGTAATCATTTTGTACTAATATAACATAAGAGGACTTAGCCTCATCGCCAGGGATGTGGGTTTTCCATTTCCCACAGAAAAACAGAGTAAAACGCGTATGTCCCCCTTTACTGGAAGAAAATACAGATTTCTCATTTTAGCGGAGAAACCCATGCATTTTGCAGTTTTGCAAAGAGCTCTCTGCAGGCTGGCAGAGTTTCAGCCTGCAAGAGGCTGGGGGGAAGCAGGAGGAGGGCTGTCAGGCAGGGGTGCCATGTGTATGTATGCATTCAGGCAGCCTGGAGAGCAGCTCTTGCAAGTAAGTGGGGAGGGTGGACTGAAGCCTGCACAGGGAGGAAGGGAGTTAGGCAGGAATGGGGCGGCCCAGCTGGGCAGTGCATGAGGCTTGGGGCCCAGGGCCACAATGTGCAGCTGCAGGCCCCCAGAAGGGAGCAGCACAGGGCCACAGGCAGCTCATCCAGGGGATGGTGGGGATGGGGGGGCGGGTGTGAGGCCAGCTCCCTGTCACTGAGTGCACTTGCACCATCTGTGCACAGGGCAAGGGTGGGTCTGGGCTGCCTGCTGCAGGCTCAAGCTCCCATCCTGCTCCCTTCCCCCAAGGCCTCCGCAGCCCAGCAGGAAACAGCAGGGCCACACAGGAAAGCTGCTTTCTGCTGCGAGCTCCACACTATCCTGTGTGTGCGACAGTAATGGCAGCAGTGCGGGGTTGTACTTTGCTGCTGCAGTGTGGGCAGGGAACACCCCACTAAGACAGCGTGGAGCCTGCAGCAGCAAGCAGCTTTTCTGCTCAGCCCCACTGTTCCCTGCAGCACCAGGTTGTACCCACTGGGCTGCAGAGGACCCAGAGGGGGGCAGCAGGGTGGGAGCCCAAACCTACAGCCCACCCCCGCCCTCATTCCAAGCACAGATGTGGCAAGCATGGGTCCCCCCTGCCCCTAGAGGAATGCGCACCACAGCAGGAAGCCAGCTCTCCACCCACCCAAGCCTACAGCAGGCAGCAAGGGGGAAACCAGGCTCTGCTGCACTGCAGCAGCTGCCACCTCCTAATGGAAGCAGGGGGCTGTGGACCCAGGTCCCTTGTCCTGTAGCCCTGGCAGCTGGGAGCCCACTCCAGCAGGGCAGGGAGTGAGGGGCACCAGCAGGGCAGATGGGGGAGTGGGGGGGGGCCTTTTCATTTAAAAACACAGATTTTGGGGGGGGGGTTAATCAGAGAATCTATAATTTTTTGAAATCAGAAAAAAACAGGATCTCTGCTCATCAGAAGCTGGATTGATAACTACAAGGAGGAGGTTTTATGCGCAGCAGTCACATACACGCACTCCCTCTCTCAATCTCGGAATGCAGGTTGCATGGTAAAATTTACACCTTGCCAAAAACACAGCATTGAGTTTTGGCAATTCCTTTGGATTTCCTTCCTTCCTTCCTACTCCCCTTTTTTCATTTTAGAGAAGCCAGGGAAATTTCTGAATCACCTTTTGAGTTTCACTCCAGCCTCATTTGGCAAGGCCTACATACCTTTCTGCCCTCTAACTAGAGGCTCTAATAAGGACAAAATGCCAAAGAAAGTTAATTTTTGTGATATACAGAGGTAAAATGTTCAGCATATTCATTAATCACCACTTACAGAAATAACATCTTTGCTTTCTCATTAGCGCACTGGTCTCTCTAGGAGCAGCTGACCCTCCAAATGTGCTTTTTTTTTTTTTT
>NW_017729032.1:150204273-150205429 GCF_001723915.1 Gavialis gangeticus
TTTTTTTTTTAGAACTGCAACAAGGGACATGATTACCTCAGTGCCACAGGTGGACCTTCAAATTTGGACATGTTGCACATATCAGTCACTGATGCAGCTGTGGAATCAGGAATACAACTTTTAATCCATAACTCTTTGTTGTTTTCTGGACAATCGACTCATGACTAGCACAAATGGGAGTAGTGATCAGCATCTACGTTAGGAAAACAGGCCTGGAGGGGACTTCCAGGGTCATCATCATCACGTCCAACACACAGACAACATAGACACTCTGGTATATCACCCCATTCATGAATTTTTGCAGTTCCATCTTAAAAATTAGCTATTTTTTGCCCTCCTGAAACTCCTCCTAGAAGGTAGTTCCAGAAGTACCTCTAATTTAGCTGACTTGGCATTGAAGCACTTGCTCTTCTGGCATGTTCTGGGTGAATTTGAGCCCAGTTGTCCACGTCACCCAACCTTGCCTATGCCTACAGGCAACAGTACTGAAACATACCAGTACACTGAAGTTAGAGCTCCAGTCCTGGGCCCCTAACAAACAAGGCAATAAAACAGTAACTGGAAATTCTTCCAGATACTTTCTACAGCTGCAGCACATCTTCACAGTAAGGTAGAGGGTAGGCTGCAAAGCTCCGACTAGGCAAATGGTGGTTAAAGCAGTGAAATAAAACATTTTTACAATCGTGAGGGGTGTAGCAGAATAGCAACAGCCCACTGTACTCATGACTGACTTAGGCCAAAAATTAAGTTTCTAAGATGTACAGATTCTGAGAGTACAGAACCAGGACAGGACCACAAAGTAGATACAGTCAGAGCTGTATCTATGGCCATAAACTGCTCCAAATATTTGATAGCTAGCAACCAAAGTGCAAGCCTCAAACTAATGACAGATTTGCCCACCTTGTTTTTCAAGTTTGCAACTAGTATTTTTGATCCTTACCTAGTTGTTTATGTCTAGGAAGTAACATCAATCAAGAGCATTTTATTTCAACTTCTGCCCAAAAAAGTTGCTTTCTTTTCTTATATGGACCTCCCTAAACCTGACCATGCCTTCACAGCCAACCCAAATCACTGCTAGGTGCTCAACTTGGAAGAACCTTAACAGACAGAACCATGAAAAGAAGCAACGCGCAACTTTATTAAAGCACAACACAAG
>NW_017729032.1:150205440-150206727 GCF_001723915.1 Gavialis gangeticus
TGCAAAGCTCCGACTAGGCAAATGGTGGTTAAAGCAGTGAAATAAAACATTTTTACAATCGTGAGGGGTGTAGCAGAATAGCAACAGCCCACTGTACTCATGACTGACTTAGGCCAAAAATTAAGTTTCTAAGATGTACAGATTCTGAGAGTACAGAACCAGGACAGGACCACAAAGTAGATACAGTCAGAGCTGTATCTATGGCCATAAACTGCTCCAAATATTTGATAGCTAGCAACCAAAGTGCAAGCCTCAAACTAATGACAGATTTGCCCACCTTGTTTTTCAAGTTTGCAACTAGTATTTTTGATCCTTACCTAGTTGTTTATGTCTAGGAAGTAACATCAATCAAGAGCATTTTATTTCAACTTCTGCCCAAAAAAGTTGCTTTCTTTTCTTATATGGACCTCCCTAAACCTGACCATGCCTTCACAGCCAACCCAAATCACTGCTAGGTGCTCAACTTGGAAGAACCTTAACAGACAGAACCATGAAAAGAATACAGTAGCCCATATACCCAGATGATCCCCAAATGGCGTACTACCCTACATCTATGGTCTCATACCCTGAATTAATTTCCAGTTTGTTCCTGGATGCAATTCAAATACAACTTATTTGGGCTTTTCTTGCAGAGGTTCTTTGAAGGATTTTTTTAATTCAACATTAAATCTAGTCAACTACAGCATTAATATATTTATTACATTCATTGTAAATGCACCCAAAGATGGGTAGGCACATTAGAAGAACAGGAAAAAAGGATTAAATAGTCTATCCCATGAAGGGACATGTTTTGACTGCTAATAGAGAACAGAAATCTTTTCCCCCTCCTGTGTGAATTTCCTTCTTTATTCTTTGCCTGGCTTCCCTGCCAAGACAGCTTCTTTCTTAGAAAAAAATAAAGGCTAGTAATAAAAACCCTCGCCAGGTTGATATATACACGTGACAAAATCCCCCATTCCATCAGCTGCTGAGTATCCAGAGGATTAGTGGATTTCACATTTTAGAATATAACATGGTGACATGCCAAAAGTGAAAGCCTTAAACTTGTGAGCTGGGTAGATGCTACCAGACACCCAGTGTATGCATCCTACCCATACCTCTTCTGCTTGTTAAACAAGGCTGGCTACTTCCCTCTGTGGTGCTAAAGATCCCCCAACCCACCTGACAACGGGGTAGCAAACTATAAATAAGTCTTTGGCTCAAACCCAATGGGTGCAGCACTACCATACTGTCATAAAGGATCACTCAGATAACTACAATTAGAATAGGAAAGGGGGGGGGGGGGAA
>NW_017729032.1:150206946-150209557 GCF_001723915.1 Gavialis gangeticus
TTTAGCAAAGGTATGAAGGACTGAAAAGAGCATGGACCTACTAGTGCCCTGGTCACTGCACCTAAGTGCAACAGACTACAGACATAGCAGTGTTTACTTCCTACTTAGCATGAGTAGACATACCGGCAGAGCAAAGCTCACAGTATCACTTTCCTTGGGAGAGAGAGGGGGGGAGAACAAGGCATAAGTTATACCCTGCCTAGAGGTACTGATAAAAAGTTCTCAGCCTGGTTCTTTTCCAATCATTACATCAATGTAGCAGAGGAGAAACTAGTCAGTGGTAAAGAACAACAGGAAGAGATACTAAGCACTGTGCAAGGCAAGTCTTAGAACATGCATAACAGTATGCAAGCAGCTGGAAAATGGATCTGAACACTGGAAAATGCAGGCACCAAAAAAAAAAAAAATAATAATAATAATAATAATAAATAAAATACAGCAGTAACAGCACAGTGCCTCACACAGCTACTTAACCATCTCGCAGACCTTTCAGCTGTTTCCAGTTATTCCAGTACAGAGCCCAGTAAATTTTGCCTAAGTCATTTCAGCCTTCAGGAGACTAAACTCTGTACCACAGGCACAGAAAAAGGGACACCATGGATGCAGTTCCCTGGCAGGAAATTGACTAGGTAAGATATGTCCAAACATCTCTACCAGAATATCCACAATCCAAGATGCAGGGAAGGTAATCCCACCCCCAAAAAAATATCCTTACCCATCTGAAGAGCGGGTATTTCCTTCAGAACCTCAAATTTCTAGAGATCAGTTTGGCTCACCAAACAGACATCTGACAAAGTACCCTCTCAGAGCCCTAGTCCCCCTCAAACTGGTGTCCTACCATCAGCTGCGGCCAGTTTCTGTTGCTTCAGAGGCAAATAAAATATCCACCATGCATCTGCCCAATTGTGCCTTCAGAGGGAACAAATTTCCTTCTGAAGTTTCAAGGGAAACCACTTGCAGTCCTAACCCATGAGAGCTAAGTACAGCTATCAGTTTAACACAGGGAAGGGGTGTTGTTCATACACCGCGGGCAATGCAAGCACTGCTGTGCTTTCCATGGAGCATGAAGGAAGGGGTGGTAAGGGTGTTCACAAATTCCAGGAGAGACTGCTGCAGACATCCATTCCACAGAGACTAAAAAAATCTCTCAGGAAGTGGAGCAAAACATTTCTTTTAGAAAAATATGTCATCTCATTTTAAAGACTCTAAATAATGAGGAGGCCACCTTCTCCCCAGGTAAGTTGTTCTAAAGTTTGAATTACTCTCACTTATTATCCCTTTGCTAACAAGATTAGAAAGCTACATCCACATCAGATCTCTTTCCCATGTGATCGGCTCACCTCCTTGCCTTCTCTTCAATAAGCTGAACAGGTCGAGCTCCTTAAGCCTCATGTTGTAAGGCTTCCCCCTCCCTCCTCTGCATCATTTTTGTGACCTTCCATTGAACTCTCTCCAGTACTTCCGGAAGTGCAGGCATTCGAGCTGGACACACTATTTTACCTACTGTCTTGGCAGTGCTGTATACCAGTGGTTCCCAAACTCTGAGAGATTACACACCACCAATTTAAAACAATACAACCTTAAGTACCACCAACAAATTTTTGTCATATAAAGTCATAATCAATCTGTTAATGTGGTTGTCTGTGTACCACTGGTGGTATGCATACCACCAATTGCGAACTGCTGCTGTATACTGAGAAAAGATCAATTCCTTGCACCTAAACCTAACAGTCCCCATTGGAGGCACACAGGACCCACATTAGCCCTTTTTGCCATAGCACTGTGCTAGCACCTCAGTACAATCATCACCTACAACCACCCCAAGCCATTCCCCTGGTCTCTGCTTTTCAAAACAGATCTCTTCCATTCTGTGGATATCACCTTCATTGCTGGTTTCCAGCTCTGTTCCCTATCTGTAGTGTGACTGTAGTTTGTTAGATAGTGACCACTTAACCAGGAAACTGAGATAACTCTGTAATGGTAACTTGTCATCCTTGTTATCTGCCACACCACAGACTCAGTTCAGTCTGTTCTTCCCTTCCATACCTACTATTAAAATAAATAAAATGAAGACAGCAAACAAAACACATAATGACTGAAGGAAATAGCATGGATGCAGTTCTGCAAGTTGCTGAACGCTGGCTCCACGCCATGCTCTTGCTTGAAGGTAAGCACCTGCTTAAGCAATGGTCTGGATCAGATCCAGACTCTGCACTGTGGTGAGCACACTGTAGTCTGCACTGTGCTTACTTTGATGGGAAAAATATTTTCCCTTTATTTTCTCATAGTTGAAATGGGGATTTACTCTGGTTAGAGTCCAGGGGTTCTTAACCTTTTTTGTGCCATGGACCCCTTTGACAGTCTGGTGAAGCCTATGGACCCCTTCTCAAAATAATGAGCGTCTGTAGACAGGAAGACTGCGATCACGTGCGATCTAGCAGCAGGTCTAGTGATGAGTGTAAGTGATATTTCGAGATATCTGCAACAACTGTAATGTGATATGAAAATATCTGTGATTTCTATTGGTGACAAAGTCACAGGTACGGCTAATACTACTGTGATTTGTTGCCTACATTCATAATTGAAGGAAATGCTAAATTTCAGTTAGAGG
>NW_017729032.1:150210030-150220071 GCF_001723915.1 Gavialis gangeticus
GGGGGGGGGCAGCCTTTTTAACAGGCATTCCACAAAGTTAGCCCTGCACCCTCCTGGATTGGCACTCTGATCCCTTCCTCTGCCCAAGCAGCTGCTACCTACTCTGTGCTCCCTGTCCAGTCTCCTGCTCTGCTTTCTGCTTCTTGCCCTGTGCTCTCCGCGTGACCTCTTCCTTTGCCTTCTGCTTCCTGCCCTATCTGCTGCTGTGCTGCCTAACCTCTCTGATCTGCCGCATGCCACACACACTTGTGCCACAGGTTGGCCATCCCTGGTTTAAGAGAACCAGACTACTAACATTCACATAAAGAAACATTACATTTTATATCTATACTTCTTTTCACCTGCAGATTATAAACTGAAATGAGAGACAGAAATGGAGTTGACAAATATGTCACTTCCCACTTACTAACTAACTGCTATAGGATATGGATACTTTTCATTAACCTTCACAAATGTTACTCTGATAAATGGGCAACAGCATAACCTAATTAGGGGACTTGCAACAGCCTTCTTTTATAGTGGCACTGCCTATCTTATGACATCAGCTAGCAGCTACTAGATACACTGTCACTGAAAATGCTATGTCAGAGAAAACGCAACATTATCTAGTCTGATATCTATCTTTAGATCATAGCCAATGATAAAAGAGCCTACAGGAAAGGCAAGCCACCCAATACACACAACATTTGCTCCTGCATGGTAAGCATTATATAGTATACACCATAGAGATACAGAAGGGCTTCAGCTGATGCTTATCTTATCTTCTGAAGCACATCATGTTCTGAAACTACCTGTTGTGCATGTAAGAGCATGTGAGAAACAGATCTAAACATCAGAACATGGTTGAATCCCTTTAAATATTTTTGTGAAATATTTTTCAATCATTAAATATTACAGAAATCAATTTTAAGAGAAATATTAAAGCTAATTCCATGAGACATTTCCTGTACTTTCCTGACAGGCAAAAATGGAAAGTTCAAGACTTAATAGGACTAACCGGACCTTGTCGTGCATCCACAGGTGCATCTCGAGTAGAGCCAAGGAGGTGATCCTCCCCCTCTATGCAACGCTGGTCAGGCCACAGCTGGAGTATTGTGTCCAGTTCTGTGCGCCCCATTTCAAGAGGGATGTGGACAACATGGAGAGGGTCCAGAGGAGGGCCACCCGCATGATCCAGGGACAACAGGGCAGACCCTACAGTGAGAGACTGCGGGACCTGAACCTATTCAGCCTCCACAAGAGAAGGCTGAGGGGGGACCTGGTGACCGTCTATAGACTCACTAGGGGGGACCAGAAGGGTTTGGGGGAGACGCTGTTTCCCCTAGCGCCCGCTGGCATAACAAGGAGTAATGGGCACAAGCTGATGGAGAGGAGGTATAGATTGGACATCCGCAAAAACTACTTCACAGTTAGGGCGGCTAGGAGCTGGAACCAACTTCCAAGGGAAGTGGTGCTGGCCCCTACCCTGGGGGTCTTTAAGAAGAGGCTGGATGCCTACCTGGCTGGACTCATTTGAGTCCCGTTTTTGTTTTGGGGTTTTGTTGTTCTCCCGCCCTGGCGGGGGGTCGGGCTAGAAGATCTACTAGGTCCCTTCCAACCCTAAATCTATGAAACTATGAATACATAGATTTCATTTATTACGTGGAACTGTATTTTATCAGGCTTCATTCACAGCATATGTGATGCTTTGAACAGGAAGCACAGCAACAACAGAACCCCTCCATTCACAATTGTACCTGGGTTGGTTGCAGCTAAACAGAAGTTGACAAAGTTTATAAACACCGAAGGATCTCTTTAGCTGATTTCCTCTCTACAGAGCAGTCTCACAAAGCAAACCTAACAACTGTATAGGAGAGGAGCAACAACCAAAACCTCACCACACACACCTACAACACAACCTCAGTCCTCTAATAACAGTATATTTAATGCAGTATTATTCCATAAAAGTACATGAAAACTAATATTTATATACAAGATCTTATGTATGCAATAATTTGTCTAATATTGTTCAAGGTACCAACTACTGTCATGCACCTATCAATAATCTTCTTTAAGTCTTTGTAACATATGACAGTTATAAAAAGAAAAATAGAAATCACTTCAGCTGAGAGAAGTTTACAAGTCTTGGTTTAGAAGCCTAACTGAATTTCTTCAAGTACTTTTTAAAGCTCACTCTGATAAAACTTACATATTCAAGCCTAAAGGTCATTGAAGGGCAATGAAAAAGTGTGGGGACTGCATTTAAAATCAGAGCCAACCCGGCCCACCTACACAAACAACAATTCATCACTGAAATTTAGGAGAAGGGGAGTTGCACATATCTACCACCTAGCTGATAGCTGCCCACTCAGCACAGCAGCGTCTGCTGATCCTATTCTCAGGGACTTAACTCTCCTTAGGTAGACTAGCAGCAATTCTCAACCTATAGGTTACAAGAATATATGAAAGAAAGGGTTGAGAACAAACTTTAAAAATGGATTCTCCTTTAAAGGAGAAAAACATGGGAAACCATGGGGTTTTCCTTCCAGGCTGGCAGAGTTCTAGCCTGCAAGGTGCTGCCTGGGGCCCCCCATGCCACATACACACCCCATGCCCCACACATCCACCACCTAGCCCCATACATTACTGGGCAGAGGGGAGGAGGGGTACCAGCAGGGCCAGGGTGCTGTTTTCTACTTAACTGTTTACTGGCTCAGGGACTGGTCATCAATATTTACAAATGGGTCCTGGTACAAAAAAGTTAAGAACCACTAGACTAAAGGAAGTCCAGATACCTGATGCAAGGCTACAGATACCACAAGGTGGCAAGGAGCAGAGTGCTACTGTGCCCAAGATCCTTCTGTGACTCTATACCAAAATCCTTTCAAGAATTAAGTAGCAGTGAACTGTTTGGGGAAGGAGACTTGAACATGGCACAGTGTGGTTATAAAGAAATCACTTGAATCACATGCCATGCCACTTCCATGGTTACAGTGTTGACAAGCTCAGTCAGTTATAACCACATCTGTACTTGTCTACATCGAGAGGCAATGCCCCAATTGTGCAGATATCATCTACTGTAGCCCTGGTAGCTATCTGCACCCATCACCACATTGTGTATTTCTGCTCTAAAAACAAAAAAGTAAGTTTGTAGGACTATTGACAACTAAACTTCACACTGATAAACAGACACAAAAATCACTTTCTCTAGCAAGAGTCTGAAAAAACAAGGCTCTGCAGCAGGGGTAGGCAACCCCCAGCACAGGGGCCAGAGTGCGGTAGATGAAGGTATTTTGCTTGGCACGCACACCTCGGGGCAGGCAGCAGGGAAAAGGGCAGGGCTGCACTGCCACAATAAGGATCAGGCCCCTCATGGCTCTCCCACCTTCCGCTCCTGGCACACCAACATCTTACAAGCAGTATTTGCAGGTGTTTTTGGCACACTGTCCAAAAACATTGCCAACCCCTGCTCTACAGTTTCAGGTTAGCATTAAGGAGGTGTGGGAAAACCCACAGGGCCTCCAAAAGGCTGATACACTAGCCTGGGTGGGACTGACATTACCTGCTTTGAGAAGAAAAAAAAAAGAGAGCCTGCCCAAGTGATTTCTGTAATTCTGAATCTATTCTGAGAATTGTGACCCAGATCTCTGTTCCATCAGCAGGTAACCTGCACAACAGAGATAAGCTGGAAAGGGGTTAAGTGGGTACTGGGCACTGACCAGGAGTTATTCAACATGAGTAGAGCCAAGAGATTTCTCCTCCTTGGGGTGAGCCTGAAACAATAATATCACAAAATTCTGATAGCAAAGTTGTGTCAAAAAGAGCTTGGAGGAAAGAGATGCAACCAACACCACTGTGCCAGCATGATCACCTAATGTGGACATAGCTTAAATAGCAATGCCAGCATAAGCACATCCATGCTCGGGGCACAAGTTCAGATATACCAGCAAAGAGCTTCTAGAAGAGGTCTGCCCTCAGAGGCAAGCATGGAATGGGGAGAGTGGCCAAGATGCAACAAACCAGTAATCATTTACTAGTAGTTTGGGCACATAACAAGCATTTTACCCCAAACACTGGGAACCAGCTCTCAGAAAGAGCCAAGGAGGTAGAAGGGCAGAAAAGTTGATGGGAGGAGACAGTGTGTCTGTTGTTAAACACTTGTCTAATTTGAAAAGGCAGATCCACATGCAACTAAGCTATGCAAATAAAGACAAGGGTGGACCCACACAGGCCTTGAAACTATGAGGGTTGATAAGCTATAGGGTTAGTATGAAGAAAGCAATCCAGGCAGCCCGAATTGCACCTTTTATCACAATAAGGACTTTTCTAATAGGGCTTAGACACATTTACACTGATATTAGGAGGAGGGGATACACAACACAGAGACTTACATCAGTCCAATTTAATTCTACATTAGATTCAAGTATGCTGATGGGGAGGAATTGGAAATCACAGCTACTGGGTACTAATTTTGCTGTAGGTGAACTGGTTATTACCTACTCCCCTTGCATTTCAGTGGCGGGGGAATATAATACTGCCTACTGAAAAATGCTGCTTCAGCAGAAGTGAGACTTTCCATACCAAATATATAAAAGTTTTTACAGTATTGGGAGAGCTGTCAAACTGGGATGATTCACACACTACAATCCTAGAATAACTAGGTGCTCAGGGCACGTGGATGGATCAGGTCTCCTTTAAAAATAACATAACACCTCTCAAAAGGTCTGTTTCTTCTCCGTGTAAGGCAGGGAACTTTCTGAAATCTCAAAAGATTTCACAGGGCAGGTAAATTATCTCTCAGCCTGCTCAAATCACTCAACTCTTAAATGCTGAATTCAAACATGGAACTAGTAGTATTATTACTATTCACTTGCAATCCAGTGCTCCACCACAACCAACTAGAACAATGGTTTTCAACATGTGGTACATGGACCCCTGGGGATCTACAGACTGCATAAAGCAGGCTTGTCCAACACGCAGCCCATGGGCCACCATGCAGGCCGCCAAGGCATTTTCTGTGGCCCACAGCGCTGCGACAGGAAACGGAAGTAAACATGGTTTACTTTCATTCCCGCCCCTTGTCCCTCCCCCAGCCCCTCAGCAGTTTCCTAATGGCTACTGAGGGGCTGGGGGAGGGACAAGGTTCCCACATGCACTGCGTCAGCTTGACGTTGCCAACGCAGTGCGTGTGGGAAGAGGAGCGCAGACCCAGCCCACCTCCTCCCATCCTCAGCACCACGTGGGGAAGCCACTGCTTCCCAGCCCAAGCGACTCACTGCTCCCCGCCCGCAGGCGAGAGGCAGCTGGGCTTGGCCACCCAGCCCCGGGTCTCTGGTGGAGGTGGAGCGGGGCGGCCAGGTGCCTCCTCCCACTGGGCTGTCGGCATTGGCCACGCCACGCGAGGCGGCCCCAGCCCCGGCCAGCACAGCACAGCGATACAGACCCGCAGAGGCGGCACAGCGGCCAGGCTCACCATCGTTGTCTGCCTCTGCCGCCTCCTGCCCGGCTGGGGCACCACAGGTAGGGCTGGGCCGGGAAGACAGAGCCTTCCCCAGGGCCAGGCCAGTGACTGTGGGCTCCCGGCACCTGTGTGCGCGTGTGCGTGGGGTCCCTGCCTTTCACAGTCCTGTCCCAGTGTCCCTCACTGCTCCTACATCCAGACCCCAGTGCCCCAGTGTGTGGGGCATGGGGGGGGACCCTAAGTAGCCCCTTTCAGGCTGAACTCTGCCAGCCCACAAGAGAAAAGCCACAGTTATATGTTTTTCTCCTTTAAAGGAGAACCCACTTTTAAAAAGTTTGCTCGTGACCCTTTCATATATTCTTGAGACCTTCATTGGTGTCAAAGGTCACATGACATCACTTCCTGATGTGATACCACTTCCTGTGAGGTCTTTGAATGTGGCTCACCAGCCCACTGGGTGATAAAAATTTCATGATCCAGCCCCACATTCAAAAAGGTTGGACACCCCTGGCATAACACAAGGATAGGCAAAGTCTGGCCCACAGGCTGAATTGGGTCCACAGCAGACTCCATTTCCCAGCAGCTCCTGGCTGCTGCCACAGGACCCATTCCCCACTGCCTGGGCACCCTAACCTGTCTGCCCCACACCAACTGCTGGGGGCGGAACCCACAAGAGCAGCGTGCATGGCCAAGCAGCTGGGATGGGGCCTCATATAGGAGCAAGATGGGCAGGCAGGATCAGGGAGATGCCAAAATCTTGGGGGGGGGGGGGGGGGGGGGGCCAGGGCAAAACCGTGACCGGCTTCCCATGTGCCCCTGCGACGAGTGTGGATTCCAAGGGCAAAAGCCTTCAGGCAGTAGATAGTGGCTCTGCCCCAGCTCCGGTCCTGCACTGTCACTGCCGCAAGGCCCCAGCTGGTCTCTGGGGGCTGCTGGGAAGTGGAGCCTAGCCAGCAGCTGGATCCATCATTTTGCCCACCCCTGGTTGAAGGCAGTGTTTCTCAACCCATGGGTCTCAAAAATATATGAACGGGTTGTGAAAAAACTTTAAAAATGGATCAACAAACTTTTCTATTTAAACTATTTACTAGGCTGGGACTGGACATCAATGTTTACAAATGGGTCCTGGTACAAAAAAAGGCCGAGAACCATTGGTCTAATGGGTCCTTGAATCAATCAAAAGTATATGAATACCCACACTTACAATTTAAAGTGGTCCATACCTCCGTTCAATTTTTTTTTTTTTTTTTTTTTTTTTTTTTTTTTTAGGGGTCCACAAATAAAAAAATGTTGAACACAAACTTTTTCAATAGGTGAAACAAAAGGATTAATATAGGAAAAAAGCTCCCAGTTTTGGATATCCTAGATCAATGCACATGAAATACTAAAAAACTAATACAGCACAAGGCTGTATTAAACTACTACTACGAATTATTACTGTTTTTCCCTCAACTTGCTTGACCATTCAGTGCTTTACAGTTCAACCAAACATAGTGACAAGGAAGGATGACAAAAATATATATAGCTGCTCAATGGAGATGGTCTTTGTCCAAGGCAAAGACAAGTTTATGTAAACTAGGCAAAGACACACAAGTTTATGTATACTAGGCAAAAAAAAAAAAAAATCTAATGACTGTAGCTCAACATCAACCAAGTGAAAAACTTCACTCTTTGTTCAGTTTATGGTATAGGTTCTCAAGGACATTCAGCCCAGAGGAAAAAACTACACTTTTCACCCTGCCCCCCAAAGAAAAAAAGAATCAAACAAGCCAACCAGCAGGAACTGTACAACAATCCACACAAATAAAATATAGTTGAGCACGTTACAAAAATCTAGATTACAACACCCTCCTCACTACATGCAAGTTGCATTCATTGTGAATAATAAAAGGCTTCAGCTTTTTGAAGAAAATGAGGCTGCAAAGGTGGTGGGGGGGAAATCACTTCCCTGCCATACATGCCTCACTCAAAAAACAATTAGGCTACCAGTAAAACTAGAGTAAGATACTGCAGGAGGCAAGGATAACAGATGTTTTTTCTTAAATTATATGGAACTAGCAATAAAAAGCTAGCCAAACTCTTCTGATGCAATACATTACAGGATCAAAGCTGTTATGACATCAAGCCTCCTAGCATCAGAAATGTAGTTTCATCAGTGATGATCACTAATTCTGCTGGGACTGTTTTATACATCTCCAAATATAAGACTGTGTGATTATAACCAAGTAATCACTCCCAGATTGCTAGAAAATAGGATCAATGTATCATACATTATTTTAATTGGAAGTAATTTCTTTGAATATGCTTTTCTAGAAAGCACAATACACCATACATGAGAATGGATTAAACTACGATGTCATGAGAGAAAGAAATGTCAAATGTGCTTCAAACTTAAACTTTCAAGTAATTAAAAGCAAAAAAAAAAAATGCAAGATTACTACAGGTTTATCAAATATTTAATACAAAACTTTAAGCAAGCCAGTCGCAACAAATCTCGAGAGAGACTTTCTTCTTCCAAACAAATGGCTGAATCTGTTCCCAGGATGCCTTTCACTGCACAGCATTTTTTATTTAAACAGAACCAAACTGTGGTTGTACATTGTGGCTAATCAGCTGCCTTCTTTGCTTCAGACTATAGGCAGGAGGGTATATTAAACTTCTCCTTTGCCTGTTCAGAACCAGCTACCAGAAAGAGATACAGATACCTTTTAACGGTGTGCCCCTTAGCCCCTTTGGTGTCGAAAACAAACACCCATGCCTGGCATATTTACACCCACTGCCCTCCAGCTATACATTATGAACCACATTCTTTAAACAATCCCCAATTTCAGGAGTCTGAGGCAGAACACAATAGCTTCAGCAAAGCCAGACAACAGAATCCATGTCTGAGGGCAAACAGCGACTCAGTTGGATTTGTGTGAATAATCCAATCACTCAAAAAAAGGGTCAAGTTAAAATTGTGCTGCAATTTAAATCCATCCCAGGAATTTAACCCAACTTCTAGTTATAATAAGGCTATAACTATTTCATTTACTAATGCAGGAGACATTATCCCTCCCCTCCCCAAATCAATGGATAGAAGTAAGCAACTAACAGCTCCTTAAGAACCTATTTTATTATTGAGTTTGCCATACAGAAGCAATTAGCAATGATTAGAACCTTTTGTTTACTTAACATGTTAAACAGGTCACCATCAAATCCCTACAGAAACAAATCTGCTTGTGTACCTGGCTTTTCAGCTAAATCCTTTTTTTGGGGAGGGGGGAAAAGAGGCGGGAGGAGGGAGGGAGAGAGGGCACAGTCCTTTTGGAAACACTATCCTAGAGAATATGATCAAAGGAACCTGAAATCAAGACAAAATTCTTTTAGATAACATTTAGTATTTATGCACATGCGCGGGTACAAGGACACACACACACACACACTAGTTGACTCCATGTGGCTGCTCAACAAATGAATCTCTCTCCAGATGGTACTCTCACAGAACCGCCTTTAAGTACCTACTAATACCTTTAAAAAAACAAAAACAGACAAAAAAAAGTCTTGTCTCAATCTTCCCCACAACTGTCGCTTCCTTCTCCCTCTTGGTGGAAGGAGATCTTATGCTCAAACAGTACAAGCTTTACAAGTTCTGGATACTTTATTTTGTTTAGTATATTACTGCATTTTATTGCTATAGAAGGGACCAGCTTTAATAGTGTCAGTACTAGACTCAGTGGAATGAAGAAAAAGCAGTAACTGGCATGTATGTTGCTGGAAATAATAAATAAAGATGGTCACCAGTTCCTGCACTGTACCTCTCTAGTACTTGTTTCACAGAGGCTGTACTCCTCCCCTGGGGCCACTAAAACAAATTCTGAATAGATGACTAATACCACTTCACTTGGGCAAAGAAGCTGGTAGGCTGTGACTATGATTGCCTACCACTTCCTGAAGCTTAGCATTCTGAAGTGAAGAAACAGCAGATCAGAGAGAGCAAGGTATGAATCAAAGCAGGAGGGCAAGTAACTCTAAGATGAGTTTTAAAATTCTGTACAAGGAGTGCAAGACCCTTGCAGTTGCATGTAGAAAGTGCAGTCAGCAAGGAAAGCAGTGACTAAGCTGCAGGTTCAAAGGACACTCAGTCATCATTCACCAAATATACTTATCATCATGATGAATTCAGTGAACTATTACACATACTCACTTAGGCCCTGGTCCTTCAGGCTTATCCGCACAGTCACAAGAGGCCACCCACACAAGTCAGCTTGTAGGACTGGGGCATAAAAGTTGGAACCGTCACTCCTATATCCTGTGTTAACTGCATTTCTGAAAGTACAGGCGCCAGTATGAGCCACCCTAGATCTTCTTCCACCCCCTCAGTGTCTTTGCAAGCTCCAATTTTTATCAAAAATTTCACCCTGTTAGAATTGCTAGCAGTATATTAAACTACTGCTCATTTGCATATGCATAAAGAACAGGAATATGGAAGTAATAAACTGACCTACAACAGGACTGTTCCCAAAGTTTTCTTCACTGGTCACTGATATGAGTGTGCATCAATGAAGTGCAAAAGTAAAAGTGATTAACAACAACCAGATTGGGGGGTGGTTGGGGGGGGG
>NW_017729032.1:150220491-150228622 GCF_001723915.1 Gavialis gangeticus
GGTGGGAGTAGCAGAGTCCAAAAGTATTTGGGGACATCCATTAAAAGGTATCAAAATTGTCACTATTAAAAAATAATCAGCCTCTCCAGTTTACTGCTAATTTGTTTAACCGAATGTTTCCTCCTCAAACTGTCCCATCCAAATTCAAAACAAATATCAGCTAAGGTACAATTTCTCCAATCCAAGTACCAAGCATTTCTCTCTCCCAGAGTAGCTACAGATTTCAACTGCTTAAAAGAGACTCTAAACAAACAACTGCTCTAGAATCAACAGCAAAGTGCCTCCAGCTTTTTCTTAAACCCACACCTCAAACAGTCATGACAGAGTGCATTTTCACAAGATTAGAAAGCGAATGTTTTGCTAACATTTATTCTTAGTATTTGTAACAAAGCTCCTCTCCAGAAATGCATTTTTTAAAATCAAGCAGGGGGTTGTGAAGCAGGCCCCTGTGAAACATTACTCTGATTTGCAGTGGCAGATCTTGAGGTTTGAAGGGGCAGTTTACAGATAACAGATAGGTCCTGTTTACAAAAGCAGACTTGCAAAAAACCTTTTCTGAAAGCCAAGATAAATGTTCCAAACATTTATCCACAAATTAAGACTTTCCCTTCCACCCACTCAGTCTGTGCCAACACTGGCATCAAATAGCCTTGGATGAAGCAGTAACCAAGTCAACTTGTTAATTTAGTAGAAGGCTGTAGTTTTGCAACAGTTGCTAACTGCACAAAAATGAATTAAGTACCCCTCCTCCCACAGCTGTGCTGTTGTTCCCAGACCAAAAACAAAACAACTTAAGCCTCCAAGTCAATGGAAGTTGCATCCAGTTCCAGGGATAAGATTAAACCAGAAGGTGGGAAGTCTTTCCTAAAGTCACACATCACTTTTCCACAAGAAAAATATAGTGGGAATATGTATTCTATATATTTCTCTTTCTACAGAGTTCATGTGTCCTACAACAGTTAAAAACAACAACAACAAAAACCATCTGAAACAGATCAGCTAGGTCCTTCCCCACATAACAGATATTCTCCTGCATTTCTAACTTTGTATTTTACTGAACACTGGCTGGGGGCTTTTGAGGAAGGTGATTAAAACTAAGCACTAGCAGAAGTATGAGCAAATATAAACATCCCATGACACCCATGAGAACAGAGACAAACAGAAGCTAATGAGAAAAGATTTATTTTCATTACTGCACATTGATAGCTCTGAATCTGCACATTAACACATTCAACTCCTTAAACATGACCTAAATGTGCCAGCTATGGAGGGCTCGTCTAAAACACTATTTAAATCGTCATCCTGTAGCAGAAGCCTGTGCATGACTTCATTTAACATGAGCAAGCTGGTGCTCAGCAACAACAAGCACCTGATCTTGACACAGTGGAGATCTGAACCCAGTGGAGAAGGAGAATCTTAGGCAGCATGAGACCTCCATCTTGTTGCAGCTCTCTTCTGCTTTAGTCACCGAGATCCTGATCGACTGTGAAGGACTTGGGGTTGGACTGCAGTTTGTCTGGAATCTCCACCCTGCCAGGAATATGAGAATTCAAGATGACACCTCTGAAGATCCCTGGGACATGCACACCTCTCCAATACTACAGGGTCTCAGTCCACGGCGAGGAGCATTTAAATGCATGGCGCAAGAACTTGCTAACTTTGGGCCTTACTAAAGACCAGACTACACAAAGCATCTGAGGCTTTAACACCACCATGAAATCAGTTCAGCATGTGTTAGAACACATTAACCATCATACGGTACCACATATAGTAAATTCTAATCTAGATGAACTGTGGGAGTTATTAAAAGACCCCACTTGCACCATGACCACAACCAACAAACCTTTCCTTTAGCAGATAAGGATAATGTGGCAGAAAGGAAGAGGGCAAAGAAAAATAGCCAAACAATCGCCACTAATAGCCAGTAGAAGAAATCCCTTCCTAGGTGTTCTGACCATGGGGCTCCACAGCTGTGAAAGGAAGCAAACAGTTGGCTCAAGTCTTGTCCAGGCAACATGTATGACCCCCAACACAGAAGAAATGCTGACAGCTACAGTAGTTTCCCCTGTACCACTTCCAACCCCGGTGATGAAATCCCACAACAGCTTCAAGAGATGGCAAGAAAATCCTTGCAAACACAAGCACACAGAGGGGAAAAAAAATCCTGGGTTTTCCCCAAAAACAGAAGTCACTATCTGTCCCCCAGCCACAGTGGGGAGAAGGGAGCAGGAGAATAGGACATGGTGATAGTCCTCCTTTCCTCACGCAGACTCCAGCTTTTACCACCTAGCCCTCAAAAAATAGATCCTGAAACAAGACCTAAGGAGCATACAGCTGTCCAACTGGCAGCCTGCAAGAGGCTGAATTGAGCCCCCCAGACTCCAGCCAGGCTGCCACTCCTCTCCTCATGCTGCCATTCTTGCTTCTGTCCCAAGGGTGGGGCAGCATGGCGCACTGCTCACAAAGCTGAGGGGCGAGTCTGGGCTTGCTCAGGGAGCTTGGATTGTGCCCATGCAGTGCAACAGTGGAGACTAGAGTTAGAGAAAAAACAAAACAGGAAGCCCCAAAAAGCCATTTTCAACATGGAATTAAATTCAAAACAAATTGAACTATTAAAAACAATTTAATTAGTGTTTTGATTAAGATCAACTAAAACATTGGCTATCCATTTCCTTCAAGTACTGTTAACTTTAATTCAGGTACCAAACATATTATGGTAATAGCTAAAAGGTAGAAAAGACTAGATTTATTTTGGTAAATATTTCACCTAACAAATGTTTTCAGTGGCTTGTCAGCCCCTAAAGATAACTTCTTTCCCTCTCCAGACCATGCACTTTGTAGCCAACAATGTTATACATTCTTTCCCATAGAGCCTTGTTTACAATCAGACCTTGAGACACTATTCTTCCTATACAAGGGAGGATTCTGCATCAACAGCTATTCAGTTCTTGGTTCCCCAAGCAGCAGACCCCATATATGAACTTTACTGCGGTGAATTCTGTACATTACTTTTAATGCCAACTTTGCTTGATATGGATGCTACAGATGACACACTAACTTAACTAGGGATTTATACCTGAAACAGAACGGCGTGTCCCCAGTGCCCTATCGTTAAACTGCCTAGCCTTAGTAAGAATTTTGTAATATGTCAACAAGGAGCCCTGCAAGAGACTGAAATGAACAACTCTTCAGCAACAATTTAATTTCACAATCTGAATGCTTTGAGTGGAGTCACTGCTCTTGTTGTGTTCAGCTGTAGCAAATTAGATCCTTAACAGATTGAGCAGACTGTGTGTGAATGTGCAACTTGGATGTGTAAATGTCATTTGAAGCAAAAATAAATCCAAGAGTAAGAGTGTGATAACCAATCCTTCATATTATAATACTTGAACAGACATTTTATTTAAAAGGTCAACGTATTATTTTTTTTTCCTAGAAACACTTCGTCCAGATTCTCACCTGGAGTTTATCAGCATAGTTCTGTTTGGAGTCAGTAATATTATTTTGATTAACATCAGACAAAAAAGACTTCTGGAACTTACAGAGTCTGGAGGAAGATCAGACTCTTATTTTATATTATGCAAAGGACCATTTGTCGTATTTTATATCTTTTTTTTTGCCCCACTATTTCACTACTAATTTTCCTATGAGGTAAGATTAACAATACCTTTTTCTGCTTGTGACTTTCTTCAGGTGGTCTTTTCTCTTCTCTCCTCTTTTTTCTGGACCCAGTCACCCTTGCTGTACTTTTTCAGGGCTTGCCTACCAGGGCAGGTTTTGCACCAATTTAACTACAAACTGATGTAGTTAAACTGGTTTAGCCCTCTAGTGTAGACTTAGCTCTGCCAGTGTGAAAGTATTTATATCTGTCAACTTGCTTACCTAAATTAGTTCCTGTACCCCAGAGCTGTCCAACTTCTAAGCCCCCAGCAGGCCATGCAAGCCGTACCAAGCAAGGCACAGGCTACTAAGCACCTCCCCTCCGCTCTTAGCGTCCTGCTGCACTGCACAACCTTGCAGGCACCCTTCCCACTGGACTGCTTGCTCCCCTCCTCCCGACTGCTGCACACCATACTTGCACATGCGCCTCCCCCTTTCACTGCTGCAGGTATTGTAGGCATTTTACATAATACCTAAAATACCTACTTACAAGTTCCCCCTTTGAAAAAAGTCCAGTGGAAATATGCAGCATGTGTAAAATAAGCATTCCCTAGCATTTGAGGCACATCAATATTAACCACACAAACCAGAAAATTCAAGATTGAGAAGTATTTTGCAGTATCCATCAGCAAAGAGAAGGTACATCAAAACTAACATCCAGTTTACCATCCTTGGAGCAAAGAGTATAAGGAACCTGGCTCTGTAATTGGGATTCCCAGTGACTTACCCACAGGCAGCATATGTCTTCAGATTACAATACTTTGTTTCCCAGAGACAAATACAAAAGCTGTCTCTGCATTGAGCTTGACCGGCAACACCTCCACAGCATAACAACTTTTACCAGGAAGAACTTTGGTCAATAACTAATATACTTTTTACTTCTAAAAACAAAAGTAGGGTACACTTCCATTGCCTCAAAGGAACTCTAAGGTAAGGTAGCTTTACTCTGCCCCTGATTTACTGCTTAAGCCAATAGATTTTGAGACTCATAAACCAATGACATAAAACAAGCAGCTCATTCGCAACAGCTTTGAACCTAAACATAAATAAAATTAGGTCAATTTAAAAAAAAAACAACAACTGTATTCCCTGCCATATAAAATTCCCCATAAAGGTCAAGAAATGCTTTCTCCTACTCTTGAACATCCAAGCTATTCAGGAGCTGAAATTTGTTTTATATTACTCATTATAATTTTCTTCTATGTTCCCAGTCCAGAATGTAACCCTTAGGATGCACAAACGCAGTTTAGGAAGGTGTACAGATTGCTCTCCACAGCCTCCGAAGAGCAGTATGATCACAGATATTTTTCCCCTGAGAGGAGGCTGATAGAAGTGGGTAGACACCTTTCCACCATTTATATTAAATAACGTTTAGAGGATTTGTTACCCAAAGCATTCCAAAAGACCTGTAATAGATGGAAAAAGGAAGGGAAGCTATACTGTAGCTAACAGACGGCCATCCCTTACGCCCCCACAAGACTACACCAGAAACACATCGGAAAGGGACAATTTAAACAAGAATAATGGAAAGATGCCAACTCTTGTTTGCTGAACATTAGAGAACACATGCCATAAAGAATTCTTCCAAACAGATATCTGAATGGCTGTGTGCATATCACATGTACACATGAACAGACAGCTTTCAGAACACCACAACTGAAGTAAAGCAAGGAATTCTACATTAGAATCCCCCCATAAGCTCTGAACACTCTCCTTTGTGTCTGCAGCTTGCGATACAAGATCATTAACTGTACCTAGGTGTTAGGGAGGATTCAGTGGAGTAAGTTAAGGATATAGCATCTTAAAAAAAACAAACTTACTTCCATTTTGGTATTATATGCAAGATTAGTTTGACTTATTGTGCTTTTAAAATACTAGCATCTCACACAAGAAAGTGATACTGGCATAAATTCCACAGGTATGTTCATCTTTAGAGGTACCTGTACTGCTGTTTCTCCCACATGGGGGAAAAGCATGTGGGCCAACATCCACAAAGGGAATCCCCAAACTACTATCCTGGGCAGTGAAAGATGTCAGTTTGAATTCTGCCACCCCAGAGGGTGAGAAGGGCCAAGAACCCTGGTCTCCCACTTATCTAGTAAGCGTTCTCACAACTAGATTTGCGTATGAAATGTGAGCATCACCACCTTCCACTCTTCTTTTTTTTAAGTTATAAAAGGGACTGACTTTGTGCTGAACTCTTTGCTGTTAAGTATGTGGTAGGAATGCTCTCAGCATGACTGCCGAAGGAGGCACCTCAGAGGGGCTCAGCTTAGGGATGCTCCATCTACATACCCCAGACAGCCTTAAGCAAAAGAGACAGCTCAGATCACTCTACTTAGCCAAGATGGCAGCAGCTCGGTGCATGTGCCGTAGCAGACTTTTCAGCACCTAAACAACTGTATTTGTAAAAGCTTAAATTCTACCTCATTTTCTGTTTTGGGGTCCTAGGGCCCTGGCAGACATTTAATTTATAGTACAAGTCAAATGTTAATTGCACAAGTTACAGTAGACCACATGCTCAGCAAATGTATGGTGTGATAAAATGGCAAACCAGAAACAAAAATCTTCCACAGTTTACATCTTTGAGGCTGGTCCATATAGCACCTTAAATTGAACACACCTGGGACACAGCAATCTCCTGCCTCATCCCCATCAAATTTTTACCAAACTGGCCCCAGAACAACCCCCGGGTACAAGATACACAGCTGTTTCCTGCCCGATCCCCAAGATCTGGCAGGGAATATCCTCAGGTCCCATCCTGATGAACATTAGATGATTGTTGACATGGAGTTGAGGAAAACCTGGGATGCAGGACAAATGGCCAATCCTTGCCCAATCTCCAAGATAGAGCTGGGGGCAGCCCCGAGTCCCAGTTCCGCTTGTTCAGCTCCAACAGTCATAGAATTGGATCTTAGGAACACTGTTCTCCCTCCCAAAAATTACAAATTCTACCATGCCCATCTGATGCGACAGGACACGCCAGTTTTAGGATAGGGCATAAAATCAGTTGGATCCCAACTGTGTTAAATATGATAGTGTCTGCCAGGGACCACAGTTCCTTTTTTTGGATCTGGCCCTTAGATCTCCCCACCCCATCTCTACCTGCAAAAGGGTTTAGTCAGTCACTGTAGAAGAAAGAGTTGACAGAGTTGCGTTTCAGCAGCCAGATTCAGTGCCAGATTTTGACAGAACATACAAGTAACTCTGTGGCACCATCACCTTTGAGAAGGAACATATAACAACTATAGTACATAGGAGGCCCATTTAGTCCAGTCACCCAGGAGTCTTCAAGCCATTCAAAGCAAGAAAAAGCTTACTAACATAGGTTCTCCCAATCTGGGGATTCTGTAAATGTCAAAGTTAAAAATCTCATCTCTCATTTAAAGGGAGAAAACCGCCATGTGATTAAAGCCCAGGTAAATCAGATCTAGATTCACCTCTGCCACCTTCATACACCTTCTACCCTGTGGTTATTGAACCTCCATGCCTCAGTTTTCTCATATTCTCATTCTCAGTTATAAAACTATGAATAAACTGAATACGAAAGAGAAAAGACAGGAAGTCCTATACAATTCCATATTTACAATGGACATTACAATTAAAATATTTCAACTCAGCTAATGGTGCTGGAAATACAGGCATAAGCAGCAGAGGAACACCTATAATGGTTGCTAGAGGGATGAGAAATGTATCGCTTTAAAAAAAGGTGTTAATTAGTAGAAAGGGCACTAAGATTTACAGCAGATTGGATTTTAAAAATAAAATATTCACAACCAGATTGAAATGTATTACACTGATGTTAGGCAAGAGGAAAGCATGAGGTAACAGCTGAAAAGCCAGTTCTGTAGGGTAGCAGGCAAGTAAAAAAAACATATCTGTCAAGAGACAGACTTGACATCAATAATTTGATTTTAACTCGTTTCTACTTGACCATAAGTTTAAGATGTCCTTCTACCTCGGCTTCTAGCTCTGTCCTGAAAACTAACAACAGTAACCTATCAGTACTGTAGAATGCATTAATGCTGTAGAAGCAGCACTTAATTGGAGAAAAATGTTCAAAAGGTTATTGTCATGAATTAGAGTGGAGTAGGAGAATATGCTTGTTTCTAAACAAATCGCTCATCTCAGATTCTCAAAAAGGTCTGCAAACAAAACTATCTATAGCTACGTACCAAATCTTAATATAGGTAATCTACTTCAGGAGTGAGGAGATACTGCCTGAAAAAAAAAAAAAAAAAGCAGATTCACTTCATTAATGGTTTCCAAATAGGTCAATTTTCATAGGACACTTGGATCAGGAAACCTTGTTTCACTGACAGAGGATCCCATCCAAGTGCAGACTTTCACAAAGTTAGGAATGAAATCAATCACCTTTTACATGGCATCTCCCAGCTTCTGCTCCTTAATAATGCCATAATAAGTCAGAAGACGGGGATAAGACACTAAACTATAGTACAATCCAAAAACA
>NW_017729032.1:150228923-150238477 GCF_001723915.1 Gavialis gangeticus
AAAAAAAAAAAAAAAAATCAAACACTGAACCAGTGAAAATAAATATCTAGGGTAAATGATAAGGCAGCCAATTAATAACCCAACACATCTGTAATGCTTGCTATACAACTCATTTTTTTCACATTAACTCACTGCAAAACAACTAATGATATGCAGTACTATCAGTTTCTTGGAGAAGCACAAAGAAATGCAATTAAGGTCTCCACTCTGGAGATACACTGCTGTTTCATTCAGACATTACTGCATCAATCCCCTGGAGGGATATTTTGGATTACTATAGCAGCATATGCTAGTGACTCTACTATTAAGGGTTTGTCAGCGTTGCCATTATGGCCCCTACTTTCAGGGGTGTGTCATTCAACCACAAGTACTGCCTTTTAAACCAAGTTTGGAGCCCTAAAAACTGCCTAAAAACTTGTCTAGACAGGAGCTATTGTACCGATGCAACTATTTCAGAGAGAGTATGTGATGTCATACTGATATTGTAAATTGGTACAACGTCCTCAAGTTAATGAACTGTACCAGAACAAAGGTGGTTAAATAAAGACTATACATTGATGGAAGTAAGCCATATCAATAACTGCATTCCCACTGCGGTTTTGCCACCTTGACCACACTGTTACAAAGTTTAGTTAGCAGAGGTTTACCCTTCGCAAGGCTTTGCTGATGTAACTACAGCTATACCAGTGGAGAAGGCACCTTGTAAAGATGCAGCTTATACCTGCCAAAGCGTTCTTTCACAAGCAAAGCTACACCTCCTCAAACATGAGGTATGCCAGCAAAACACAGTTTTAATGGGTATAACTCTGCCTATCGGGATTTCTGCTAGCAAAGTTATGCAGACTGGGCTGCACCCAGTATCTATCAACCAACGTGAAAAATTCCTGATATATCATGCCCACAAAGCCAAGACCAGTATACCTTGACGGAGTAGCACAGACAGATCTGTATTTGACAGAATGCCAGCTTTCTAACAAATATATTATTAAAATTTTTTATTGAGAATCACAGTACTTTCTTTCCAATCCTGATGCCGTTTTCCATTTAAAGACTGGTTCCCCTTCTCCTCCATTCCAGTATGTCTTTTGCTCTTCCTTTCCCCAAATCATGTTCTGACCTCTCCTACTGTATTTTCTCCTTTCTTCCCCAACAAATCTCCTGATACTACACTCAGACCCACCGTCTCCTTTTGCTCATATTCACATCCTTCCAACCCCAAATTCTAGCCAAGACCTCCTCTACTCTAGTAAGAGACTGATATTAAAAATAAGGGTAGAGCTAGGGTTGTTTGTTGCCCCTGGACAGCAGAGAACGTGAATTACATGGTAAGTTAATTCCCACCCCCTCCTACTCCTGCCTACGGTTGCTGTGATTGCTACCAGTGGGCTGCCCAGGGTGCATTAGCCTCTAACTTCACCCGAGGTATCTGACTAATCCCCATCTACTGACTCCTCAGGCCTCAGCACTTTTATGCTCTTGCAAGATTGGTTGTTCTCCACTTCTTAAGCAGTTCTCAGTCCCTGACATTAAGTTCTCCAACAGTGCACAGCCTCTGACAAAGCATGTCATCACCTACAAAAGGTTAAGCCTTCTTGAACAAGTTTCTAATGTGCCACCCTGCCTTACCTTCTGCCTGATTTCAAGCTAATACAGCTACCTACCCCTGTCTAGCCACGATGCTGCTCACAGATTTACAAAGCAGTAGCAAATTGAAACAGGTGCCATCCTAGTCGACTTTAACTGCCTCACAAGGCTTTGAATAGTACTTTGCTACTCTTCTACTACAAAACTAGAAGCAACAGCAAAGATTCTCTAAAGCAGGGTTGGTCAACCCATGGCGCACGTGCCACAAACAGCACAAGCAACCTGTGTCACAGGAGGCACACTTGGGAGGGGACAGGTAGCAGAAAGCAGAGCAGCAGATCAGGCAGAGGAAGAGGACCAGAGCAGCACTTGGGGATAGTGCAGGACTAATTTATGGCACACCTGCCAAAAAGGTTGTCATCTACCACTTCAGAGCTCCCTGACTAAACAGCTATTAGATTGAATCCCTGATTGAATCACCTATTAGATAAAAGCACCAAAAAGCCCCACTGACGCGTCCAATCTATACAGACACTGTGGAGACAGGATGAACTAACACACTGTTTCTTCCAGTAAAGCGTATTTGTTTTCTTTCTTTTTTTTTTTTTCCCCCACCCGTAACAGTCTGAACCCTTAGAAATTAACTTGTTCAAAGAGGCACAAGCTTTCATAGGTAACAACCTACTTCATCGTTGCTTTATGGGATGTAGGGGCACCAAAACCTTAGAAATAGTACACTGGGCATTTGGCAACACTTGTACAAGCAGAGAAGTGGTGACCCTGCATAACAAGTTTTTCATGCAGCAACCAAGAGGAAGGCACTTTAAAAAATATCTAAATGAGATGGGAAAACCTCAAAATCAACCAAACAACTCCTGTTGAGTAACAAGACCTAATTTTAATACCTTCAAATTAAATCAAAAAAGGTTAAAAAAATGGTCTCTTAAGACAGTAGTTTTAATCTTTTATCTACAGCTTTTTTAAAAAAATTACAGACATAGAGCACTATGAATTAAAGGGTCTGATTAAAAAAAAATAAGCATCTTGCATAGTTATGAGTTGCTACCCTACCTACCTTTTTGAAGTCAGCTGATTTTTTTTCCCCTATCGACTCTAACGGTGGGTAGAAGGTAAGGCAGGCTAGCACTGGTTTCCTTTTGTAGGTGACAACCTACTTCATCAGACACCGATAAAGTAGATTGTCACTTATGAAAGCTCATGCCTCTCTGAAGCAGTTAGTCTGTAAGATGCCACCTTGCCCTGCCTTCTGCCTGAGTTCAGGCTATCATAGCTAATGGTACTAGTATGAGTACCACTGAACGGTATTAGTAGAATGGTACCACTCTAGTAATGGTAGGCAAGTCCTAAAATAATGCTGTAGATACAGATCTTCTACAACTATGACTGCATCAACCTATTTGCCATGAGTTAACAGTATCATATTAGGGGCCAATATCATTCAAAGCTGGAAGTGGAAGAAATGAGAAATCATAGAATCATACAAGTAGGGTGGGAAGGGACCTTGTAGATCTTCAAGTCTGACCCCCCACCTGGGCAGGAGAAAAAACTGGACTCAAATGAGTCCAGTCAAGTGGACATCAAGCCTCTTCTTAAAGATCCCCAGGATAGGAGCCAGCACCACTTCCCTAGGAAGTTGGTTCCAGCTCCAAGCCGCCCTAACTGTGAAATAGTCCTGCAAGAGCTAGCTTTAGAGACAAAAATATAAAAACCTTAAAATGACATTTTAAGAAAACGTGTGACCACTCCAAGAGGCTAGAAATGATGTTCAAACTAAAAGTTTCACCTTTAAAAAAAAGAGTACATACTAACTAGACCATAAGACAACTCAGCCATCTTTGCAGTTGAAGGTTTATACTAAAACCAATACAAGCAGAAAGGCAGAAAGGGCTGATCACTTCTTTTAAAGTGAGATCCCCTCAGGGAAATTCCCTGGCATCATTCCACCAAATGGGGGGGATGGAGCTGCTGTCACCATAGCCACAGACAATCCCTTGTGCCTCCACATTTACTTCATGGCCTTAGAGACTTCCCTCTGGTCCCTGATAGCAGTCCCTACAGTGAAGAAGACCCCACAAAAAGAAAAATATAGGCTAAGGCTGTCCTCATAACCTCTCAAAGGGAGGGGCTTGTGGGGAAGAAAAAAAGTGGTACGCCTGTCTACCTGTTCCTCACTTCTGCAATCAAAGCCACCCACTATTACTCAGACTTGCACAGAAAACTTCTCTGGTGCCTTTTCATCTCTTCACGAAGGTGATGGGAGAATAAGAAATCTGTGTATACAGAAAGTCTTCGCCCTGGACAAGCTGGGGAGAAGAATCCTCCTTCCAAACAGCTACAACACAGGAAGCTGGGTATTGAGACGAGGTCTCCCCACAACAGATCAGTTTATAGAGTAGAACAGAGTGGCTACCCAAAATGAAAAAGGATGTGGGAGAAAAAGATATAGGTTCTGTAGTCCTAGTTAAAGCCCAAAACTCCACCGAAGAGAAGCCTGCATACCGACTTCTAACAAGAGTTGGATCAAGCTCTTAATATTACATTTTTATGTACATTACAATCTAGTACAGAAAGACCCTCACCAGGTGAGGGATTTGCCATGGAGGCAGTCACCATGCTAACTATTCTAAGACACATCCCATGCCCCAAGAGCTTGCAATTTGATTTAAGACAGGATACCAAAAGTAGGTTTGACAAACAGACAGATGGAATGGGGGAGGGAAGAGAGGGAACATGTGGTTACCCACAATTAGCAGGTTGCACTTTTTTAAATAAAAATAAATATCAGTAATCCCCACTGGCCACCTGCCTAGCTTTTGTATATTTAATTGAAAGGATTTGGGAGGTAGGGGGCTTTTCAGAAGTGGGCAATCCTTTTACAATGCAACTGAGTAAAATGAGAATACATGCAACTATAAAAACTTTTAAAATACCACTTTTTCCTTTCTTTATTTTTTAAATTACAAGCACTATTCTGCCCTTACCAATTCATTCAAGAAAAAAAAAAGAAAAAAAAAAATCAATACTGGACAATGAAATTCCCTCAGAAAATAAGAGGAAAAGAAGGAAAGCAGTTCATACTTAAATAAGCTGATCTGGTCCAGTTCCTGAAACCAAGTGACCCAACTATACTGAATACAGTTTGACATTATAGTGATAAAACTGGAATTGTATTCACATTTGAAAAAAATCATTTGAATCCACAATGATGCACTTTCTTTTCTGTCTCTCTAATGAACGGACATCTATGCTATATAATCAGTCAACAATTAGTTAAAAATACCAAGCGCTACATCCCCTCCTTCAACAAAAAAAAGCTATCTTTTTAAATAAAAATCCATTGAGAGAGAGGGTATCCTTAGTGAGAGAAAAACATTTATCCTAGTTTAATTTATTTTCAAATCAGCATTTAAACTACCACATCTTACATTATTTCCTTTTATGAGCCAGAATTTAGACAATACACATCATTTACATGCAGTTTTGGAAGGCTGCAACATAAATCAACAAAAGAAGCCTTCACTATGAATTAACTATTACAAGATACTTAGAAAGCAAGACCAGCACGAATTAAGGGAACTTAGGACTGCTGTCCCTAACTCCGAGCTTTCTGGCACTTTTTTTTGTTATGCTTCAAACCTAGCATGGGAATTTTTTTTCCTAGTCAGTTCTGCCAACCTAGAAATGCGTGGTTGCCATATGTAAGAAGGACAGAAGTAACAGCACATGTACCACAGCTGTTTTTATAAAAGGTTAATATCTTTTTTATTTTTTCTAAGAGAAATAATTAAATGTTACTATAGTTTAATCTAAAGTTAGCTTGTAAATTACATACCAGCAGCCACTTTATTAACTTCAGATCTGTTTCATGAAACTTCTAAAAGGGTGACCAAATGCCTATCATTTATATACTCAGTTTTGCACATTAAAAAAAAAAAAGTGACAGTAATTTACTAAGATTCTCTCTCAAATTACAAGTAAACATTTTTTCTTTTTGGCTAAGTAACCTTTACCCTTCAAATGTGAAGTTTACTATTTTGGTCTGGAAAATAAACTAACTAAAGAAGTACAATATTGCTTGGGATGATTTGCAGTATTTGCAAATGATCCACAGAAAATTTTTAAGACAAGCTGCCAGGTAAGTATTGCTGGAATTTGCATTTAAGTGCTCTGATAAAATGTGATAGACTTAAAGACTAGAAGACACTGTATGCAAAGAACTTACTCCAAAAGATAACCCTCAAAAACATGTACAATTACATCATAACTACATATGCCATTAGGTTACATGTCATTCAGATAATCTCCCAAAAGCAAGTTGTATCATAGTATATCACTGTATTTATTCACATACCACGTGCACCTTTTCCTAGAAATAAGCCGTCAATAAAATATGGTAGTTGAAAATTGAAACTTGATTAACAATAAATTCATTTCCTATTGTTTGTTTATTAAAAAACCCTGACAACTAGACATTATGACTAGAACACACAGCTAGCCGAGCTCCGCAATCTAAAAGAAGGAAACACATTTGTGCACAAGTCTGCACATGCCTTTCAGCTCAAAATCAGCTGATAACCTGTTGAAGAGAAACTCCTCTTAGAATTCTAATAAAAATACTTCTCTCATTACAATTTATACTTTTAAAAAAGAAACCTGGAGATCTTCTACTTCCACAGCAATTCAGAGCAACTTCACTTGCTGTATCTCAAAATTTTAACTACTTGCTTCCTGGCCCAGAACACTAGAAGTTGCTATTTTTCTTCTTCTCAACATTTGAAACTCTATGACAAAAGAGCCAACAACCTCTAGACAAGCCATATACACATCCTCACTTCTTATACTGAAGAAATAAAAATTCTCTGACAGTGGATTGTAGCTAGCTTTTGGACACAAACCAATAAATTAACTAACCTCCCCACAGTAAGCATAGTAACTAAATAATTTCCATCTCATTCAATCACACCAAGCCTAGTGGAATCTCATGTTCATTTTTTCCCTTGATTCATCACTGCATAATATGCTTTTCTTGAAATGCAGAGTTCCCCAGAAAAATGGGGAACAATAACCAAGTCTATGATTAAAAAGAAAAAGGTAGAAGCTACTCACTTGACTAGGAGATAGACTATTGAAAAGCAGTGTTGCTTATGTCCCATTCCCACAGTGAATTCCACATTGGCAGACTCTTGTAACTGCACAAAATCCCAATATTTATACATAATGCTCCAGACTGGTGAATGGCTCTGCCTACACTGCAAAACTTGGGCTCTCTCTAAATGCTAAATATTGATTCAGAAGCCTATTTTAGACCTTCACCATTCCCCCCTGCCCCTTGTTTTGTTTTGGTTTTTTTTATCTTCTATAATTTCTCTCTTTCATGAAAAAGCCATTTTCAAAGAAATGGAGTGGACTTGAGAGACAGAAAAAACTAGTATTGACTATGGTCAACAGGTTGAGGATCTTTTTATGTTCTGAAGAGAAATGCCTAAGCAAGACAAACAACCTTCAGTATAATCACCAATGTATATGAATTAGACAAAGAGATAACGTAATGCACTCTCATGCTCCCTCTGTAGTCTCTGCAGTGGCAGCTAGCCAGCCAACCATATACCTACAGTCCAGATGACATCATCACTGATGCCAAGACAAACCTGGAAGTAAATCAAACTAGCAATATCTGAGAAATGTATAATGACTGTTTGTAATGCAATCCTAAATGGCTGAAAATCTATTTCTATTTGACAAACAAATCCAGTTAGTTCTCATCCTGCCACAGTACTGAATTCCCTCCTCCCACCCCAAACACAGAATTGAGGACTCAGAAAACTAACTACTAATTTAGGGCCCATTGCTATATTCTTTTTACATGCAAAACTCTTACCTTAGCCCTAAGGTGTCTAGGTTATGCAAGGAACTCAGGATCAGACCTTTGTTTCCATAAACCCTGCGTTCTTATCTTGGGAAAGTCTTGTTGCTTATGTCACCTTACACAGACAAAAAATGAACCTGTCCCCTATTTTAAGCTCACACTTGCCAAAATATGATGCTGATGTCCAAGGAGTTTCTAACAAAGGTAGCAGCATTTAGATGATTTCTAAACTGTAGTACCAACAATGAGGTCTTTCCAACACACGACTCTTAACTTACATGTAATCAAAACTTCTTATTCATTGTTTGATAAATATGTTGGCTAAGTTTGGGGTAGTGTGGAGATGAGTTTAGTAGTTTTTCTAGGACTCTTCAAGGGCATTTCAACAAAATTAAATTAAGAACTCCTACTGTCAGGCAGTTAACCCAACAAAGAATTGACTAATTAGTTCAAAGCCTTATCAGGTAAACCAACTAACAATATACCAGCTGCAATAATCAACAGGAGAGTTTAAAGTCAGGCATTCACACCCCACTTTTTCTTATAAAGAGGGTCCAGGTGATGCAAGCTTTGTAGCAGAAAGATTACAGAAAAATAATTATTAAATGGATTACCCTGAGGGAAATGTCAGAGGTCAGCTTCTAATCAGCCTTTATACCTTACCCAGGCCTGTTGAGCCATATGGTTTTCCAGCCTTTTGCAAGCAGCAGCAGTCAGGATATTCGATTTCTACTTTTAAATGAGATTTGTCCATTATGGATAATATGATTCTCTATCCTTGATGCTGGAGCTTACTTTCTCAAAGAAAAACTAAATGCTTTTTGTTTGTAGAAGATGCACCGAAATGGCTTACTTATAGTTAGGGAGATGTATAGAATAGCAATTTACAACTGGGGAAAGGTTAAGCTCTGTAGTCTTATTTAAAAAACACAGAAAAGAATGCCCCCTTCCAATTTCCATTTTATTGGAATAAATGGGGATCATAGTTAATTAGTCATACTGGTAAGAGCTGCTCATTGCAAAGTCATGCAGTCTCAATGTGCATTTGTTTCCTGTACTGAACGTTAAAAAGTAGACCATAGCTTCACACCCACATGGGCTCTCTCTCCCTTCACTTTTTTTGTTCTTTATACACTCGTCTAACAGGTTATTCTAGGAATTCTGATTTTACTGTTTGCAGACAATGATCTTTTCCTGCTCTGCTGGTCTACTGTCACTGCTCCCGGACTCTTCCCCTGCCCCAGTCACACACCCCCTACAAGCAGCACCGCTTAGCCTAGACCTGGCATCTAGAGCCACTTGGGCAGGGTTTTCAACCAGGAAACCAGGTGACAAGTTTCAAACAAAGCCAAACCCCTTTGTTTTAAGAGGGCACAAAAGCAAGACCTTCCTTCCTTCATTTATTATTTAATGGATTTGCAAGGAGCACATTCCCCTCCTCAGCTGGCCCCCAGTGATTGCTTAGCCAGTTGCATTCTTGATAAGAAGAAGGAAAAAAACTAAGGAAGATCTTAAACGGTTTGGGGAAAGGGTGGTTAAAGCAGTCCTTTCTGTCCCTTTTTCTTAACCCCTGGAGGCTGTCCTTGGGAAAACACCACGGTGGGCAGGCAGCTGGCACAGTCGTCCTATAACATCAGCATCACCTTTTGTATCGCGCTTAACTTTTTGCGAGCAAACCGCGGCGGCCTGGCACGAGCCGGGCAGGCAACAAAGCAGAGAGAGCCGGTGGCGTGCAGAAGAGAGGAGAGAAACAAAACGAGACCAGGGGAGAAAAAAGAAAAGACAAAACAAAGCCGAGAGAAGACACCCACCTTATACACTTGCCCGTAGGTGCCATTGCCAACCACTTCCACCAGCTCAAAAATCCCAGCTGGGTCCTACACAGGGGTGGGGCGAGGGGAATGAAAAGGGGACAGAAGTCAGGTATCCGTGTGGCAAAGCGGTGGCTGAGGGCAGAGCGCTGGGCAGGCAGGGGGGCGCTGGGGCCGGGGAGGATGTTGGCCGCGCAGCTGTTGCGCCCTGTCCCCCACCCCGCACATGCCAACACATGCAAACAAAGGAAAGCAGCCTGGTGGCTCCCCCC
>NW_017729032.1:150238708-150239044 GCF_001723915.1 Gavialis gangeticus
CCCCCCGCCAAAAAAAAAACCACCCTTGCAAAAAAAAGCCTCCCCCCAGTGCGCGCGCAACCGCGCCCCAATAGCCGCGCAAAGGCACGCAAGTAGGCGCGCAAGGGGCTCACCCGCAGGGAGGACAGGTCGATGTCCACCAGACTTTTGGCCGGAGAATCGTTCGCCATTTTCCCCCCCTTCTTCCTTGCTTATTTTGTGCCCCCTTCCTGCCCTCCCCACCAGCCCCGATCCGCGCTGCCCGAGCTGCTCCGCGCCCGCTTCACGCCAGCACCGCGGGGCGGGAGCAGGAGGAGGAGAAGGGCCGGGCGGGGCGCGGGTCCGGCCGCCGGCGAG
>NW_017729032.1:150239591-150258482 GCF_001723915.1 Gavialis gangeticus
GCGGCGGCGGCGGCGGCGCCCGGGCGCTGCCCGCGGGAGAAGCCCGCGCCCGCCCCGCATTGTTCCCCGAACAAAGGGCGCTCCGAGCCCTTGTGACGCGGTGGGGGCGGCTTTGTGTGCTTGCAGCTACGGGTGGTGTGCCCCCACTGCCCTCCTCGCCCCGCCGGGACACCCCCGCCACCAGCACCCCGGGCACCGCCTCTCCTGCCAGCCCCCGAGCTCTGTCTGCCTGCAGCTGCCCCGGGAGAGCCAGCCTTTGTGCCCCGCCGCAGAAGCAGAAGGCGCACGGTTGGTCCCAGGCTCAGACTCTGGCGGGGTGTCTGGTTTGCCACTGCCATTTTAGGCCCCGTTTGTTCCGTTGGCATTGGGGCATCGCCCTCCTGATTCAGCTTGGATGAAAGGCACAAGGGGCATACACGCATGAACTGGGGTGGGATGGGCTTCTCAATGAAGTCCTTTGGCATGTGGATACAGGAAAGTTAACATTGATATGTTATCAATGTTATATTGAGATTATATATACACACATATATAGACACACACACATCAATGTTAACTTTTCTGTATCCATATGTGTGTGTGTATATAATCTCAATATAACATTGATAAAATACATCAATGTTAACTTTTCTGTATATGTGTGTGTATTAAGACATTAAGTTTTCTATTAGATATTTCCATTTAGTAACAAAGCAGTGGGGAATATAAATCCAACCCATTGCTTTGTTTCTATTAGCTATTTCCATTTAGGAAACTTCATGTCATAATAATGATGTTAGATAGACAGAGAAAGATCTATATCTATCTGTCTCTTATGTAAGTATCTCTGCCTCAACAAAAAATGCTACCTATTGGCAAAAAGGTTGTGCTATGCTTCCTGAGGGAAGCCAGACTTTCCCATCTCTTCCACCTTAACCACATTATTACACAGGCTTACTTTTACCTATTTAAATTCATTATGATGTTATATTATGACGTTAAGTTTCCTAAATGGAAATATCCAATAGAAACAAAGAAGGGAGTTGAAGTAGATGACCTCCTGAAGTCCTTTCCACCCTAATTTTCTACAGTTCTATGATATTAAATCTGTTTAGCAGCCAGCTTTGTTTTAGGAAAGAAGGAAGGAAGGATCTTAAGTTTAGCAACGTATTCCATTTTTATCTGAAGCAGGACAAGAGACCAGCAAAGTTAGGCCTGGACTGTGCAACTGCTTTGCCTGGATAGGATCCTGAAAGTATACAAAAGTCTGCTGACTTCAGTAGGACTTCAGTGCAAAAATCTGCTTGGCTGCAGGGATACAATCACAAGATCAGAGCTGAATATCTTGCAAAGGATACGGATATATTTCCACAGAGGTTTCTTAATGACAGCTTAATTTACATCATGCTTGCTGATTTTTTTTGTGTTTATGTCCTAATGCTACAAGGATTTACATACCATCAGGGTGCTACTTGACTAGACTCTTGCTTAAAGTTAAATGTTTACATAAAAGTCTTGTCAGGATCAAGACAGACAAGGTTCTTTGGGTAGATCTGATACCTTTTATTAGACCAACTCAAATAGTTGGAAAAAATCTTCTTTGCAAGCTTTCGGGTATAAATACCCTTCATCAGACTGAGGAAGCGTCTGCAGTTGACCCAAAGAACCTTGTCTGCCTATGTCCTTAAAGGAACACGGCTACAACCTATATACCCCTCTTCTCAAGATCAAGGCCTTAGTCCTTAAAGCAAAGAGCCATGCATTATTTTCTATGTAGCAGACATCTAACACATTGGTGCTACTGAAAAATAAAATTTAAATAATGCAACTAAAAGGTTGGTACAGCAAGCCCAAACATACCTTCTCACTACCATAAGCACGATTGGAATTTGCCACTGTAGTCTTTGCTTGGTTCTAGAAGATTACATTTAATTTAAGGTTTGGTTTTTGTTTGGTTTACCATTCTGTTCAGTACTAGAATATGAGTAGAAAAGCAAAAATAAGATCATGAGCCGCTGAAAACTGAGAGAGTCCCAGCCAACCCATCACTTTAGGGAAAAAAATCATTGTTTGATCCAAGTTCTTGTAAACCTATGAAAGCACCAGGAGGCCTTCCAAAAAGACCCCAGCATGAAGCATCTCATACAACACACTATTCTACTGTCCAGACTTCTCCCTACCCCGCACAACAAAGGGTAGTGAAGAAAGCTCAGGTGTTGCTTTAGGTGAAGAAGCAGCATTTTCCTCTCCTGTCAAAAACTCTGGGCACGCCTATCTGACCTGCACCAAATCTAGCCTCTCAGTGCCTGCTTCCACAGGTTTTCCTACTGGAAATCTAACCCTATGAATGAAAGGCCAAATCCTACCCTCTTCCAGTAAAAAAATGGGAAGGTAGTGGGCAACCCCCTTTTGACATGTGGTTTCAGTGTGCTAAGCTATAAAACAAAGCTCTCTGATAAAGTTGACTGATTGACTAATATGTTACTTTAAAATAACAGAAAGATAATTTTCTCTCCTAAACTACTTTGGTAAGGACCTCATTCTCACTGAATTAAATGCTATTTACTTCATGAGAAAGAGGAGTGCACCCTCTTTGATCAGGCCAACATATTTTCAGCATAATTTGAAGGAGGCTTTGAGCTACCTGGGCTGGCCCTCGTTCTAAAACCAAGTAAGGCTTTCCAGGTCCCCCATACATGTTACGGCAGCCTGATGGCAAACATAAACTTGATGAACACAACCAAATGCCTAAGACTTAAATATATATATTTTAATCATACATAATTTTTGTCCTTCTTTGAGAGGCTTCTCTACCTCTTGCATCTGTCTTCGTAGCTGATCAAAACATCAGAGCCATACCTCCACTTAACACTTCTCTAACTGATAGTAGAAGTTAAATTGTACCCGTTCTAAGGGAATGGTCAGGAAAATTCTGAGAAGACAAGGCTTTCATGTGCAGCGTAGAAGATGCTTCATTGTGAAGGTGCTACAGGTGCCTAGAGATGTCCTCATTCATGTTCATATTGAATGAGCTTTAGAATGGTCCCACAGCCATTTTGAAATGTGCAGGGGCTTAATACACATGACGGTGGGCCATTTTAATTAAAGTGGCTGTCCAAGAACTGCTCTAATTAAAACACCACTTCCCCTACACCAAGCACATGTATAGGCAGCTTGTAGTAACTCCATAATGAAGGTTGTACTTCAATGTCTATTTTTAGCTTGATTTTGACATACATTCAAATAGTTCTCTTAAAAGGCAGCCTTACCACTTGAGATTTATTATGTGCAGTTCCTTGCCAAAGGAAAAAACTTTTTTTGTTTGTTTTACTGTTTTTTAGTGCTTAGTTCATTATGGTTCTTGGGGCATACTATAATAGACATATTAACAGTTGATGATAGATACGAGAGTTCAAGGCCAAGCAGAGTTTAGAGAAATGATTAGAGAACAAGAAGTTCAGAGTCCAAATTCTAGCGTTGGCTTTGTTTCCTCCTGCCTCTCCTCTATTTCACCATTTAAAATATAATAATATTGAATAATTTGGCTTCCTTTAGCTGGATAGAAATCAATTAGCTGCAATTCACACAGTTTTGAGGATGAATTGAGTTCTAAGAATCATGAAATAAGATACCTGATGATCTTATGAAACCTGGATGGGCCCCCCCCCACCCACCCACACCCTGTAGAGCCCTAGGCTTGCTAAGGAAAACCAGAAAGCCAGGTAGTAACAGTGATAAAAGCTAATTTTGGCTCCAACTCTTACTGTAAACATGTTTCTAGCATAAACAAGTGGTAAAAGTGAGAAGTTTTGTTAAAGCTGCTCTATTCTTCGCGTGTCAGCTAATGCACCAAGCTCTAAGAGCAGTTCAAATGGAGAGGGCTTCTGATACAAACAGCAGCCCACTGGCCTGTGCATCTCTTTCATCACCCACAGCATTCAGTGCAGCCAGCAGACTCAAGACACCTGTAAAAGATAGTGCTGCCTCCCTAGTGGGGAGAGAAAAAAAATAAGAACCAAGGAAAACAGCACCACAAAAGGTACCCAGGATAGTGCATAGAAAAGGGGGAAAAATGAAGCTAGGCAAGACCTTGAGAAAAGAATAGAATTGGTCATAAAATGGGAGAGAAGAAATAATTTTAAAAAAATCAATGGTTGATACCAATTTGTACTGATAGTCCTTTTCTATGAACAATTAAAGAAAAGAAAAATCTTACCAAATCTAGAAATGGGGGTTCAAATAAGTAAGTGACAATATTAGGGGGATCATATTAGAGATGTGGGGACCCATCCACTGATATGTGAGTTTGTAGTGATTCACCAATCACTAATGATAAAAGGCAAGTACTCTGTGAAAAAGGACTATTTAAAATTGGCGCACACTTCCTTCTGGTGATGTTATGCTCAAAGTCATAACTGCTTGCTTTGGTGACAAAAATAGAGCTGTGAGACCTGCAGAATCAATGCAACTCTAAGACAAGAACATGGATTCTCATCAGGTTCTCATATAATCAACAGAGTTTTTCATTTAAGTCCAAATGGAGGGCCACCTGTGTGACCACATTGTCTTCAAATGGTTTCCTCAGTTACACTGCCACAACCCCATAGAAAGCAGTTGTCACAGAGGTATAACAAAGGCCAGAATTTGAGGATGATACAGTTGCACCTCCTAAAAGAGGCGTTTGCTGGGGGATGGTGTGGGGCTTAGGGCTGTCAAGTTTTGCTGAAGACATTCACAGAGACCCACCGGGCCCTGCTGATCTCATACTACCTTCCTCACTGCAGACATGCTGCCCTAGAGTTCTAGGTTAGCGGTGTCTGGGTAGTTGTCCAACCAAAGTCTAGACTCTAGGCAAAGACTCCCAATTTGCAGATTGTCAAAGTGAACACCAGATGGATGGCAACATTACTGGGGCCATAGCTTGCAATACTGCCAGTCCATAAAGGACTCAGGAAAGGCTGTTTAAGGTGCAGTGGCAGAAGTTTTAGTCCATGGAGCAGCCCAGGTTCAGGAGGGTACAAGGGTGATTTAAAGCAACTTTAGTATCCCCTTCCTCCTCCTAGGACTGCAAATTCTGTGCTGTGACTCTTGGAGTGAAGGACATGTGGCATGAGCCAGGAGCATCTCGAGTTTTATTTCAGACTCTTGTCTGCGCTGTAACTTTTAACCAGCTAAGAATGTGGTTGGTTCTAAATGTATCTATGCACAGTGTGGTAAACAGAAAATTAAATGTGGCAATTACCCAGGCAATACCACTGTAGGTACTTCAGCTGGCATATTCTTGTGTTCTTATAACCATGTTGTGGTACTTATTTTGCAGTGTACCCAAGACCCCAACCAATGCCTATTAATTGCTTTGGCCAGTCCTCCTTCCCTCCTGTTCTGAGCTAGGACTCCACAGACTTGTCTTCCATATGTTCTTATGTTGTGTGCTAGTTCACACCATGTTCAAACATAAGGAGCTAGGCACCTGGCATTACCCAGGGTGTTTAAGTACCATGGCAGGTGTGGATGTCCAAATTAGCTGGAACCTGGTTATTTCACTGACAAAATAAAACAACTGCCCCATAGTTGCAATGCAGCCATCACCAGCTGAAATTTTTTTCACAGGTGGGTTGTAAACTGCTGACAAGAACAGAGTTGTAAATATATCATGGATAGAGAGCCAAAACAGCAGGTATGGGTCTCCAAATGCAAGCAGAGTTGGTAAAGTATAAAAAAAAAATACATGTAAATGAAATTGGTATGAGAAAGAACTCATTAAGAGACAATGATGGCCCAAATGAGTCACTGATAATGCGAATTTTGCATTATCAGTGTACTTCAGTAGTTGAAATATAAAGGCCTAACCATGAAACTCATTAACATCATTTCTCCAGTACACCTCATGGTAGAATTTCACTTAAGGCCTCAATCTTACAGATTTATACATGAATGTGATTTTTTGCATTGTGAGTCATGCTGTTGAATTCATATGTTTTTGTAGGACTGGGACCTCAGTGAAGTAATTTATAGAACTGAAATTAAAGCAATACAGTACATTTTAGAGACAAAGGTTTTTTAAGTGAATTTAAAAAGTGAGTTAGGAGCAAGCTTTAATTTGTATCTGATTTTAGAAATCTTGTGTGATAATGCTTTCATTCTTGGGTTTCCAATAAACTTTTTTTCTTTGAAAAGAGTGTTGTATTTTAGAAGCAACCTTAAAAATAGAGTTGAGTCATCACCACAGTGTTTTAAAAATTCTTCTATCAGAGATCCTTTCAAACATATCTTTATTGTCACTGAAAGAAACCTAGGCTGAAAGCAATACCAAATGAGGGTTTTAAAAAATACTCAACCTTGCTGCTTAAAATTCTCTTTAAATATGTCTGGCCTTCCGGTCCACTAAGTGTCAGTGTGAATTCTTGTAGCCATCAGTATAATGTGTATAACATAAAACAATGCACCCAGTGATCATAATATATGTCTAGAATGAAGAGTGTCAATCAACCTTGGAGAGATGTATTACACAATGTCATAATCCAGGTATTCATATGTTTAAATTTATTTTATCAGGAAAATACAGCAGAAGGTGGAAGGTTCAAGGACATGTTTGGGGATGTAAGGCCGAGGTTTTTAACTGTCAGTGATCTTTAGAGTGATATCTTCTCTTCCCTCAGCTTCTCTATGCACAGCTTTTCTACTTACTATATGGTCTTTCTGTATGGTATACCTATCATCTGCAATTTGTCTTCTAAAAAGCCAGATAACAGGGACAGTTTGCCATCTCAATTTGGTAAGACATAACTTTAACATAGTTCCTAACTTTGGGACAAGTCTTATACCTTCCGAAATACGGAGTTTTTAAAATAGCTGTTTTAGGTATCCTGCTCATAATAGATAACATCTGAAAAAAAAAGATATTGGCTCCATAGATTACTCCTGTAGTACAAGTCACACCCAGTTGAAATTTCAAGAGCTGTTTTAAACTCTTTGGTATTGTTAATTTATTGACCAGGAAATAGAGATGTGAGCTCAACTGGGAAATCCTTACCACCTTAGGTGGCAAGTACATGAGAGCCCAAGGGCCCTGGACCCCTTGGGAAAAGAGTAGGATGACCACCCATCAGAACAGTCCTGAAATGGGAACATCAAGTCCCAGTCCCAGGGTGCATGACTCTGGGGCAGCATTTGTCCAGGATTCCCAGTATCATGCAGAGATCCGGGTTTTCTGTTCACCACGGAAAAATGCAGGAAATGGCAGGCTTCCCTTTGCAGGCTGGAGGAGTTCCAGCCTGCAAGGGGCTGCAAGAAGCAGAACGTAGGCAGTGTCATGTGCATGTGTGCACATGCACACATGCACTTGGCCAGGAATACAGCCCCAGGCAGCAGTGGAGAATAGCTCCCCCGGATACCTATAGGTAAGTATATGGCAGGGGCTGGGGCTGGAGGTGCTGCCCAGCCAGGGCAGTGCATGGGGCCCAGAGCCAGGGCAGGGAGTGAGACAGAGCCACAAGCAGCTCATCTGGGAAGGGGTGTCTCCCTACCACTGCATGCACTCCTGGGGAGCAGAGCATGGGGGGGCACTTGCCCTCCAGATTTCTGTGGAGAACAGAGGCAGATGTGGGCTGCCTGCTGCAGACTCAAGGCTCCCACCCTGCTGCCCTCCCTGAAGGAGCCCCACGGTAGCTGCATCATCATGGCAAAGTGTCCTCTGTCCACCTCGCAGCAGTGAGGATGGCAGTGTGGAGTTGTGTCCCCTGTTGCTTCTGGGCAGGCAGGGGGTGCCTTGCCATGGCAGCATAGCTGACATGGTGCTCCCTAGAGGAGGGCAGCAGGGCGGGGAGCCATGAGCCCACAGCGGGCAGCCTACATCCACCCCCACTCCCCTGTGGGCTCCACTCAACTCTGCTCCAGCTGTGCTGCCAGGGTGGGGGGGCATCATCTTAGCCCCCTCTCCTCCCCACCCCCCACTCCGGGGCAAAAATAAAAGTCAGTGCCTATGCTTATCACTGTAAGTCAATGAGCCAAATTCTCATGTGGTGTAAATCAACATTGTTCCTTTGAGATTAATGAGAAGATCTGTTGATTGACTTCACCTGATATTTGGGAGCAATACATCATAAGTGTTCACCACCAAAAGATAGTACTGCAGTGTGAATTCATGGCTTCCTCTGGTTTGAGCTAGAACTCCACAGACTTCTGTCTTCCATATGCTCTTATGTTGTGTGTCTCTACACGTTCACATCATGTACAGATAAGAGAAACTAGGCACCTAGCATTACCCATGTTGTTTAAATATGATGACAGATGTGGATGTCCAAATTAGCTGGACTATGGTTATTTTACTAACAAAAAAAGCTGAGTCACAGTTGCAATGCAGCCATGATCAAACAAAATTTCTGAAGGGCAAACAGAAGGAGGACAGTGTTTGATTTCAAACTGGAAAAGCTACTCTATCTCAAAGGGGCCTTCATTGTAAGGTCCCAATTCAATAACAGAAACACATGCATAAGTGGTTCCCTAGACAAGAATATTTTCCTGAATTGGGACCTATGTCTGTAGTGCTGTGCAAAGTACTAAAAAAATCTCCCCACTAAACTGTGTGCACTGAAATCTTGGCTTTCAACCATTCGGTTTCTCCAGTGCTTTTCTCCAGGAAAAGACACTGTTTTACATGGAGGTTTGGAGATGGCAATGTAGGTCTACAAAGGGCAAAGATCAGGCCAGCCAACTCACTTTCACTTGTGACTTGAACCAAGATTTGGCAGACAATCTCTGCTGACATAAAAAGGTAATCCAGGTAATAGAATAAGAATCCACAGTCCTTATTTAGACCACTAGCAAACTGCCCGTCAAGAACGACCAGGGGCAGAGACAGGGCACCGCCACCCACCACCCTGTGCTGCCTCCCAGAAGCAGGGGAAGGAGGGAAGCTTGCCCTGCCATCCCTTCCATCCTCCTCCACCAGCACCCTGCACCGCCTCTGCCTCCAGGACCGGAGGGAATGGCAGGGACGGAGTGGGATGGTAGAGCACCCCCATGACGGTAGGGAAGAAGGGGATGGAGCAGGGGGTGAGGCCAGCACCCCATGCCTCACCCCCCCACCCCATTCCACCCTCGCTATCATGGCAGCGCTCCACCATCCCACTCTGTCCCCACTGTTCCCTCCATCCCCCTCCACCAGCACCCCGTGCTGCCACCACCTCCAAGGAGCAGGGCCAGGGGGCAGGGTCGAGGCCCCGCTCCCACACTCTGTCCCCTCCGTCCCCACTGTCATGGTGGCACTCCACGGATCACTCTGTGCAGAGCACTCTGATTGGTTGTTTCAGTAAGCACAGTGATTGGCAGCCGAGACAACCAATCAGAGTGCTCCAAGAGTGTTACAGACATACAGACAGATGGACTAAGTCCTTGGTGTATATATATAGAATACTTAACACAATCCAGTCTGTGAATGATTTCTTGTTCTGCAAGTTCACATTCAAGTCTGCTTTTAAACTTCCATTATTGAAGAACAGCTATTCTGAAGTTAGTGATAGAGGGCATGTATACGTGCTCTGCAAGGCTGGTCCAACACGCTGTAATTACAGCGATTACTCGATTAATTGAGTCTGCTGGAGTGTAGTAATTTCTGCACTCAAGGAGACTCCAGCATCATGTGTGTTGCCACATGGTGCAACGAAACTCCCAGGGGTCAGGGTTGGTGTGGTTACCCCACCAACAGCCCCTGGTTGACAGGGGATTGTGGCCTGGAAAGGGCTGAGAGATGGCTTGACTCACCTGCAGGCAGCCAAGCCTCAGAAGCGGAGGCACACACGTCTGTACCACTCTGCTTTAAGAGCATACTCTCACTGCACATGAGGGGTCGCGCTGAGTGTGACACCATAAGAAGGCATCCAGATCACTGGTGCACAGCAGCAGCTGGCTGGGAAGGAGTGGCAGCAGAGAGCTCCTCCATAGGGCTGGCAGAATACATCTTGGACTCCGGTGAGCTGCCACCAAGCCAGTCCAGAGAGAACCCAAAGGGGTTCTTGTCCCAAAAGACAAAGATGACAGAGGGTCTGAAAGACTGGTGGGCTCCACCACCAAAGGAAGCTCAGATGCTGGAATCATGAGTCCTTTGCACCATGCACCGCCTCAGTTGAAGCACTCCAGGGTTTATCGTATTCTATGTTTTGATCTAATAATAAGGGAGAGCCAGTGTGGAAGAACCCTAGCGTGGCCCATTGCAGCCTTGCTGCTAGACACAGCTGATTTTGATAGGGAGATCTGATGCTGGAGAATCCCAGTACAGGTCATCTAGGCCTGGCTACAAGGGCCAGTGGATTCTTGGGTTAATTCAGGGGTGGCGAACCAGCATGAGAGGTTCCCCCTTGCTTGAGTAATTTCATGCTGGCTAAGGGAACAGTCTGGACAGCGTGCCCGGAGTAAACCCCTGGTGGCATGGATGGTGAGGAGCCTTGGCCACAAGTGTTGTCTTTTGGCAACTTTGTGGTGCAACAGCCCATTACATCAGTGTGCCTGCAGTTAGACTTGGTTGGTGAGTGGGCACCATATAAGGGAGGCAGAGCCACAAGTCACCTGCTTTGGCACCAAGCCCACCTGAAGATGTAAAGTCACCCTATTCGGAGGAACTTCCCTTGCTATTACAAACTACTGATGATCAAGACATGGCAGGTGAATAGTAGGGAGTCCACCTCAAGGCAAGAGGCTCCAGGTATCCAGCCTGTCCCACTGGCAGCTACAACATGTATCTCCATCCCTGAGCTGAAAAATGATGTTGGGGGCGGCTTTAACTAAAGCTCATTTGATGAACTTTAGTTAAAGTGCCCGTGCTGCCATTTTTCAGTGCGTGGGCACTGATACATGTGACATTCCGGGTGCTCTCAGAGCAGCTCTAATTAAAACCCCCCTCGCCTCCCAGAACACATGTATCAATGCCCAGAATGTCCAGGAAGCTTAAAAGTGTTCTTCCACAGCCTTTTGTGTGTTTTGACTTGAAGTCAGATTGGTATCCCTCATTTTTTCCCAGACAGAGATCGCCCCACCTGTCCAACGTGGACTAGAGGGGCAATGTAAGGCCATACAACATAAATAGATATGCAGGTGAACAAACCTTAGATGTTATAATTAGGGATCTCTGTAAACCCCAAAGGAAATTCCCTCCCCAGTGGCTCCTTTTTTTCATTTTGCCACTTGCCCCCCCACCTCTGATTGGCAGAGAGTCCTCAGTGGCTGAGCCATTTGCCACTGATTGCTGGGGAAGCAAAAACCAGAGTTTTAAATATGCCATGGTTTTTGCCTCCCTGCCGCTGGTTGGAGGAGGGGCCCTGGTGGTCCTGCCACTTGCTGCTGACCAGCAGGGAGGCAAAAACAATTATTTAAAAAATCAAGGTATATTTAAAATCATCGCTTCCCTGATGACCAGTGGCAATTGGCCCAGCAGGTGGGGTCCCTCTGCTAATCAGGGCCAGGCAGGGGCAAGGTGAAATGAAGAAAATTAAAGGGGGCACTTCCTCCATGATTTATGGAGATCCCTAGTTATAATCCATGTTATTTGTTCCAGTGATGATGTGGTCTGTGTTAATGAGGGGGCACAGCTTGCACCTGGGTCTCACCATGTGCCTTGGTGAGAATGGGGGTAAGTAGCCTGTTGCTTTAGTTATGCCATTTGAGATTGGTGGATCTGTCTGTAAGCCAAGAACAGGTGGCTACCTTGAGATGGTCCTCATTTTTCAGGAGCGGTTTGAGGTCATTCGTGATGTGTCCAAGGTATTCAAGCTCATAGGTGACAACCAGAGGGATTCTGTTGTCCTTGTCCCAGGGTTGGTATTGTAGCAGGCTGGAGCAGGATCCAAGTTTGGCTCTGTTGATTTGAGTGGCTACGGTTTTGTGATTGAATTGTAAGCCAACAAATCCCTGCTCCAGACCCTTAAGGTGTTCACTCTGGTCAGTGAGATCAGAGAAAAAAATGATTCTAACATAGAAGTTAGCTATAGATGATGGATCCGCCGTCAGAAAACTCAGCCCTTTAATTACGTCTATGTCATAGAGGCCTTATAATCAGGCTTTTACCTTTGAGTCAAGAGTTCCAAACGCTTTGTAATAATTAGTCACTTTCCTTTCTTTCACCACTGCTAGAACCTAGGAAGGAAACGCCCTTTCTCCAGCATAATTTCTTGATGATGAAATGTTAACCTAGCAAGGTAACCAATGTGTTATTTAAACAACAAACCTTTTCCTGCATCACGCTGCAGTTCTAACATGTTCAAGTTAGTCATTTTACAGGATGATATATAACGTCTGCATATAATTATAATATTGCTTTGCTCTTATATAGTGTTTATCATGTAAGAATTTCAAAGTATTTTAGAAAAATACTTATCACCTTTCTAATTTTAGGGGTATTAGAAACTGAAAGGCAGAGAGGCAGGGGCAATATTTTAAATAGTAGGCACTGCTTTTTGGTGTTTGGGTAGAGACCACTGCAGCCTGATGTTAACAGTGCTTAATACCTGCAGGCCAATGGACTCCAATCAGACAGTTTTAGTGTTTTTACCAGTGCTAAAAAGTCAAGTCTAAAGCATCTCACTTTGCACATACAGAATAAGTGGCTTCTCTTGAAACTCTAGAGCTAAGTGATTTGCTTAAAGCACCAAAAAAACCATGGCAGGAACATGAATAGAGGCCCAGTCTTCTGAACCCTATACCCTACCAGATGAGTCATCTATGCAGAATTTACTATGGTTTTTATCTAAAACACAAGTCAGTCTAGGCAAGTGTGATGTTAATGTTAATCCTTTGATATTTTGGTGAAAAATGGCAAAATGATCCTATATACATGAACATTTTTATGGGGAAAGGGGAGAATAGAGTATTATGGCCAGGGCATGCATGGAAATCAAGTCTCTAACATTCTATTCCCATCTCTGCTGTTATGTTACACTTGGGAAGTCATTTAATTTCCCTCCATTTCAGTAGCACTCACCTGCTTCAGAAAGGTGTCATGGGAATGAATTAATGTTAGAAGTGCTTTGACAGCTTTGGAAGAAACATGCTGCAAAGTAATATTTATTATTGATTTTAAATGTAAGATTGTAATCGCAAAGAAGTGAAATTAAAAAGATTTCACATACAGACATAAAATTAATCCTGCTGTATATGTCTTTGTTCCTAATGTTACTTTAGTTACCATGGGTCATTCATGAAAGCTTTCTCCACCTGAAAGTGAATCACGGAATAAAGATTGTTGGTTTTTTCTGCTTTGCCCAATTCATTGAAATGAGTCAGTCAGCCATTACTGGTGATAACAAAAAAGTGTGAGTTGAAAAAAACCACCAACATTCAACAAGGTGGCAGGCAGCTCCATTCATAAGGTTATGCATTATCACGTCATATGTTAACATAGGCTGTCACCCTGCTTTTACTGTTCTTGTTTAAAATCCTGCAAAACAACTCTCTCTAGTTCTGATTTAAAAGAACAAGAGACAGAGAGCCTAGGGGCTTCTACCTGAAGGGAAAAAAAAGAAAGCCTTACTATTATATAAACAGGGAACACAGATGAAGATGGCTTAGTGAATAAAGCACCATTGCCCTGTCACATCTGGGAGCCCAGGCTTAAAAAAATCCAATTAGTTCAAACTGTAGTTACTACAGTGGTCCTAAATCAGCCCCTAGAGGACAATTGCATCAGATAAGCACATCACACAATTACTACATACATTCTCTACAACCTATGCCACAGATGGCAGTCTCCATCCAAGAGAAATAGGTACCCATTAGCAGAGAATCAGAACTCAATTGAAGTGCCTTTCCTGCTCCCAGAGAGAATGATGATGGCTAGCAACAGAGCAGTATACTAACTAGGTGTCCTGCATTTCCCATTCAGGCTGAAAGAGACCACTGTTCTAAGATCTGAAGTTAAAAAAAAATCTTGACAAATATTTTCTTTTTCACTGCCATACTGCTGGGGAGGGGCACTGGTGTTAACCCTTACTTTTTTAGGTGCTGCTGTTCACTGGTTACCAACACACTACATGAGGCTGCCAGAATTGTCCTTGTTAACAGGTGTTGGAGTGCTGCAGGGATCTGCAGGTATATACTAACTACTCAGAGCTGGAGGGGCTCATTAGACTCCACCCTTAAATTAAGGAAGCCAGGAGTAACCCCCTCCTTTTCTCAGGAGTTTCCTTGGGGAGAAGAAGGCAGTTCCTGTGGAAAGAGAGCCCTAGGTACAACAATGTCTAGGGAGGAGGTTCTGGATGGGATTTATGCATGTTTAATGACCTGTTTCTTAATAAAAGCAAGCCTCTAAAAGGGGCTATCTTCTTGACCCTTTACAAGTGGGTAGTTTGTTGAAGGTCAGTGGAGGCTCTGTTATCTAGTATAATACAAAGCAAACAGAGCTCTTCCCTTCCTTCCTCCACTGGACAACTGTGCAGGTGGTTACTGGATGCTGTACATTTAGTTGCTGTCTATTTGTTGTCACCTGGGGCACTGAGTCAAACGCTTTGGAGTTCAAAAGGTTCCACTTGTGGTCATTTGTGTGTCTGTTTGTCTATGTATCATGTCACTTCTGAACACTGAATGCAATCAAATCTAAATCCAGAAAGTCAGGAAATGTTGTAGGCCTTTGTGAGGAGAAATTGGAAAATGGAAGGCAAGAGAAAAAAAAGGGGGCAGGGGATGACACATATTGTTTATTGATCAAAGAACTGGTGATGACACTTTCATACTTAACCATACCCTTGTTTCATCTCTGCCTATCCTCCCAACAGCATTGTGTGTGAATATCCCAACAGACCTATATCCCAGACAAACAATAATGGAAGACAAATAAGGAGGTTTGAGGGCATATGTACAGTCTTTGTCATTGGGAGTGGGGGAAGGGAGACAACAAATATATGATCCAACTAGAGGGAGAGGAAGAAATAAGAGGCACTCAGAACTCCCAATAAGAGAAAAATGAAGGACTTGTGTGGGGGGAAGTAGTCCTTGAGGCAAGTGAAAGAAAGCGGTAATGCTGCTATAGAGGAAAGCAGTAGCAGGGGCATGCAGAAGCCCCAGGGAGATATGGTTTGGGGGATAGGAGGACAAAAAGTTTCTGCCATATAAATAAAATGGGAGGCCTGGAAATAGAAATATGAGTATCATTGTATTTCTGTTGGGAAGAACTAGGGGAATGCTGTTACGGGAAAGAGGATACACAACAACCCTGACTTGGGCATGGAGAGTAGATAGCTAAGGAGCTCTAATACAGAAGGAAAAAATGGACGGTATCCAGACCCCGTGGCAGGAACTAGAGAATGAAAGCCCCTGGAAAATGGTAAACTGGGGGGCACATGGAGCCCGTGGGGGCAGAGTTTGAGGAACCCTGATGCAAGGGGGGAGTGCCTAGATCCCCTTGTAAGGAGGGGAAGAAGATAATGAAAGATAACGAAAGAAGAGTGCATAAAGTAAGCCAGTGATACAAAGAAGAGAATGAAGGACCTCAGGGTGCAAAGCAGCAGCACTGGAGCACAAAAATTTGTGGACTAGGAAATCAAAAGGGATGTACAAGGGACCCTCAAAGAGACTCTGACATAGAGAAAGTGTTTAAGTGTTTTTAAATGTTCACATTTTATATTATCCTAGTAGGAAAAAATATTTTAACACATAGCAAAGAGGTTCCTTATTGTATTCTCGCTGATTTGTAGGTGTCCCTAAAATAGTGGGGAAGGGGATGTGTGATATATAGGGAGCTTTGTAAGGAGAGGGAAAATGGGAGAATGCAGGAAGCAGGAAGATGCTGATATGGGAGGAATGAGCTTGCCCTACAAAATTCAGAAGTAGTAGCTATCTAGTATTAGTAGATAGTAAGTGTATGACCTAGTCCCACTATCATATATAAACTCAAGTCACATACAAAACAGAATTGCTCATAAGGTCCTACTAACAATGGGAACACCAACACTCGTCTTTGTTGTGAGGGGAGGGGGAAGAATTGTCTTGGCATTGCAAGAGGCAGCTTGCAGTTTCTTGGGGTTCCCTTTTAAGTGCAAACTAATAATATGTTTACTATCATTTTAGATTATTTTCTGGGGACCTAGGGCATTTATGATCCTGGAGTGGGTGTGGAAGGTGCTTCAATTAGAGTGGCTCTTGGAGCCTCTTTAATTAAAGCTCCCAGAGCGTCACATGTATCAGTGTCCCCCACACTGAAAAATGTGGCAGGGCACTTTAAAGCTCATTGAACAAGCTTTAGTTAAAGCGCCCCACCACCATTTATCAGCACAGGGTTGCTGATACATGTGACACTGGAGTCTGCTGGAGTGCAGTAATTACCATGCTCCAGCAGACTTAATTAATAGAGTCTGCTCTGACTCTCTGTAATTACAACATGTCATAGCAGCCTCACTGCACATCTGCAAGTGCCCCTAGAGTACCCATCTCAGCTTGCCTTCTGCAGTGGATTCAGCAGAGGGCCACCTAGTGGCACTGTTATAATATGGCATCATTGGCAACACAAAGAAGAAAAAAATTCTCATTTTACCGCTATTTGATTTACATCTTGCCCTTCTCAAAATCCACAGAGTTCATGGCAGCTTTGGGGTCCTTATTATGCAGTCCATTTCTATCCAAGATGCTTCACTGTGTTGAAAGCTCCTTTGTTAAGTACTAATTAAACCAGTAGGTTCTTGAAGAATCTACAGGTCAGAGACTAAGGACCAGGCACTGGGGCTCAGCTAAATGCTTTATCTCTTGTGGCACATGCAAAGTTGACACAATATTCACCTATGCAGCTTTCCTCTCCTGGAGTCATTAACTCCAGTCTATTCTGGGTCTCTTCTGTGAGCCACTGTCAGAAGTCTGAAATAACTTCTAGGACCAGCAATGTGGACAGGGAAAAATAAGAAAATGACTTGTCCTCTAGGTTCAGGTGAAGAGGCAGCTCTCTCCAGCACCATTTCCCCCCAACCCCATACAAGTCAAGAAAATCCAGCAGTTATATATTTCCCATAGGGATACAATACTGCAAGATAAGTATCTGAGTCTGGAAAACAGTCATCCTATATTAATAGATTTTTGAGCTACGTACATGAAATTGGTCAGGGTGGTATGGTTGATGCCCAACAGATCACATCAGAGACTGGTTTAAACAGCTTCTGGGACTACTTACTTTTCTTGTCAGCTTTCTTACAAGGGAAATATCAGTATTGTCAGTCCCAAGAATGTAAAATCATGATTCAGTACCTTCACCAAGTAATACCATAAAAGGAATTGCAATTATCTTTGTATTTGGTTTCTGGGTTTTCAAGCTTTCCTAAAAGGGCATAAAGCCTAGAACCTTTTTTTTTTTTCAATAACAGGATGGAGATTTTCACAAAGTTCTCATTGCCAGAGTCATGGGATAATAAAAAAAAGCACCAAATGACAAGACTTGCAGTGAATCAGGAGCTTGCAGTGCTGATATGCATTACTTTGAATTAGTTTCAACCTTTTAAGGGACATAAATTCCCTTTCCATTTTCTTTCCAGCCCAGAAGCAGAAAATAGCAGAAATGTAGAATGTGACACTGGTTAAGAGTACAAAATGCATGGTCAGAGACAAGAATATGGTGCAAATGCTGTGCTTGGGCACATCAATCATTTCTATGGCAACGGACTAGGATATAACAATAATGTAGAACTGAGCAGAAGGGGATTGTGAGAGGGAGACAGTTCATTCATATATAGTACAAATATATTAATTTACTGCTTATGGAAAGAAAACAAGGAGTAAAAATTATATATACAGACAAAAGGTATATATGGGTTTTAGTTTAAATATTCACATTTTATGTTATCCTAGTAGGGGAAAAAACCCTTCTAATACACAGCAAAGAGGTTCCTTATTGTATTTGTTCTGGTTTGTATGTCCTTATTTATACCTCACAAGAGGTCATAGGCTTGTTTATATACCCATGCAAAATTTGCAAGTCCCTATTCCTTGCAGGTGAGAAGTATAGCATTCAATGAAAAGTAATAATACCATGCTAGCATTATTCTCATAAATGTATTTTGCTTCCTTTCAGTTACAACATATGTTTGCATAAAAATATGACCCAAAATGGACACAGGTAGCAGTAAGTATATGGGACAACAGCATTGTCAAAAGTCAGTAAAGAACTACTAAAATAAAATGCTGTGATGCAATGATAAAAGTTAACCTGTACTAGAACCCTTTTAAAGGGCATCCATTACTCTCTAGCCAGACAGCTGTTCAAATAGTTTTGAAGGAAGGAAGACAAGCAGGTTTAGACTCATCAGAAGGGATTTCCAGAAACAATTAAAAAAAGCAAAAACCCCAAAGGTTATTGCCAAAAAAGAAAATCCATGCTGCAGCCTCCATAAAATGGTATTTTGGCTACTTACTGGTATCCCAATGAAAGTTAGCCCCCTTCAGTAACTGCCGTAATCTATGGGGAGCATATTTAAATAGTTTTGCCTTTTGCTTGGTTTGTTCTTTCAGCTTTAAAGTAAAAGCAGTGTTGCTGATAAGCTGTAAATGGACAGCTCTCCACAGGCAGTGGTGATGTATGCATTCTCACATTGCCCTGCAAGGGCTTCACAAACTTAACTTGGAGAGAGTAATTCAATCTAATGCCTATCCCATCCTTAAAATCTGACTTTCCATAGATGGCAAATAATTCTGGTGAATTTTATGATTTTGGCACCTACATACGGTTAGGGCGGCTAGGAGCTGGAACCAACTTCCAATGGAAGTGGTGCTGGCCCCTACCCTGGGGGTCTTTAAGAAGAGGCTGGATGCCTACCTGGCTGGACTCATTTGAGTCCCGTTTCTCTTTTTGGGGTTTTTTGTTGTTCTCCCGCCCTGGCGGGGGGTCGGGCTAGAAGATCTACTAGGTCCCTTCCGACCCTTAATCTATGAATCTATGAATCTATGACAGAA
>NW_017729032.1:150263482-150264771 GCF_001723915.1 Gavialis gangeticus
GGGTCTTTAAGAAGAGGCTGGATGCCTACCTGGCTGGACTCATTTGAGTCCCGTTTCTCTTTTTGGGGTTTTTTGTTGTTCTCCCGCCCTGGCGGGGGGTCGGGCTAGAAAATCTACTAGGTCCCTTCCGACCCTTAATCTATGAATCTATGAATCTATAACAGAAATGGCATGAAGCCAACCTTTTGTGCTTCAAAGGTTACTGTTCAGGTATCAGATATTAGACATTTAACTTCTATTATAAGCAACTGTGCATCTATATGTGAACACTTTGAATTGTAATACAAAAGGGACTATTGCAAGAAGACATTCATAGTCACAATGGTTTCTAACATTTTGCTTTATACATGGTCTAATGAAGTACCATTAGACTAGGTCTTCAGAAACATAAGGGTCACTGTTAAGAGACAAGTCAATCCCTTGGGTGTATTTCAGTGCATTTCAGTTTCCATCTAATTTTGCTGACCATCAGGTGTTTAACTGCATTTGGTACATGTTGGAGGTTAGTTGGCATCGGTAAATATGCAAGATGGGAATTTCACTTAACTTTTGCTATATTTTTAAATTTCAGGTTGTCTCTTTAGATTATGAATTGCAGAGACTGGTATTGTGTTAAGCTACTTAGAATTATTCATTGCACCAATTTCTGGCCCCAGGTTAATTCCAAAATTTATATAAAAATAGATCAACTAAAATACGAGCATAAAGAAGCAGATAAATCATACAAGAAAAAAAACACACACAGGCGGCCTTTGGCATTTTCTTCTTGTCTCCTAAATTGACACTCCAGTTAGTCTCCTCATCCACCAAAAAAAGCCAACACAGCAACTGTGAGAACAAATTAATCTAGTGTGGCTATTTTGAATCCAGGAGGAATGCAAATTCCATAACCAAGATTTCTTTGTTGACTGCACCTTCCATTTATGTTAAGAGTTGGCTGTACACTTCAGAGCCTCAGATGATCTCAGTTGTTCCAGTAATACAAAAGGCAAAAGATGCTCTTTCAGATGTTACCAACATAAGAATAATCATGTAAATGTGATAATGCATTGCTTGATGTGAATAGGGATGCTAATCTCTGAAGTAAATAGCTAAGCATGCCTCTGGTAAAGCTCTGCTTCCCACTGTCTTGAGTATTGTAGAGTTATTTACACCTGTAAAAAGTGGGTATAAAACTCCATTCATACCACTGGTAGAGTTTGACATGAACTTTGCACAGGTGTAAATGACTGCACAAGATGCAAGACATAAGTTCGCAAGACACATGTTCACAACAGATATGTTTAGAA
>NW_017729032.1:150264933-150274583 GCF_001723915.1 Gavialis gangeticus
AAGATGCAAGACATAAGTTCGCAAGACATATGTTCACAACAGATATGTTTAGAAATTTAACACGGGATTACTGGTGATGTAGGTACTCCCTTACAATCATTACATCACCATGTTTAAATAGGTTTACATACCTACTGCCATGCTGGTAACAAGGTATAAATCAGGTTATGCATGTTCCAGAAGCTCAGGCTGACTTACCAAGGTGCATATGCGACTAATACAAGTATTGCTCCTTCTCTCCAGCTAAACTGCCTCTGGAGTTTCCTGAACATTACACAAAATGTATGTAGACTTTCATAGGTACTGACTTTGGTTTTTGCTGGGGGGGGCAGGGATTTCATTCCCACACTGAACCCCGTGTATGCCCAGGAGAGGCAGCACATTACTTCACCTGGCTCGCCAGACGTGGCTTGTGGGTGCTTAGCACTCACTAATTTTTTTCTGGTGGGTGCTTGAGCCCTGGAGCACCCTAGGAGTCAGTGCCTATGCGGAAGTTTCACCATAAGGAAGTTTACTATTCCCACTAAAGGCTTCAAGATAAGTAGTCACCTGTGTTAAGATGAAGCTACCTGTTACACTTAGAACATACTAAGGGTACTTAAAATATGAGGGCATTTTTACACATGCTTTGGGAGTGTGTGGGGGGGAGCACCCACACCATCTCATGTATCAGTGTCCCCATGCTTCAAAGTGGCAGTGGGGGTGCTTTATCTAAAACTCGTTGAACGAGCTCTAGGTAAAGCACCCCTGCCACTGTTTTGAAGTGTGGAGACACTGATATGTGAGATGCAGGAGGCTGCTGTAGCATGGCAATTGCCAAATTCCAGAAGACTTAATTAATTGAGTCTGCTCTGACGTGCCAAAATTACAGTGCATTGGAGCAACCTCTCTGCTCATATATAAGCACCCTGCATGTCCATTTGTTAAAGCTCAAAAAGTTATTCTGCTTCAGGAAAAGGTTAACTCTGAGCTGTGCCACCTAGCTCACATTAGGGTAACTTCAGTCTGTTAAAATGAGCTAGGTAGTAGGGTTGTGCAAAATTTTGCTGGCTATTTTGTTTCAATGCTGTTTCAACTCGTTTCGAGCTTGAAACAGTGAATTAGAAACCAAACAGAGGGCTTTGAAATGGCCTCAAAACAAAAAGAGGCCAGTTGAAACGTTTCAAAACTTTTGAAATGTTTCACGTTTTGAAGCAGCAGCCAGGTGGGGGGAAGCAAGGGAGAGCAAGGGCTGCACTCCACAGCCCCATGTGACTCAGTCCAGCAGTGAGCGCAGCCCTTGCTCTCCCTGCTTTTCGCCACTGGGCTGCACTCCGATGGGCTCTGCCAGCCCCATGGAGTTCAGCCCAGCAGCAGGAGGCAGGCAGAGTCAGGGGTGCACTCTGCCTCCCAGCCCTGGGCTGAGTTCTACAGGGCTGCAAGCTGCTGGGACCTGAGCCCAGTGCGGGGGGGGGGGCAGTGTGCAGCCCCAGGGCTGCACCGCACTCCCTACACCAAGCTGCAAGCAGCTGGGACTTCCTCTAGCCAGCTTTGGTATGGGGCCAGGGCAAATCAGCTGGTACAGGAACCCACCACCCTGATCTCGGGGCAGGGGAGGGTCCCTGCACCAGATGATCTGCCCCGGACCCCACGCCCTTCTCCAGCCAGCTTCGGTATGGGGCCGGGGCAGATCAGCTCATGCGAAGACCCTCCCCGCCCTGGATCGGCACACCTGTCCTCCCACCCACTTCCTGCGGTGCTCTGCCCCCCGGCACTGGGCTTGCACCAGGCTTGCCCCTGGGACCCACACTGGTGGTCTGCCCCCCCACATTGGGCTGCAAGCCCCTGAAACCTGAGCCTAGGGGAGGGTCCCTACACAACCTGATCTGCCCCAGGCCCCACACCCTCCTCCAGCCAGCTCCAGTATGGGACCGGAGCAGATCAGCTCATGTGGGACCCTCCCCTGCACCAGCACTGGTCCCAGGTGGAAGCACCCAGCTTCTCTCATCTGGCAGGCAGATCAGGGGCTCACACCCCAGGGACAGCTCCAACACAGCTCCCGCAGCCCTCCCTGGGGTGCCAGTGAGTCCCCTATCTGCCTGCTTGCTGCATTTTATGTTTCCCCATAATAACTATAGGCAAAATATTGAAACAGCATTGAAACAGCAAAACAGTTTCGACGAAACAAAACGAAACAGAACAGTGGTTTCAAAGTGAAATGAAACTTGAAACAAAACACTGTTCTATCGAATAGTCGAAACTGAAGCCAAATCAGAATGATGCTATTTCGAACAGCCGTACTAGGTAGCACAACCCAGATAAAATTAGCAATTTGTGGTCCTCCTGCATCCCAGGATGCACCCCTCCCCCCCACAAAGCAGAGATAGAGCCCAGGTGTCCTGGCTCCTATCCATGCACCTCCTCAACAGCTCTCCAGTAACAAGTCAGAGCTTGTACAGGCAAAAAACAGTATTAACTCTTAACATGCAACTGCTCACAGCACATTCTAACTTTAACACTACTTCACCCATAGTCTGAAGTCAGGCAGAAGGCAGGGGAGGGTGGCACCTAAAGACTAACTTCTTTAGTCCAGGCATCATAAACATACAAGAGGAGTAACCTTTCATAGGTAACAGTATATTTCATCAGATGTTTTGGCTTGCAACTGAAAATTCAGGGTGTCTAAAAAAAAAATGTGTACGCATGTTAATCATCAGGAATACAAAGATGTAAAAATTGACAGGGTTTATTTCTTTACAAAGCTTAAAATGTATACTACTGCAGGGTTTCAAAATGTCCACTACTGACATCCAAGGAATCAAACCAATAGCAAAGTGATACGCCTATGCTTAAATATTTTTGAGACGCCCCGTACAATTTATTGTGCACATACAATAAAACTCTGTCTCATGGCAAAGTGAAGGTAACTCATTGATTAATTTAAATGTTGTGTTCTTGGTGATAAGCTGTATCATTTCTGCATTCCATATCTGTAATAAGCCACATCCTACTGTCCTGACTCAGTCTACCTTCAGCAAAATTTCACTAGAGGCAAAAATAATTTTGGCAGAGAAGGGCTGAAGGATTTTGATGTGAGTACTACAGATTTATTGAAAACCTGCCAGTTACAGTACATGCTAGATATATAATCGTAGAAAAATAGGGCTGGATTGAACCTTAGCAAGTCATCTAATCTAACCTCTCTGTTCAAGTTAGGATCATTTCTATCTAAACCAGAGGTAGGCAACCTTTTCCAGCTGCTTGCCAAAATGGCTCTGGGTCAGATGCAAGCAGGTGGGAGGGTGCTAGGACTCTGCTGCCTGTCTCCGAAGCACACGGAAAGCACCCACAGATAATATTCAATCGCAAGGCAACATGGGGAAAGTGCCCACAGAAAGCCCCCTGCAACCAAATGTTTCCAAAGTCTCATGTCCACAAGCCTAATCCAAAGGCTCTGTGGGCCATAGGTTGCTGATGCCTGGTCTAAACCATTGTGGACAAGTGTTTGTCTAACCTGCTCTTTTAAAATTTCCAAAAATTGAGATTCCGTAACTTTTAACTAATCTGTTCCAGTACTTAACCACCTGTGTAGTTAGAAAGTGTTCCTAATATCTACACTTAATTTCCCTTGTTGCAATTTAAAACGGTTACCTTTTGTACTGTCCCCAACAACACACAAAATAGTCTGTCTCCACCCTCTATAACCAACCCTTCAAGTAACTGAAAACTGTTATCAAATCTATGCTCAGTCTTCTTTCTCTAGATCATATATAGTCCCAGTTTTTCCAACCTGTCTTTGAATGTCATGTTTTCTAGACCTCTAAAAATATTTATAGCAAAAAAATGGTTACTCTCTTCAGGACTCTTTCCAATTTGTCCACACATTTCTTAAAGTGTGTTGCCCAATAATGAACACAGTACTCCGGATGAGGCCTCACCAGTGCTGAACATAGGGAAAAAATCACTTCCTTTGACTGACAAGTGACACATATTCATAAAACCCATTACACTACTATTTGGTTGTTTTTTTACTCCAACACTGGAATAATATAAAGGAACTGCATGAAGTTGGAATTATTAACATCATTTTATATTATACTATGTACTCATTCCCATCCTCCCAACTATTAATGTAGGTATTAACTACCTGGGGAGCTTCACTCAGTACCTCCTCTCAGTTGGACATTACGCCATTGATGATTATTCTGGCCACGAATGACCTTGAATACTCCATCCAGCAAATTCATTTCTTGTGGCCCTTGTGAAGTTTCACAGAAATGTCCATTACTACCACATTGTACTGGGAACTAACCAAAAAGTACAGCTATCGCCACACTACTTTCATTCTGAGCACACTGCTAGATCCAGCATCTATGGACAAGCTCTGGTACAACCACATCTGATCTACCCCATTTACCAGAATACACACATCAGGGATCTACAAGGTTTCCTGCACTAACAGCAAAACAATTCAGGTCAACAAAACCAGACTCAGGCCCTGCTCTGATCTGCTACAATACCAGCCCCATAACAAGGGCAACAGAATCCCTTTGGTAATCACTTACAGCCCCAAGCTTGAACGCTTAGATACATCATTAATTACCTCCAACCCTACCTGAAAAATTAGTACCATCTCAAATTAGGCTTGTGGGGGTGGGAAACAGGGTGGGATAGGATGGAACAGGCCAACACTGGCTTACAGATAGGTCCCCCTACCTCAAACAACATCTTTCAAGTAACAAATTACCTAGCTCTAATTTTTACCAATCCACGAGGCCTTGCTACATAACCAGATGACAGCCAAACCCCCTCATCAACACAGATTGCATCATCACTGGACAGATCAACACAAATTATAACACAGGGCTCATTCACCTGCTCCTTCACCAATATTATACATGCCATCACTTGCTTACACTACCCATCTGCTGTCTACCTCGGCCAGATGGGCCACTCCCTATGTAAAAGGATGAATGGGCACCAAACTGACTTTAATTCCAGAAATGCACGAAAATCTGTGGCAGAACACTTTAACTTCCTTGGATAATTCCATCACTGACCTTAGAGTAGCTGATTTTAAACAACAAAACTTTAAAAACCAACATGAATACAAAATTGTGGAACATGAAATCATCCACAGGCCAGACTGTGTTAACTTTGGTCTTGGTAGGAACTATAGATTCATATCCCATTGTCTGTGCTAGTTATTTACTCCAGTGGCCCTCCAGGCATTAACTTGTTGGTCTTCATTGATCTATTTTATATACTTTTTACTTCTCTTAGCAGCATCTCATCCCCTTGTCCCTTTCCCTTTTTTGGAAAACCTTTTCTTTTTACCAGTCTATTCCTAGCATCTGATGAAGTAGCCTGTTGTCTATGAAAGTCCATGCCTCTTTGAGCTAGTTAGTCACTAAGGTGCTACCCTGACCTATCTTCTGCCTGAATTGAAACTAACAGGTGCCTGTACACATGCTCCAGGGTGTGGGTGGGGGTAGGGACATTTTAATTAAAATGCCCACCGTGTCTCACGTATTCAGTGTCCCAGGCTTCAAAATGGCAGCAGGGGCACTTTAACTAAAACTCATTCAACAAGCTTTAGTTAAAGCACCCCTGCAGCCATTTTGAAATCCAGGATGCTGAATACACAAGATGCTGCAGCACGCTGGAACATTTTGATTCGAATTAATCCAGTCTGCTCTGATGCCTTCCAATAATAATACATTGGAGCACATGTAAAAGTGCCCCATGACTTACCACCTGTGTGCTCATTGACACAGGTGGTTAGTTATGAGTATCCACATTACAGAACTTTTGTCTAAACAATACGTCCTTAACATACTAATGAGAATGTCTCGGGAAATGGTGTCAAAAGCTTTATTAAAATTGAAATATTGCATCCACTGCTCTCCCCCACCCCCATCCACAAAACTCATCACCTTATCATAGAAAGAAATCATGCTGATCAAGCATGACTTGCTCTTGACATCCTTTCTGGTGTTCCCAAATACCTTGTTAGTCTAGGTGCCTAGAAATAGATTCCTTGATGACACGCTGTATAATCTTTTGAGGTATCAAGATCAGACTGACTAATCTGTTATTTCCCAGACCTTTCTTTTTCACTTTCTTAAAAATGGGCACTACACATTTGCCTTTTTCCACTCTTCTGAGGCATCCCCCAGCTCCGCAAGTTCTCAAAAAGAATAGTCCATATCTTTGTAAACACTGAGAGTTTATACTGCATTGCAAAATACCTTGAGGCAAAAGAAAGTTTCTCAAATTGTAATGTGGACAAAGGTAACACATTGAAAGATTTTTAAAAATGCATATATGGAAAGAAGGATAAGTTATTTTTCCAGGAGTGTAGCAATTTTTTTGTTCAAAACAGGCTGGTGTTTCAAATACTCCTGGTAGCACTGTATGGATTTTTACTTAATTACTTTCAGTTGATCAAATTCTCTTATGGGATAACTTCAATGAAATCACAGAGTTAGAAAATCTGGCCCAAAGTTTTTGATTTGTCTGTTCATTCTTGAATGGACAAAATGTAAGGGACTCAGTGTCTCTGCTCCCCCCAAAGATTAAAACTAATGAAAATAAATGCATTGTGATATCCACGTTGTGATTAGAAGTATGAAACATTTCCTCTAGGATTGAAAAAAAACTGTCTTAATTATAAAGTAAGCCTATATGTGAAGCTAACACACCTAATGACACAGGGAAAACTGCCAGCAGGCATGTGTGAGCTGGCTTTCATACGCCAATGACCTTATCTAACTGGGTGGAGACATAGCAGGAGCAAGATCTTTTCACTCAGCTGTGTCATTATGGGGTGAGGCAGGGGAGTCACCTTTGCTTTATACTCATATACCGGGAACAGTCATATTCCAGTTAACTTCAGTTACTGTATCCCTACCCCAACCTCTCAGGCTGCTAGCCGTTCCCTCTTCTTTCCTGTCCCCTGACCTGGAAATAACTTTATACCTGTTGCTCATATTGCTGCGCCCGAAGGAAAACACTTTGTGAAAATACCAACTTAATCGGGAAGTACAGTTCATTACTAACATCCCATTCTTTGCTTTAAACACATGGCCATTAGTGTCACTGCAACAAATTCTGCTCTCAAATATGCCTATAGGGCACCTACAAGAGACTTTGCAAATCCATAATTAAAAAGAAATATGATCACTTTTTAGGAAAAAGGTGTCCTAGCTCACACAGCTGATTAAATAGTAAGCAAAGGCATGGTTCTTAGACATTTCTGTGAATCCAAGTACTATAGAATTCAGCGCTCTGATTATGCCATCATAATATTGTTTATTTGTGAGTGGATAACTATCACATATTACTGTGAATTCTGAAAAATATTGCGACTTTAGCATGAATTTTTGCCTGGAAGTCATACAAAAAGCATAGCAGCATATTATTTACTATTTTTTGTGGGGTAGGAAGTCTTTCAGTCAGGAACAGAACAAATGGCATGTTATTTAGGTGATCAAGTACTCACAAACAAACCCATGATCTGAAAAGCATTTCAAGGTAATACTTTGGAATAAATATATTCTGAGACAATCAGGATTTGTGAACATTTCACTAATTCAAAAAGGTTCTAGAATCACAACTGATGTTATTTGGCATTTAACCACCTCTACCCAGAAAGTCAAAACAAACAACATGCTGTAATACGACTGGCAACACACTGTTGCTGCTAAAAGTAGCACAGAGGAAAGACTTATTTGCTATATTTCCTGGGGTAAAAGTTAGCAAAGACATTTCAATATCCTGATTTTCCTAGTCACAGCACCTATTACATCAAGTCATCTTCCTCTGTCAATGAAGGTGAGTTCACTGAAGAACATTATTTAGTGATTTAGATTTTAGAAGTCAAGTTAATTAGATTTTAGAAGTCAAGTTAACTTCCCTGGGCAGCTGTTCTTAGCCCAACAGAGTTCCCCATCAGTTTTGACCCATGCGCTTTACTTTTATCCCTAAACTAAAATAATCAGAAACAGTTCAAGCCAGCTTTGTTAGCAGGCTGTGGTGTATGGCAAGCTGACTCTGTCAGCACGCACAAAGCAATCACGTGTGAACACAGAGCCATTAACATTATGCAATACGTATGTGCAAACATGGAGTTTCCAGTTTCCACTGTCTTAAGTTTCACTAGTACCACAGTTTAGTCCATGGTGATGAAGGATCAAGAGCACTTTCTTAAATGGGCCATTATCTATATACAGCTCTCAAGAAAGGAGAAGGACCCAAACCCAGATCTTAAATCTAAACATGCCAGAACCGTGGAGGAATATTTGGATCAGGATTCAGAACCTAACTTTTTGGACCTTAGCATCAGTCAAATCCTACTTTGCTATTTCAGCAGGAGTCTTTAAATGGTACTTGTATCTGTGCAGTGTTCTGAATACAAGGCCCAGATCTGAACTTTGAAGTGTCAGCTTGTCCCTAATTGAAAATTTTCTACAATATTGGAATTATTTTCTGTAATGAGATTAGTATGCCGGAAGCCAAAAACTGACCCTCCACCAGCACTTAGAAATGATTTTCAATAATCTAGAATCCAGATTGCATTCTGTTTTCATAAATATTGCATGCAGTGGTGTGATTAATGATAATGATGTACAAGGAAATGTTTGCCATGGGTTTTGGCCAAAAGTGTCTGAGAAAAATCATTATATTTTTAGGTAAGATGAAGAAACAGTTGTGTAAAGCATCTTAAAAAGCTTGAACAAAATATACCTGACAACAAAGAGATGTGAGTGCTGATTCCTGAAGAAGTATCAGAATCTAGGAGATAAGCATGGGGATTTTGGTTCAGATCCGGCACTAAGAAATGCTGAAGACAGCTTAAGGGGCAATGAAGCAGTGTATAGGAGGTCCTTTAAATTCCCAAAATCTTGAGATTCTCCAGGCACAAGCCAGTTTCCCAGCTGCCAACAGTTATAAGGTGCTGTGCTGAAGATGGGGAATCCATACCATGCTTAATTTATCCAGCCTTGTGTGGGTGGGCTGGGAGTTTGAGAGTTGCTACAGCAGCATTACATCACCCAAACATCCTCCCGCAATTAAATGGTTTGCTAAAGTAGCTTCAAGTCATTTTTGCGTACACTGTGGCTCCCCTCACACAGGTCATGGTCTGGGCCTTTGTATTCCTGTTGCAAAAGTATCTCATAGTTTTCATAGATGCCAAGATAGCACAGCAGCTTACTTGACCTACATCAGCATACAACCATTGCCTCAAATCCCCTCCAAAATAGCTTTTCTCTGGCTGGCAATCTGATTTGACCTTCTAGCCAAGGTCAGTACTTGTTCTCATGGGTGACTGGTGCCTCCTGGGTCTGGAGGTACATTTGCAGAAGCTGGTGTCGGTAGTGGGGAGGGAGCTGGAGAGCATCCGCAGATGCCACCAGCAGCATTGGCGGCAGTGGAGGAGCTGGCAAGCATCTGCAGATGCCACCGCCACTGTCGGCAGCAGGGGTGGAGCTGGGAAGCTCCTGCAGACGGCGGCAGTGGGGACAGACCTGTCAGGGGGGGCATGTGCCCCGCCATGCCTCCCCTACCAGTTGCCTATGCTTGTTCTCTCCTTCTGGCAGAGAGGACAAAGAACACACTCTTCCCCGACTTCAGAGAAGTCCCAGTCTAGGGCCTCTGAACAAAAACCA
>NW_017729032.1:150274594-150276024 GCF_001723915.1 Gavialis gangeticus
CATTGGCGGCAGTGGAGGAGCTGGCAAGCATCTGCAGATGCCACCGCCACTGTCGGCAGCAGGGGTGGAGCTGGGAAGCTCCTGCAGACGGCGGCAGTGGGGACAGACCTGTCAGGGGGGGCATGTGCCCCGCCATGCCTCCCCTACCAGTTGCCTATGCTTGTTCTCTCCTTCTGGCAGAGAGGACAAAGAACACACTCTTCCCCGACTTCAGAGAAGTCCCAGTCTAGGGCCTCTGAACAAAAACCAGTACTGCCACTGTACTGGCCTCACACCCCAAGGCTCTATCAGGTGATCAGGTGATCACTTCATCCCTCCCCTGAACCTTCCATCCCCTACCTTCCCCTAGGCCTTTTGCACAGTTTCTCCAGAGCCAAAAGCCCTTCTAGTTACCCTTCACTAGCCTGTTCACTGCATGTCCTACAGCACACACACAAATGCATCCTGCTCCCCTTAGTCCGACCCTGGGGGCAGGCACAGATGGCTCTTTATTATCTCATTCCCTGATAACCTGCCTCACCCATAACACCTGATCATCATAGAAGTTACAAAAATTATGTCCCAAGAAGACGAGACTTAAATTGTTTTGGAATTGGGATGGACCTTCAGTATGGAGAAAGGTAAATCATCATATTATGGAACCTCTTTATAGCACCAGGCCCTCCTGTTTTTCCTTGTTTGTATACCTGCACAAGGTCGGGTCATACCATTTGGCAATAAAAAGTGAGTAAGGAAATGAGTCATCAGCTAAACTAATAGCAGAACTCATAAATACTGACTCTCTTGCTTCCCCTGGAGTTTCTGTAGCAAAACCTTCATGAGTAACTTGGGTAAAAAAATTACTTACTGTAATTATGATTTTCTACTAAAATTGTTCATAGAGTAGGACTCCTGCAGATTTATAAGACTCTGTATGGGTCTTCTTCAGTTACTCCTTTGAAACACCAGCAAATTCACCTATGAGTCCTTTGCAATTTATAAACAATTTTTATTTTATAATATTTTTACTCTAAGATTTCACCAGTTGAATTCTTTTCCGGTATTCACGTTTTGTGTAGAAATAAAATGCAACTTTTGCACATGAAGAACTACATTCACTGCTATTTTGTCTCCCATGAAAACAGAATTGCTCTAATCTAACCCAAGAAAACCCAAAATTTCACTGCAAGAAGTAGCGTGGAGTGATAAAAATTGCAGCATTTCATAGGAAACAAATGCAGAAACAATGCTCAAAAGAATCCTGACCAACCCCAAATTGATCATTTTGTGCAGCTTGATTTCCCATAGTTTGTTTATTTTTAAGGTCAGGTTTACCCATAAATGTGGGTCATAAGACCTTGTCTAAAACTCAAACCCAGCAAGGGAGCTATGGGCTAGAAATCATGCAATAGGGTTTCTATGTACCTTGCATGCAGCACAAAGGGATTATC
>NW_017729032.1:150276035-150296513 GCF_001723915.1 Gavialis gangeticus
TCACGTTTTGTGTAGAAATAAAATGCAACTTTTGCACATGAAGAACTACATTCACTGCTATTTTGTCTCCCATGAAAACAGAATTGCTCTAATCTAACCCAAGAAAACCCAAAATTTCACTGCAAGAAGTAGCGTGGAGTGATAAAAATTGCAGCATTTCATAGGAAACAAATGCAGAAACAATGCTCAAAAGAATCCTGACCAACCCCAAATTGATCATTTTGTGCAGCTTGATTTCCCATAGTTTGTTTATTTTTAAGGTCAGGTTTACCCATAAATGTGGGTCATAAGACCTTGTCTAAAACTCAAACCCAGCAAGGGAGCTATGGGCTAGAAATCATGCAATAGGGTTTCTATGTACCTTGCATGCAGCACAAAGGGATTATCTACCAGCACCTGATAGGTCAATTCAATCACTACACCAGTTGTATAAAGGGAAAGAAGCTAATAAGTTAGTCTTTAGAAATACTTAAGATATATAGCTAGAACTGTAGCTGCACAGTCTGCCTATTGTTTGAGGAAACTGATTCTGTTCCCTCATTCCTCCTTTGTTCTCTGCACAAAGCCAAATTATACACATTCTCTGCTGAAAGGGCTGAATTTCACTTTTTGTGCCAAGGTCTGAGGTTCTTACTCATGCTCCCCATTATCTTCAAGACTTGCAGTATTTGGCCCAGGAAACCAGTATGACTTATAATGCACATTTATAAGAGAAAATGATGTCTAAAAAAAAGTATGATGCAGTCACTTTTGAATGAATGTTCCTTGATGCTCAAACCCTTTCTGAGTGCTTTTGTCACTAGACATTAAATTGTAAAAGCATTTGCAGACATGTTATATTACGGAGTAGTTTTAGCTTTTAATTGTGACAACCTTTAAGAGCGCAAAAATGCTCTTTTTAGTTTGCAGCAATACAGTCTGGTTGCAAGAATGATAGTGTCTCTTAGACTCTTGTTATACTTGTGACTGGAGCATGGTTTATAGAAATGTGTTTCTTTTATAGTCTTCATAATAATTATTAGGAAAAATATGCTGTCTTCTGATCACCGAAAAAGCTATTTCAGAATCCTACAGGGATATTACTAGCAGTGACCCTCTGGGGAAGAACTAACAAATTGAGACTGAGGTCACAATCCCAGGCTCCTGAAACATTGCCTTTGAAGACGATACGATTGCAGTAGAACCATAATGCCACTTGGTTACAGCCTGATGATACACTAACACTTTCATATACCAGTTTTGGTACCAATTTTCCTTTGCTGAAAAGAGCAGAGATAACTGGCAAATTATTTTAAGTCACTACAAAATGTTTGCTGATTCATGATTTGTTACCCACTGCGCTTTTTGTCTTGGAAGAGTTGTGTTTCAATCAGTGGTGGGACTTTATTTTATGGGTACAGCCAAAAAATCTGGCCTGAAAGTGTCTAATATGATATGCTAGCACATTTTTTGCCAGTATGACTCATTGTCCTAATGAGCTTGCTCAATTCAATATGATCATTGTTTGCCATCACTCCATCCCAGTCGGCACTGCACAGGACATGGTGTTTTGGCTTTCCAGCTTTTTGATTACTTGGGGAAACTTATTCTCTCTTCTTTTCTTCTTCACCCCAGTGGGGATGCAGCAGCACTGAGAGCTGGTTTCAACCAACTCTACAGACTCTCCAGTCTATTGAAGCAGCCTAGAGGGGCCATGTCCCTGTCCCTCTATGCAATACGTTTCTCCCCCCACCAACATCAAACACACACACTGGGGACACAGCACAGAAAACACCACTGTTCATTCTAGAAAAATTTTAAAACATGAAATGACCAAACACGAGACTAAAATATGTGAATCCTCCCCCAGCCTCTGCCATAAGCACAGGAGCCTCCACCAAGAACAAGGCTTCCAAAAGGCTGTGCCTCTCTTACAGGAAAGCAGCCATAATCCTCAGCCCTGCTCTTCCAGACCTTGTCACTACTTCTTGATCAGTAAGGTATTTTACAACTGTAATTTTCACCTACTGTTCAGCAGTGCATGCCGTTTTCTTTCCAACTTTCCTTTTCCCGAAGCAAGCAAGATTAGTAGGGTCATCAGGGCAATTTATAGCTTACTTCAAGGATATTGGCTTCTATAAGAATCCCCCTTTTCTGAGATTTCCACTAACTAGTAGTATAGATACTGTTATTCTAACCATTTTTATTGCTCTTAGACCACCATGCACTCTGTGAAGGTAACACTGCTCAGAGACAGCTCCCCCATTCTTGGAAATCAGCCTGGGATAGTGCCAAATGATATCCTGCAGACCTGCTTTTCCCTGTGAAATCTGGCACAATGTGTAGTGATAGAGGTTGAAATTTAAAGATGCTCCCTAACTAGAAAGACTGAGGAAGTTGTTAACTGGGAGATAGTTCCTCAGTTAAGTAGGTAGTTAGAGGGACTTCACTAGAGACTGCAGAGGGTGCCTGCTGTTCCACAGTAAAGTTTATTTCATTTGATAGTTATTCTTATTTGTTGTATGCCTATAGTTATTGAACCTAGTGATCACTCTACAAGGCACAGCCTTTCCCCAACTTAGTTAACTCCTCATCTCCACCACTTTGCCAAGTATCAGAGTTCAAACTGGGAGGAATTGTCCAAGAAAGCAACAGAGCAGATATACCAAACAATATACCAGACATTTCTTACCTACCTAGCATACCAGGGTCAATTTCTGGGCACAGAACTCAAGCAGACACAAATATTCCTGAATTCAATTTGAATCTAATAAACACAAGATCCATCTCCAACAAATTACATATGACCTCACCCATGATGAAGCATCCAGTACAGCTAGCGTGGCAGAGACCTGGCTTGGAAGACATAATGAGCCCTATGCTAGGACACACTACCCTTCCCCTTCCACCCCAGGTGGAATAACACAGCATAGCCCCTTGACAGAACACAAAACAGAAAAGGCAAAGCAAAGAAGCAGAAAGACAAAACAGCCCCTTTGACCAGAGAGGTCTTTGGTGAGTTAATCTCACAAATCAGAGCTTTAAATCTTTTATGGGTAAAATCAAAGCAGAGATAAAAGAAACTGGGGAGCAGGGTCACAGACCTGGAGATGAAGGTGGATAGAGATCTGCAATCAGCAGTAACTCTTCAAAATAAATAAAGATGATTGGAAAGAAGAAAAAGGAGCTTGTAGAGAAAATGGAAATTAGAGAAAACCATAAAAGAAGAAATGCCATAGGAACAAAATGACTCCCAGGTGTGGAGAAGGAAGATCCAGCAGGTATTTGACTCCTTCCCACAGTTAAAAAGAAAAGCAACAGTCTATGTAGACAGAGCACATGGAACTCTCTACCCTCCTCCCAGTTCAAACACACCAAGGGATAGGATACTACAGCCTCTCTGTTTTGAACAAAAGCCTAAAACTCTGAAGGGGGTTAGATAGGCTTCTGATTCTACCCTGGGAGGATATAAAATACAAGCGTTCCCAGACCTGTCACAGGTAACATTACAAGGAAGGAAGGAGCTGAGTGAAATGACAGCATCTCCCAGAGAACCAAATATGAGAGACAGATGGAGTTTTCCTTTCAAGCTTATCTTTACACATTAGAAACAGCAGTACATTATAAAGAAGAAAAAAGGAGGTCTGAAAATCCTTGAGAAACTAAACATAATGGAAAGCAGCCTGAAATCTCAGCTGGAGACTGACACAAACAGTAAGAAGTAACACTGTACTATGGAATGGCAAACTCTTAAACCCAAGAGAAAGAAGATACCAAAGTACAAGGACAGGTTGACTTGGAGAAGTCACAGAAGTAGGGCTATTTAAGAGGATTTGAGTGGGGCTGGATAATAGTATGAGGGAGATGAAAAGAAAAAATGGAAGGGGAAATATAAGGGGGGAAAAAGATAAACAATGTTGGGAACTGAAATAATTAGGAAAATGGGAAGGAAAGACATATCCTAACGTTAAAAGCAAAGAGTAAGGGAGTGGGGTAAGAGTAATATATACGTAGAAGCATGCACTGCTTGCTAGAAAGGGAGCCTGGCCAGCCAGAGCCACTCTGGTTGCCAGCCAGTCTCTGAGCAGCCAGCTCAGAACCACTGCTGCCTCAGGAGGCCCCCAGGACCCTAGGTAAGGCAGCCTTCCTTACCCCACCTGCGTCACTTTGTGTGTAGGGGCATGCCTGGGGACAAATAGCATTGGCGCAAATATGTGACACTGCTATTTGTCCCATGGGAAACACATGCCCCTGCACATGCACACTTGTCGGGATGTGCCCCCCCAAGTCCCTTCTGGTACAACCCATATAGCCAATCATACTTCGGACTTGTTCGTCTGCCTAGATGTCAATATTAAAGATATCACAACCCACCCACTGTCCTGGACCCACCCATTGTCACCTCACTAAGGCAGTAATCTGAGGTGGTCTCCCAGCTCCCAGAAAGATACATGAACTAGGTTCAACCACAAATACTGTTATGACAGAGCCCTTTTTTTAACTTTATGTACCCAAAAGCACTTATCTGCTGTGTATCAACTCACCTCTCACCTTGAAGCCAAGCCACTGCACCTTGAATTTAATAGTTATTGGATGGAGAACAGTGATGAAGCTTCTGTCCTGGGCCTCCCTCCCAGGCAGAGCAGTATCCATTTCACAGGGCCCTATACCATCTAGGTGGTCCTCTTGCTTCTGGCCTGGGGGCAGCTTCAAGAGGAAGGCTATAGAGGAAACTGGATAATGCCTAACCCAGACCAGTGGGAGCCACACCAGCACAAGCCATGGGCCCCCCCAGGCACAGCCCTCATTGCACCAAGCATAAAGGTGCTTCCCCCCACCTTCACTGCACTGAGCACTTGGATGCTTCTATCCCCTCAATGTTCTGGGGACATGGGAGGGCTTTTCCCCATCACCCCCTGCTGCACCATAGGCACACAGGCACTGTTGCCCCAGTCCCACCTTCAGCTGCCTGGGTGTGGGTCCTCTACTACACCACACCATACCAGCAACCCATGCTATAGGCTTCCCTGGCACTATGGGCTGTGCCATGCTGCTCCACCCCTCCCTTTGGGGCAGGGCAAGAAGCAGAAGCCAGAGAGAGGGGGAGCCCAGAGTCTCCTGTTGTTGCTGCTGCTGGAACTTGAGTGATGGATGGGAGGCTGGGGGGGGGCAGGGCACAAACTAACCCCTCATGGGTCACATACAGCCCAGGAGCCACCAGTTGGACAGGCTTGACCTTACTTGTAACCTGGTAGTTGGAAAACTGTGTTAGTAAGCCTGGGAGCTGTAGATTCAAACACTCCTTGGGTGAGGAAGGTGCATAAAGTGTAGGTCTTCTGTTGCCTAGATGAGTACTCAAACCACTAGACTACTGGGTTAAAATGCAGGAGGGTCCTCCTTCCCTGGTACATAATGCCTGCTAACCATGGCTTTACCCAGCAAAATTTTAGTACTTACACTACCCCATGTAGGTGTGTACAGTCCCATACCTGCTCAAGCAGAGTGTAGCTTATGCAGCATGCTTAGCGGCTGTGCGGATGGCGTCCATGCTGCACATGGAATAAGGCTGCTACCTGTGTGTCCATGCTGAGCACAGCAGTTACGCAGCTGGTGAAGTTCCGTTTGGGCACATAAAGTGAAATAAGTTTCTTCCCTTTAAACATGAAGCACGCTAAATGGTAGCAGCATTCTACCTACTAGACAAGGTGTTGGCTGAAGTACATGCATGTTAGCCTTGGCTAATGACATAGTGGCCAGCAAATTGTCCTTTTCTTCCCATTGCCCATGAGTATCCTTGGTTTCTTGATCTCCTGAATCAGAGGCAGAAAAGGATGCTACTGAGGGAGAGCATTGAAACAGATATTCTAGAGTGATTTATCCCCTATTCAATACTCTCTCTGGCATCCACCATTATTGGTTTAGAGAAAACACCTCCAACTATTCTGTTCAACAGTCATCAATAGTTTTACCAACCATGAATTTATCCAGTCCCTTTTTTGAACCTGGCTGTGCTATCTGCCTCCACTACTTTCTGTGGCAATGAATTCCATAAATTAACTATGTGTTACATTAAAAAGTACTTTATATTGGTAGGTTTTAAACCTGTTAGCTATTAATTTCAGTGGGTGCCCCCTAGTATCCTGGAACTCGGTGAACAACAGTTCTCTGTTCACTTGGTCCACACTCTTCATGATTTTATAGACCTCCTCAGGCTTCTTTTTCAAAATGAAGAATCCTAGCCTTTTTAGTCTCTCCTGGTATGGTAACTGCTCCAGGCCCCTGATCCCACCAATCAGGAGGCAGCAAGAGAAATAAAGTCACGCCCCTTTCCTGAGGGAAAGGGAAGAAGAGCTCCCCTGGACCTGATTGAAGACTGCAACACTCAGGTCTGGAAGACTTCAGGGGTAGAGCTCGTATAAAAGGAGCTGCATGCCCAGCACGAGGGAGACATGGGGGACAGAGAAGAGAGAAGAGCGGGGCTTAAAAGAGCTGAGGAGAGCTGTTCAGTGGGGCAAAGCAGTAGCCTGGAAGAGCCCCTGAAGACTTCCATCAGCAGGGAGCTGCGGACAGCTCCAGTGGTTAGGCTGTCTGTGTGCAAAACAGCACATGGCATCCGGACCCTAGGAGCTGTGTGAGGTGGCTCGGGTCTGCAACCTTTGGTGTGCGGCCAGAGACACGGTGCACAAGCTGGTGCACAGAGCAGGATCTTGGGAGCTGCTTGGGTGGCTCAGGTTCTCAACCTCCACACAAGACTGGGAGCTCAGTACAGGAGGCACTGCATGGAGGGTGAGAGACACTGGGAGCTGCTTGAGGTGGCTCGGGTCTACAGCAGCTGGCAGAAGGGAAGCAGCTCAGTGTAGACAATGCTGCACAGAGGGTCCGGGAGCAGACTGAGCTCTGGTGCTGCACAAGGCTGCCCAGGCCTCCACCCCCTAGCACAAGGCAAAGTGCCTGCTACACACAACAGTGCCTAAGCCGGGCCAGCAGCAGCAGAATTGGGCAGCAGGAAAGCCTGGTGGGAACAGAGCTCGACCTGGAGAATGGGAGGCAACCCTCCAAGATTGTGGAGTAGTAAATTACCCTGGGGAGAGGGTCCCCACAGGGGAGGGACCCCAAGGGATGTGAAGGGGCATCACATGGGCTGATTCTGGGTGATAGCAGGGGATTAGGAGTCTTTGGGGTCTACCTCTCCTTTTCTTTCCCCCCACCTCCTTTCCTGTAGTAGTACCTTGGGAGTGGGGCCCCTGCCCTGGAGGGCACCCAGGTAGTCTAAGCATTGGTTGTTATATGTGTAGACTGTGCCTTATAGTTTATGTGAATAAGTTGAAGTAATAATTTGTATATTAATAGAGTTATGAGGTTGCCTGATCAATATCCTTTGTTCTGGGTTGTTCTATTGTTCATTTGTATTTTTGAATAATAATTGTGTGTATGGTGTAGAGTTTATTGTTTTGTAAATTTGTACATATATATAATCTATGTCTGTACCTTTTAATGGTTTTGTTCTAATAATACATTTGTATATAGTTAAGTAATTGATTGACTGGGCCTAACTCTATAGGGGATGGAAGCAGCCGCTGGACTGCTGTGTCCCTCCACAGCACACTGCCCTGCCAATAATTTCTTCAATTGGAAAGGGGAGTACAAACCCGTGTACACCCGAGCTACATTTGTATAATGGCATGATGATTTCTCTGCTTTATTTTCAATTCCATTCTTAAAAATGCCCAACATTTTATTGGCTTTTGTGATCACCTCTGCACACTGAGCTGGTGCTTTTAGAGAACTGCAAACAATGACTCTGAGGTCTCCTTCCTGAGATATAACAGCTAGTGCAGAACCCAGCATTGTGTATGTATAGCTGAGATTAGTTTTCCCCAGGTGCATTACCTTACATTTGCCAACACTGAAGTTCATCTGCAATTTTTTTGCCTGCTCCCTTAGCTTGGTGAGATCTTTCTGCAGCTTAAGACTGATGGCCCAGGGTACTAAAATTGTTTGATACCCCTCTACCAGTGTACAACTAAGACTCATCCTGTATTTTGATTCTACTATCATACCTCCCACTCCTGAGATAGCTCATAGAGAAACTAGCCAAGGGCTTCTAATAGAAGCTGGGTCTAGGTATGGCACAGTTAGGATTCAGGCCATGATATGGAACAGAAACAGATTTAGTATCACTCATGGACAATCTTCCCCTGTCAGTTTCATTCTCATCTTTCTGGATCTCTCTGCAGCATTTTGACACTGCGAGCTCTGAAATACAGGGTTGTCTCCTGCTGAGAGAGGTCCCCAGGAATCCACTAAAATGGCTTGAGTCCTTCCTGCTGAGATGCACCTAATGAAAAGTGGTGGGAAATTGTATCTTTGCTACTAGACCCCCTCATTTATTCCCATTAGTCTTATTTGACACTACATACAGCCACTAGATGAGCTAGAAAGGCAACATGGACTGAAGTGTCAACAAGATATAGATAATAAGCGGTTCTACTCCTCTTTTACGACGCATCACTTCCACCAAGTTAGCCCTGTATTTTGATGAAAACAGTTTATGGATGAAGAATTGGTTCAAGGTGTACCCATGCTTAGGTTATGTTGGTGGGTGAAGGTGAGCACACTGAAGATTTTACAGACAGTTGCCTGCAGAAGAAGGTTAGTCTCTAGTTTAGGAGTGGTCCTACATTTTTCCATGATACTGAACTCTCAGAGCATTTGCAAGTAACCATTTTTACCACCTCTAGTTGCCAGAAAACTCTATTGATATCCTAGCACATAGTTTCTCAACCTGTGGTACACGTACCCCTGGGGGTATGCGAGACACAGGCAGGGGGTACGTGGATACCTCAACACTCTCTCTCTCACACCCTCTTTTCCTCTCTCTCTCACCCCTTCCTCCTCTCAAAACTATGGCAAAAAATCTGGTGTGCCACGCATTATGCAGCACTTTAAATTCCCCAGTAATAATTTGGGGTTCAGCCCTCCTAGCTTTGGTCAACATCACCTCTCGCCCACGTACATACTCAAGTTGTGCACCCCTGGTGTAAAAGGTGGCAACCCTACCCACACCAGATCAGGCATCTGTCATATCACAGCCTTATATACACAGCCCTTCTTCCAACATATGGCACACATTAGTCTGTAAATATAAAATACCTTGGAAAATTGAGTGTTGGGGTACTTATTAAAATTTTCTTAAGTTAGGGGGTACTTGCTACTTAAAAGGTTGAGAAACACTGTCCTAGCACATGATGACCTGTTATACACATCTTTCTCATTTCCCGTCTAGACTACAGCAATGCGGTATATATGGGCATGAAGCCATAAAACCTTAGGACATGTTAGTCAGTACAGAATGACGCAGCTCATTTCTTCAACAACATAGACAACTGCAAACACATCAAACTTCAGTTGTCTACACTGGCTTTCCACAAGGTATTGGATCAAGTTCAAATTCCTTATCTTTAAGGCACTCAGTGATATTGGCCCAAGATATCTAAAGGATCACATAAGCTCTAGAACAGAGACTGGTCAGTAACTCAACTCCTTAGGTACAATGGAGCCTTCAGCCTTGAAGACAGAGTTCATCAATGAAGAAGAAAACTTTCCCATGGCACTGGTCTGAGATTGTAGAATGAACTCACTCCTACAAGACTGAAGGACAAGCATGAACCTCACCATCTCCTGCTTCTCATACAAGGTATGCCTCTTACACCTGGCTTTCTTGAACACAAATGTATAGCAGCATTTACAGACAAAACACAAAATGAAAACCATACCAAAACAAAACACTACACTAAACCCACAGTTTACTCCCTGCAGAGAGGATGAGAGAGAGAATGGCCCACCCATGACAGATCTTAGTCATATGGCATAACACACTGCTGGAAGGCACTCATATACTACAGTGGTGAATATGGCTTAAGAACCTATATAATATCGAATGCCATGAGTCGGTGTGCCCTTGTTGCCAAGAAAGCTAGCAGTATACTGGGCTGCACTAGGATGAATGTTGTCATAAGATCAAGGAAACTGTTTATTCCCCTCTATTTGGCACTTGTGAGGCCACATCTGGAGTACTGTGTCCAGTTTTGGGTCCCCCACTACAGAAAGGATGTAAAAAAGTGGAGAGTCCAGTGGAAGGCAATGAAAATGGTTAGAGGACTGGGGCACATAAGGGATACATCTGAGAAGAGGTTGAGAGAACTGAGCTTATTTAGACTGGTGAAGAGAAGACTGGTGGGTGGGGGGGAAATTTAATAACAGCTTTCAACTACCTGAAGGGTGGTTACAAAGAGGGATGGAGCTAGACTGTTTTAAGTGGTGGCATATAACAGATGAAGGATCATCGATCTCAAGTGGCAACAAGGGAAGCTTAAGTTAGATATTAGGAATAACTTTTGCACTAGGAAAGTAATAAAGCACTGGAACAGGCTGCCCAGAGAGATTGTGGACTCTCTGTGCTTGTAGGCTTTTAAGACCTGGCTAGACAAAGCTTTGGCCGAGATGAGATGATTGGGGATGGTCCTTCTTTGAGCAGGGCATTGAACTAAATGACCTCCTAAGGTGCCTTCCAACCCTATTTTTTTTATGATTCTGTGAATAGAGCAGAAGAGCACATATAGTCGTCATATTGGCAGACTGTGTTTGTTGACTGTAGAATGTTATAGTTCTGCTTCTTGTTGTATTCTCTATCATGAACCTGACTTAAATATGCTTGAAAGTCATATTTCCATAGGACATATGTTTTCTTAACTCAAGTAGTTTAATATTCTATCAGAGGTCTTCTCAAGGATCTCTGCTAATTTATAAATGTACCCCAATCCTGCACTGATCTGGTTTCCCCTCCAGAAACGGTCAAGACTGACATTAGGAGCTGTCAATATTATTCCAAAGCTAGCTAGACAAAAAGAATCCGAAGGTCAGAGTGCAGAAGACTGGTACTTTGGCTGGTGGAAATCACTTAATTCCACAGTCAGTGGGATTATAATAATGAGAATCTGACCTGAGGTGTGCTAGTCCTCAAGTATCCCCCGTCTTTCTGGACCAGGGCTTAGGTATTTAAGTCAGCAGCTTACTCTAACAGATGGAATATGGCAGCTCCTATGAATAATTGTGTTTTGGGCATAGATGTATGCTAAAGATTCATTAATGCACTGGTCTCTGATGTGGCAGCTGGAAAAGACAAGAAGCTTCCTGTAGGTAAGGTGCTGCTTGTCAGTGTTATCCTAGCTACATGCAGGAGAAGCAGCACCTTCAGGTGCTCCTGAACTGAGATTCTAATGTCAAAGGCAAAGCCATTCCACAACACCCCATTAAGGAGTACCTTGCAGATCCACCAACTTGTCAAGAGGTCTTGAAAGCCATTAAGCAGATGAAGACTAACAAAGCAGGTGATCATGATAGAATACCAGATGAAATTTATAAGCAAGGTAAAAAAAGTTATCTAAAGAAAGCTAACTACACAATAATATTTAAATCTGCAAACATGAACACACTCCAATTGAATTGAGAGATGACAGAATCATTACCATATTAAAGAAAAGAGATAGGCTAGATTGCATCAATTATCACGGTATTGCACTCCTGTCCATAGCTGAGAAGATCCTTGCCTGCCTTCTCAATAGAGTCATTGTGGTTTCAGACCACTCAGAGGTACAATAGATATGATCTGTGTTGCTAGACAGCTGTAGGAGAAGTGCCATGAACAACACTCAAGATCTTTTTATGACTCATTTACCTGACTAGGGCTTTTGATTCAATCAAAAGAGAGGCTCTATGGAAAATTCTGATGAGATTTGGATGCCTGCCAAAATTCGTTACCATTGTCAGACTTTTTCATGATTGATGACACAACAACAACCATCCTGAGCAATGGCTTAGGAAAAAGCAGTGGCTTGTCCTAAGCAATAGCTTGGAATTGGAGTCAAGCAAGGATGTGTGACTGCACCAACACCTTTTTCCACCTGTGTTGCAATTATTCTGCATCTCATTGCTGATAGATTTCCATCTGGAGTTAGCACCCAGTATCGCATAGATGGGATTCTCTTTAACATCAACTAGTTATATTCTAAATCCAAGGTAACCAACACCTCTATTGCTGATCTTCAATACGCAGATGATTGTTGTTCATTCCCTCCTAGTTGAAGAGCTCCATGTCTCCCTTAATTGCTTCTGTGAAGCACTTGAAATCCTTGGACTTACTGTTAAGTTCATGATACCAAAAATACTTTACCAACCCACCTCAAACCGGCCAGCTGCTTCTCCACATATTACAATCTGAAGGCAATCCTTGGAGAATTTGAGTATTTCTCCTATATGGGCAGCCACCTTTCCCAAAAAGTAAACATAGACAATAATATTCAGTACTGAATAAAATCTGCCAGTGCTGCCTTTGGACATCTCCACAATTATGTTTTTGATGATCATGACATCAGGATCCAAACCAAACTTGTCATCTATGAGACTGTTGTCATCCCTACCCTGCTGTATGAATGTTGTAACATGGAGGCTAGGGCTCCTGTTACGTAAAGAGAAGGAAACAACTGATTGGAGAGCCTCAGATAAGGGAGACTGTTCACTAGGACCTTCAACCAGCAGGTCCCCAGGATTTGCAAGCTGTAAGTGTTTATTGCTGAGCTAACTTTTCAAGAATACAGCAAAGACCTGCATGGGAAGCAGGGCACAGATGCAGCAGCTAGGCAACAGCAGTAAGTTGCCACAGAGTTAAGCCAGCAAGCCCACCTAAAGAACATCTGTGGTCAACCCAGGGAAGCCACCTGACCAGAAAGGGGCAGTGCCTGGAGACATATAAATCCAGGGCAGACAGTATGGCTCTGTAGGCTGCCAAGGAAGGAGCTCTGGATCAAGATGACTATGGCTTGAGCTACCAACTGAAACCCTGCAGCAATGGGGACTATGAGTAAGGGGCTGAAGGCTTACAAAGACCTGAACCCCAAAATAAGAACTGTTTTGGTTATGTTGCCGGCATGCTTAGAGTTTTCATTATAGCCTCTTGGCTTATTCTTTTATTGTGGTTATAACCAGTGGACTGGATATGGACTGATAAGGGAGGTTTGGAGTTCCCAGAATGCCAGGGAGGCATGAGACTTAAGACAGGTGGGGGCAGGGGTGGGACAGGCACGGTTGATAGCCCAAGGGTCACAAGTTTGAGCCCATAGCAGAAGCACTCACAGTGCGGCCTGTCAGATTCCAGCAAATCTGTGGATTCTGCTAAATACCTTGTCACAAGGACGTGAAAAAGGAAAGGAAAGGACTGATGGTCTAGAGTTGGGCAAAAGTAAAGATTCAAGGACAACTTGAAGGCCAAGCTGAAGAAATGTGATAGTAACATCAATATCTGGGAGACTCAAGTATTGAATTGTCCCCAGTGGTGCCATGATGTGTGATAAGGCATTGGTCACTTTGAGCAAACTCACCTCACTATGGAGGCAGGTAGATGAGAGAGACGTTTGAAAGAGCTGTGACTCAGCATCACCAGGATCTGCTCCTTGTTTCTGTAACTATTTGTCATATCTATGCTGAACATCTGGATCTCAGAATAATTGCCTATGAACTCACCTATGACTTTCCTATATACTGGAAGACTGTTATCCTCATATTGAGGGACTGCAGCCATAGCTTACATTATCTTGTCTACCTAAATCATGTTTCACATAGAAGATGGAAATGTAATTTGCCTTTACTATAGCTCCTACCCATAGATCTGATACAGAGTCATAGGAAGTACTTCACAAGAATATGGAAACGGAAATTTGTACCCTCTATTCAGTCATGAAAACTAATTTTCCAGTACTTTTTGAGGGGTCTGAAGGGCTCTAAGAATGAATCCTGAAGCTACAGTGGCCTAGTGCCTAGTTTCATTGTCTGGATTAACTTCTCCTACAGTAAATTATGGTTACTCTTTCTCAAACTGGGGAGTCACTCCGTAGTAAGGGAATAAATGCAAGTGCTATTTCTGGCCAGAGCAAGAAGTAGACCTTGCTTTTTTGCTTGTATCACTAAAGTTTTTCTCCATGGTAACAGGAGTCAAAGGATCACTGAAGCCATGGAGTGCACATGGATGCATTATTATTAGTTCTCACACTTCTCCATCGTTGTAAATTTCACAAGTTAATTTGATATTTACATGAGGAGTGAGCAAAGATAGTACAAAAATACTCAAAAGCACTGTGTGCTTCAAGAAAAAATGGCATGTTCCTATCTGTCACAGTTCTATTTAGAACAAAGACCACAGGTTAGAAAGAAATACTTTATATGACAAAAAGATAAAGTAAGCAATCAGAGATGTGTACAATAGTTTAACAACATCACTTTCCTAGGAACAATGTTGTTCACCAATGCAATGCAAAGTGAATTGTACTGGTACATCCACTACCTATGATTTGCAATGTTACATAATAACTCAGGACTAAAGATGAGGCTAAATTCAGTTCAGACCCCACCAGAACAGACTATGAAGAAGAACTCTTCACAGTGGAAAGTAAATGTCACCACCTTGCTATGTCTTTGCAGTAAAGCTTAAGTTACAGTGATGATGAAGTGGCAGGAAATGTCACCAGCTATTGCATTCAGGTTTACCAGATTCATGCCGGTTACCACTGAATTTTATGTAGCTGATGCAAACCCATGGGTGGAAACATGATTTTGTAAAGGGGGACACAGGAACAGCAAATAGTGCTGCAGACTGGCTACACCATCTGCACCCAGCTTCTTTCACCATGGGGCAGGCCTACCCCACAGCAGGAGTACCAGAGCTGGCTTTTTTAAGTCCCACAGTCAGGTAAGAATCTTCCCTTTTCCTCTCAGCCTCCCCTCCCCTTTCCCCTCTGTGCTCAGCAACACATCCACTCATCTTCCACCTCCACTGCTCACTACTGACACTGGCCCTGGCTGCCCTGGGGGGCCCAGGCCAGCGGCACTTCTGCCCCACTCCAGCAAGGCTGTGTGAGGAGTCAGAATCAGCTATGGACAGCTGTAGTGGCAGTGGTAGCAATTGGCAGGTGGGTCCCCTTCCACTGCACCTGCTCCTGGGCTGGCAGAGAGCTCCTAGGGGGAATGGAGAGGGAGGAACCTGCCCACTGCTTTCCTTGGGAGAGCCTGGCAGGTCACAGACCCCAACTGGAGCGGGGCAGGAGCAGCTATGGGGGTCTGTGACCTGCCAGGCTCTCCCAAGGAAAGCAGTGGGCAGGTTCCTCCCTCTCCATTCCCCCTAGGAGTTCTCTGCCAGCCCAGGAGCAGGTGCAGTGGAAGGGGACCCACCTGTCAATTGCTACCACTGCCACTACAGCTGTAGAGCCCCTTGAGCCCCTGGTCAGCAGGGACAACTGGAAGAGGGTCCATGGCAGTGGCAGACATGCGAGGGGGAATGAGAGGAAATGGAGCATACCTCAGATGGGAAAGGTGGGGGGAATTCTTGCTTCCTTTGGGTATTTAACAAACAAGTCCCTGACAGCTGCTCCTGTAATGTCAACTGAAAGTGGGGTACACCCCACCATTTTGCCCCCTCGGAAGCCTCCTGTACAAAACTATCCCACGCCACCAAACTTGACTAAATTCCAGCATACGTATTAGAGTTGTATGAGATATTCTTCACTAATATGAAACAATTAGGAAGTAGATTGGCCCAAATGAGGTGATACACCACAGGACTGAAGGAACAATTTACTGAATTAGTGCAAAAGATGCAATACAGGCTAAAGAAGCTAGGTAAAGTTTTGTTCATTTTTGGTGTTTTTTTTATTTTAAATATGTACATCTGAGTCAAGTCTATAAGGCTCTTATATTTGAATGTCAAGGGAAACTTGAGAAGATATCATATTCCTAAACAGAGAGAGTATGCACTGTACATTCTTTCCCTAAGACCCTTTTTTCCTTAGCTCAGTACTTTGTTCAATGACGATGTCCCATAAATCCTACTGATGTAAAAAGATGATGTCAACACTTAGCAACTGACAAGCTGGTTTTCAGAAGTGACTATTTTCCATTCCTGTGCCTAAATGAAAAAGTTCAGATTTTCTTAAGTTATCCACATCCAGGAGCTCCACTAAATAAAATAGGAACTGCTGAGTGCTTTAAACAATGCATCCAAAATGGGCTTTGGACCAGGCCCTTAAAGTCCTTAAGAATCTTCTGTGCTATTTAGCAGTATCTATAGATAGCTGTAGTAGTCATCTACATTAACATTCATTTCGTGTCTATCATACCAACATAATAATAGCGTCAGAGAAACTGCAGCTTGCAAAAAATCTAGTTGAAACAGCAATGAGTATGCTTCCTCTGTGGATCCCATGAAGAAGGCTAAGGGCCAGATTCCATTCTACCCATTAGGCACTTACGAACTTATGAACCTAAATGCAATCCTATTGCACATTCTCATATCTCTGAAAAACAGTTCATGCAAAAAAAGTGAATGAGTCCCCTTCTTCCTTCTCCTCTCTGCTATTTTGTGACAGTCTTAACAATCAGATGACAGTGTATTAAAAAAGTAGGTCTTAGTAGGATGGAATAGAATTGTACTTAGGCACCCAAGTCCACTCTGAGACCTAAAATATAAAATACAATCTGTCCCTAAGTGACTTGTAGATTTCATAGACATTAGGGCTGGAAGGGGCCTTGTGAGATCATTGGGTCCAGCCAAGGGGTCAGGAAGTCAGCTAAGGTCAGATTACCCCAGCAAGATAAGCATCCCAGCATTTCATAAAGGTATCCAGAGTAGGTGCTTGCACCACTTCTGGGGGGAGTCTATTCCAGATTCTGGAGACTCAAGTGGTCAAGAAGTTTTTCCTTATGTCCAGTCTAAAACGGTCTTCCAGCAGTTTGTGACCATTAAGCCTTGTCTTCCCTTGGGGCGCCCTGGTGAACAGACGTTCTCCCAGTTCCTGATGCACACCCCTTATATACTTACAGGCTGCCACCAAGTCACCCCTGAGCCTTCGCTTCTCTAGGGTGAAGTCCCATGCCTCTCAGCCTCTCCTCATAAAGCCTGTTCTCTTAACTTCTAATCATGCTCGTGGCTCTCTTATGTGCTCTCTTATGACATCCTTTCTAAATTGCGGAGCCCAGAATTGGATGCAGTACTCCAGCTGTGGCCGCACCAAGGCCGAGTAAAGCGGGGCCGAGTAAAGTGGGTGACTTCTTGGGTCCTGCTTGAGATGCATCGGTAGATGCAAGCCAGTGTTTTATTTGTTTTGCCAGCTGCAGCATCACATTGGTGGCTCATGTTCATCTTGTGGTCAGTCATGACCCCCAAGTCTCTTTCAGTCATGGTGCTAGTAAGTGTAGCACCGCTGATCCTATAAGTATGATGTGGGTTTTTTCTCTTGAGGTGGAGCACCTTGCATTTCTCTGTGTTGAGCATCATCTGGATTTAATCTGCTCATTTCGTGAACCTGCTAAGGTCAGCCTGAATTGCCAGCCTATCCTCTAGCAAAGGAGTTCCCAACCCCCAAGCTGTGGCGCAGTGCTAGGCTGTGAAGGGTCAGCTGCTGGTCCTCAGGAGGGTTGGCTGCCAGACCGGAAGTGATTGTGGACCAGCAAACCTCAGACCAGCAGTGACCGGCAGACTGTGGACCGGCAGCCACCCCTTTTTTATACTGAGTATACTAAGTATAACAAAAGGGTTGGCTGCCTGCCCACAGTCTGCCAGTCACTGCTGGTCTGAGGTTTGCCAGTCCACAGTGACTTCCGGTCTGTGGTTTGCCAGGCCGCAGCATAAAAAGGTTGGGAACCCCTGCTCTAGCATGACCAGTATCGTCTGTGAACTTAGCCAGTCCACTTCTGACACCCGAATTCAGATATTTTATGAATATATTAAAGAGTACTGGTCCAAGTACTGAGCCCTGGTGGACACCACTGATCACCATGCATCAAGTTGACTCAGTTCCATCGACTATCACTCTCGGGTCTGACCATGGAGCCAGTTCCCTAACCATTGGACCATAAGGTTGTTGAGGTCACAATTCCCCAGTTTTATCATGAGGACATCATGGGAGACCAAGTCAAAGGCTTTTTTGAAATCTATATATGACATCAACCTCTTCTCCTTTGTCCAGGTGACGCATCACCTGGCTATTGAAGGAAATGAGGTTGGTAAGGCAAGACCTACCCGCAATTAAGCCATGTTGTCTCTCTCTCAGAATGTTGCCATCCATTAGCCTGTTCTTGATGGTTTCATTGATGATTTTTTTCCAAGATCTTTCCAGGAATTGAGGTCAAACTGACTGGCCTGTAGTTCCCTGGGTCTTCCTTCCTTCCTGTCTTAAAGATAGGCACCACATTGGCCCTTTTCCAATTTTCAGGAACCTCTCCCGAGCTCCATGAGTTTTCAAATATCCTTATAATTGGTCATGCTATGATGTCAGCCAACACTTTTAGCACTCTTAGATGCATTCCTTCTGGGCCAGCTGACTTGTGGATGTCCAGCCTGTCAAGCTGTTCCCTCACAAGATCTTCACCAATTATAGACATGTGATTGCCCTTACCCTGGTAGTCCTGCATCCTGTCAGGTGGGGTGATCCCCTTGGGATGGTGGAAAACCAATGCAAAGTAATCATTGAGGAGATTAACTTTTTCCTGGGTGTCAGCTGTCAGCTGCCCCATTTTGGTCAGCAAGGGTCTGATGTTGCTATTGTTTTTCCTCTGACTTCCCATGTATTTGAAGAAGGACTTTTTATTGTCCTTGATTCCCATAGCCAGTCTGAGTTTGGTTTCAGCCTTGGCTTTTCTGGTCCACTCCCTACAGTTGCAGGTCAGTGCTGCATAATCCTCCTTAGTAGTAGTTCCTGACTTCCATCCTTCAGACGCTTCTCTTTTCAGATTCAGAAGGTCCGTGAATTCCCTATTGAGCCAAGGGACTCTCCCAGCCCTTTTGCTACCTTTCCTATGGGCTAGAATGGACTTCCCTTGTACTTTTAGGATCACATTTTTAAGGAGCGCCCACTCATTGTGGATTCCCCTCCCTGTCAGATCATGGTCTCTCAGGGCCTCAACAACCAACCTCCTGAGCTTGTGAAAGTCAGCTTTCCTAAAGTCAAGGATTTCTGCATTGCTGACTGATTTGCCAGCTTTACGATGGATAAAGCAAGTGATCAGCTCGTGATCAGTCACCAGGCTTCCCTTCGATCCTCAGGTCACTGACTAGATCATCCCTTTTAGCCAGTGCCAGATCCAGCAGTGCCTTATCTCTTGTCAGCCCATAGACTCCTGTGGCCATGACCCATAACCAGAAGGACTGAGGAGAAAACTACCTGCACCCCCCAACCCTCTGAATCCAGCCCCCAGAGACCTGTAGTCACTCATGACTGGCCAGGATTGCTCCAAGCTGTGTCATTCATGCCCACATGGATGAGGAGCATGGGCTAGTCCTTGGAGGGCAAGATGAGTTTAGGAATCCTCTCTGCCACATCCCAGATATGGGCCCCCGGGAGGCAACAGACCAGGGGGTCAGGGTAGTAGATCACTCCCTCTGTCCCTCCCAGGAGGGAGTCGCCCACCATGACCACCCTCCATCTCTTCTTAGGGGTGGCAGCAGAGCCGGTGCTTCTGCTGATGTCTCTGCTGATGGTGTGAGCGGTGTGTACCTGTTGCTCAGTTCCGAAGGAGGAGTCACCAATAGTTCCACTGACAAAGTAAAAATGAAAATGGGCACTCACACCTATGCTAAGTACAGACAGTCAAAAAGCCGGAGGCTGAATTAATTCAGTCTTTCCAGGTTAGTCTAAGCTGCAAAGATTGAACCAATAAGCAAATGAACAGGCCTTCACTTTTGATTCAGGAAATGCAGCCACATGCCTGCAGTGGCTCAAACCAGAAGCTGGGAGATACTAGAGCATGGCTCTCTGGCAAATAGCCAGCATGGACTGTGTGTTTGCTTCCTCTTCTTGCTGCCCCCAAGCTCTCTGGGATCTGCAGTCCACAATCACAGCAGCAGGTCTCTACAGGGTTGTTCCACCATTTCCTCTTTCTGCCTCTGGGATTTGTAGTCCACAGTCATAGCCAGCATTAAGTAAGCCAGCAGGACCGCTCCATACACAGGGGAAGAGAAATTTAACCCCCCTCCCTGGCCCCGGATCCCTGCTGCAGTTTTCCTCAGGGCCAATGAGCCAGCCAGTAAGGCCAGTGAGCCAACCCTCACTGCTCCAGCTAGGGAGCAGAGAGGCAGGGCCAGCCTAGGGCTAAAAAGCATGCTGGGATGCTGGGGGACTATGATTTAACTTGAACCAGGAAGGGGTCTGGGACAGAAGTTTCATAAACTGTTTTGACCTAAATCAGTTAAGTCTGATACTACATTCAACCAGGTTTATCTTAAACTAGTTTCAGCTATTTTGAAACTGGTTTATGTGCAGTGAACTTCTGTTCTGTTACAGGTTTAAACCAGTTTCTGATCACTTACACCAATATATGTGTAACTTCTGTCCCTAGCCCTATTGCTTAGCCCCAAGCAAATATCATCAAACTACATTGTATGAATTACTGCTGTTA
>NW_017729032.1:150301513-150303799 GCF_001723915.1 Gavialis gangeticus
ACACCAATATATGTGTAACTTCTGTCCCTAGCCCTATTGCTTAGCCCCAAGCAAATATCATCAAACTACATTGTATGAATTACTGCTGTTAGAGACATATACACAGTGTTTCTCTCTCAGCTAGAAATTTTGGACCTAAACCACACAGCTGAAAAATTCAAATCCCACGAGACTGCCAAGTGCTTTTTCACTGTCAAAGATAGAATAAATGATGTTACTTGTGAAGACAGAGCAGACCAGATCTGATTTAGTTCTTGCGTTACACTGACAAATGAATTCTGTCCCTGAACAAAATCTCCTTGGTCTTTTATGTTGTAAGTAGAACTGCTAGAGTCTTGGATAAGCTCTTCACAGCTGTGTAAGGGTGCAGAAAAGGCCTGAGGCAAAAGCAAGATTTATCGTTTTTTATCAAAATAAAGACAAGGTAGATATTGTTGCATCACAAAGACTACAAAGACTCATCATTTATTTATGTATTTATTTACTTATTAGCAACACTTATCCATGGCTCCAGGTGCTTTTACATCATTAAAATATATACAAGACCAGGATTAAAAGTCACAAAATGCATAGCAAATGGACCAACAAAAATGTTGATAGTCCTACTCATAATAATTGTAATAATAATGAAAAAACATTGATTTAACCACCCACGATTTTTAACCCCTCCCTTATCAAGGGCACAAGTGTGCACTAATATTTAACAAATTTCAACTTTGAAAACAGAAAATGTTCTGCCATGATCCCTCCCCTCTCTCTCCAAGCTGGATATAGTTAGTATCCTGACACCACCCCCCACTCCCCACTGACAGCAAGAACAGTGCACAGGAAGGGAGGCTGGCTCTATGGTAGCCTGGTTCCATATAGTTTAGAGCTTTAATTTTAACACAGAGCAGCCTGTAGAATATAAGGGTCTGCTGTTGTCCATGTGAATCACTACTTAATAAACAGGTAGCCACCAGATCCAAATCCCACAATTCTTATTAAAATTAACCGTCTTTATTAGAAGGTAATTTATTTGATATATTTTCTGTGGATAGACTCTCCAACTTTTGAGTATATTTGTTACTCAAAATTATTTAATGGATTTCTGCAATGATTTATCCTTGGCCAGAAGAATGTTTAAGCTGCAGATTTTGCAATCCAATCTACAGTTTAAAGCTGGGACTGTAACTTCTCTAATGTTAGGTAATTGCAATTTACATATGTAATTGTAACTTATACAGCTGTAGCCTATGTAACTAACCAATACAGCATGACATTTTAATTATATACTTGACTGTAATATTGACATGTTGTGCTGTGCATTATCCACTCATGGAGCCACACCATTTGATTTATACAACAAACCAAGCCAGCATCAATTGCACATATTATAATGAAATATACAATTCACAATTTCCTGTTGGTGACTGTCTGTGCATTTGAATTAAATGTTTGCTTTTCATGAGTATGACACATGGGAATTCTCCCCAACAAGTATCTTGCTAGTAAAGCTCAAGTGATTGCATATTCATAGAAAATAAATATGAAAGGATTAGCAAGGCAGTTAAATCAAAGTTCTTGTTTGAATTCAAATAAATATTTATGGGCTGTGTTTTCCATTATTCACTCATGTCTGGTCCTTACTCAGTCCAGGAGCTCCATGATGCCAATTGCTGTAGCTAAATGACCAGTCACATGCTACAAGTAGTAAGTAGGTGCCATGGCCAATTTGTGAACAACTCATAGGTCGCTTAGTTTTTCACAGCTATTTGATGGGTGCTTAGGAATGAGAACAACAAAATCAGGATCAGCCTGAAAATGATCAGTGAACCAAAATAAACTAGGGATAATGTCTAGCACTGAGAAGCATGAGTGAGATTCCATTCCACCTGTTAGGAGCATAAGAGGACTTAGGCACCTAAGGATATGGACAAATGTCGCATTTGTCACACCATGGTCACAGGACACAAGTTTTTGTCTCACAACAGAATGTGAGTGTACAGACCTATATGGTCCCTAACCCTCAACAAACCAGACTGAAAATGCACCAAGAGGAAGGTGGATTGTTTTGTTCTAGAGCTCCTCAAAGGATGCTTGCATGTTTGTCATGATACAGCACCCCCCAGCAAGTGGCCCGGGCAGTTTTCCAGGCATCCCAAATGCAGCACTTCCCTCCCCTCACCCCATCCACTCAGTGCAATCACTCTGGTACCCAAGGAGAACTCTGCTTCCCAAGTATGACAGATCACAGGTGGCTTCACTCACCTATTCATTTCCGACCACAGAGACAGAACAACTAGA
>NW_017729032.1:150303810-150304215 GCF_001723915.1 Gavialis gangeticus
CCTTCCGACCCTAGAAACTATGAAACTATGAAACTATTCGGTTCTCCCTAGCCATGTTGTAGCTTGAGGTTTGTGAACTGGTGATCAACTCCCAGAGGACATCCCCCAGGAACAGCACTAGTGCAAACTTGTCAACCCAGGGGCACAATTGGGACAGGCAGCAATGCCACTCAAAGACCACTGTGTTAATGACACTGTGTTAATGAGTTAATGGATGAAACCCAAAACTGAGCCCCTCCCTGTTTGGCTTGGGGTGGGGAATACCTGGGGGAATGGCTTCTCTTCTATCCTACCAGTGAGTAGACGTGGAAGACGGTATGCAACGTGCATTGCAGAGACCAACTGGTGGCTTCAGGAATGGTGTCTCGAGGCGGGCTTTGTCTTCCTCAACCATGACCGGCACAT
>NW_017729032.1:150304882-150305748 GCF_001723915.1 Gavialis gangeticus
CTAGCTTCCCAGATTAAGAACAACAAGAAGTCCTTTTTTAAATACATAGGGGGTATAAAAAAGAAGGTTCCGGATAATGTGGGGCCCCTGAAGGACACATTAGGAAATTTGGTCGTCACACCAGACGACAAAGCCAACATATTTAATGATTTCTTTGCCTCCATTTTCCTGAGCAGGGACCGGAACAGTCACCCCCCTGCTGGGCCCCCCTCAGGGCCCAGGGGAGGTGCACCTAGGCCAAGGGTTAGTGAGGAACTAGTTAGGGAACTTCTGGAGGGACTGGATGTATTCAAGTCAGCTGGTCCGGACAATCTCCACCCTAGAGTACTGAGGGAATTGGCTGAGGTCATTGCAGAACCCCTGGCACGGCTTTATGAGTGTCACAGGGGCACTTAAATGCCCTGTTCCTATGAAGGGATAAGGGCAGCTGCCAATCCTCAGGGCAGCACAGGTGCTGGTTGCTGGGGCAACCACACTGGTCAGGTGACCAGAAGGGGGCAGGGCCGGGCTTTTATAAACAGCCCAGGCCAAAGCCTAAGGGGTAGTCCCCCTCTGGCAGCCTAAGGAGCAACAGCTTGGGTGCAAAGCTCAGCAGAGCAGAGCAGAGCGGAGCGGAGCAGAGAAGAGAAGAGCAGCCTGACCGCCTGAGCGGCTGCAGCATGGTACAGGGTGGAGAGAACCCTGACAGAGAGGCTTGGAAGGTGAGCCACGGTGGCACAGCATATATGTTCTAGTCAGGGGGTTTGTTTTGAGCAATAGCCGGTTGGCTTAGGGCTTCATGTTCCCTAGTTTGTTATTGTTGGACTGGAGGACTGGGAGAGGCTATAAGGGGTGGAAGGAGCCCTCATAGGAGCGCCCCAATGGAG
>NW_017729032.1:150310748-150315417 GCF_001723915.1 Gavialis gangeticus
TTTGTTATTGTTGGACTGGAGGACTGGGAGAGGCTATAAGGGGTGGAAGGAGCCCTCATAGGAGCATCCCAATGGAGTGGGGGTTCCTAGTGCAAGTGTGGGCACGATAGTTAGGTGCCAGAGAGGGCACACTCATACGGAATGGGGGGGGCCAGGTAAGGCCACGGCCACCTGAGCTCTATTGGGAAAAACCCAAGCAGGGCGTAAGACCCAGATGGTGGGTCAAGGGGGCCAGGCACGGCTACGGCCACCTGAGCCCCAACCGTGAGAAGAGCAGGTGACGAGGCCCAAATGCGGGTGACCGCGGGACATATGGGAGGCAAGCCCTAGTAGGGCACTGTCTGTAAGAGAGAAGCCCCAGGAGGGGGCTCATACCGGGAGAAGCCCCAGGAGGGGGCTCATACCGGGAGAAGCCCCAGGAGAGGGCACATACTGTGAGAGAAGACCCAGGAGAGGGCGCACTCTGAGAGAGGCCCCAGGAGAAGGCACATATTGAAAGTAGAGAGCCTAGTAGGAGTGAACATTCGGGCAGAGGCCTTTGAGAGGGCCTCTAGAGAAAGTAGATTGGCGGGATAACGTCTGGAAGACCTGCAAGGCTTGGGGCGTGCTAAAGGGGAGGCTGGAGTCATGCGTAGCCCATAAGGCCGGGGGTGCACCAGGTCACTCCTTACAGAGTAGAGGCCAAGACAAACATAGCACCGTGACCGAGGGGACAAAAGGCAGCCTCCCTTATAAAATTATATAACAACAAGAAATGGCGGGCGAGAAAGGGGGTGCTGGATCATCTACTTGGCATGGTAGGGGGCGCTAGAGAGATCACAGCCGCTCCTAGGCCCCACTCCGTGACAAAGTGGTGCATTGGCCGGGAAACCAGCCGTACACGGGGAAGAAACCCGTGTCCCCTTTAGAAAGGGGAAGACCGAACCCCAGGTTAGGCTAAAGGATAGACGTGATAGAAAGAGAATTTTTATCACAGCTTGACAGGGGGAGATGAGTAAAGATACCCATTGCCCAGAAATCCTTAGCAAGACGCAGGCCCTGAACCAGAGAAATGAGGTCAGGGTTGTCATGGCGCAGGAAGGGTTTATGGAGGGTCAGGGTCAGGAAAACGTCCTCTGGCAACTTAGACTTGAAGAGTTGTCTGAGAAGGCAGCCCAGCTAGAACGTGACTTAGCCCTAGCGGAGGCCCAGAAGAAGGAGGCTGAGGCTAGGGCTACGATGCTGGAGTGGCTAGGAAAGAAGGAAAAGGGAACAAAAGAAACCAGGTGCCTGATGGCGGAGGAGGCGGAGAAAATTAGGGAACTAGAACGGCTGTTTGCCCAAGAGGCCCGGAGGGGTCAAGTCAGGGAAGAAAGGCTGCAGAGGATGCAGGCCGAGATGGACGCCTGGATGACACAGTCTTCGGAGGCAGGCGTAATTCCGGCAGGAGAACTGCAGGAGACGCAGCGGAAGCTGGAAGTGGCCAGGGGTGTGGTAGCAGGGCTACAAAGGGAAGTCCACTCTCAAGTGGACCAGATAGAAGGTCTGAATGAAGACCTGTAGAGATGGCAGGAGAGATGCTTAGGCGCCGAATGTATAGTTGATCAGCTGCAAGAGGAGCTAAGTCTAAACCGCTCCCAAACCAAGGAGAACAGTAAGGTGATAGCACGGGAAATGGAGAAGATGAAGGGTTTTATGGGAGACCACGAGACGCTGCTAGCAGAAAGCAAGAAGGAGAATAAGGTGTTAAGAGTGCAAGTGCAGAGCCTGAGGATTGAAAATGAACATATGAGGGAACAGGCTCAGTCTCTGGAGACCCTCCTGAAAGATGGCCAGGATCGTGAGACAAGCTTAGTTGCAGACAACAAACAGCTACAGGGAGAGACACAGACCCTGGAGGAAGAAATACAGGGGCTGAGGGAGGCCAATGACCAGCTAGCCCTGGAAGTACGAAAGGTCAGGGAAGCTGAGGGGCTAAAAGAGACACCCGAGCAGAGTGGGAAGGGCAGACCTTAGAGATTACGAGCTCAATAAGGCAGAAACTGGGAGATCTTGAACGGCAAGTAGCCAAGGAAAGGAAAGCCGTTGAGGTCGGGATGAGCGAAAGAGACGCGCTTATGAAGGTATTGCACCAAGTTGAGGCAAACGTGGAGGAGGTATGGCCTAAAATAGTACAAGGCCTAGAGAAAAAGGGGTGTCCCACTGCTGGGAATCTGGAAGACCCTAGAGAGGGACCGGGAGCAGAACAGTCAGGCAGGAGTGTTAATGAGGAGGGCGTGATAACTGAGAAATGGGAGGCCTTAAAGAGGGAGTTCTGTCAGCAGCTCAGGAATATTGGGACCTCAGATGGGACCAGTGGCAGGAACATCACGCCCAGGAAATGAGCCAGATGAGATGCAAAGGAGCTGTAGGTAGGCGTGAGATGCCCGAAATAACCGGCTTAATAGAGGGAGAGGTCATAGGGGCAGACAAATGTGTTCCCCCTCGGAGGGAAACCCCAAGCACGATATATAGAGGAAAGGCGGTGAAAATTCCTAGCCCAAGGGGGCCAAGGACAGAAATAGGCTCCGTGAACAAGGGAACAGTCCAGCCCAAGAAAGAAGACAGAGCTGAGGGTCTGGGGGGAAGGAAGAAAAGGCAATCAGTCAAGAAAAGACCTCAGCTGTATGTGCATGGCCTACCCCGAAAAATCAGATGGAGGACACTAAGGAGGATCCTTGAGGCCAAAATAGGACGGGTGGCATATGTAGAAGTTTATGAGGGGCCTGGAGGGAGACCCACGGGCCAGGGGAGAGTGGAGTTCTGGAGCGAAGAAGATGCCCAGAGGGCACTGCGTCGCCAGTGGGAGATCTGGGGTAAGCTCCAGGATATCCAGGATGAGGGGACGAGATCTCGAACCCAACAAGTTACCGGGGAGAAAGGAAGGAGACTTCGGAGAATAGGCAGAAATTCAGCCAGTGAAATAGGCAATCTACCAAGGTTAGCTAATGTGGGGGGACTACCTGTGGCGGGTAAATCCCAAGAAATCCCACACGGTGCGCCTTGGGGAAAAGGCGAGTTGGGGATGCCTGAAAACCTCCGCCTCCAGAATCTGCGCTGCTGAATGCCTGAAGAAAAATCAAGAAAAGAGCTCGGGAGGAAGACCACCCCTCGTGAAGTGGAAGAACGGCCCCGGTGAGTGAGGAACTTAAGGGGGGAGGTACGTCACAGGGGCACTTAGGTGCCCTGTTCCTATGAAGGGATAAGGGCAGCTGCCAATCTTCAGGGCAGCACAGGTGCTGGTTGCTGGGGCAACCGCACTGGTTGGGGACCAGGAGGGGGCAGGGCCGGGCTTTTATAAACAGCCCAGGCCAAAGCCTAAGGGGTAGTCCCCCTCTGGCAGCCTAAGGAGCAACAGCTCGGGTGCAAAGCAGAGCAGAGCAGAGCAAAGCAGAACGGAGCAGAGTAGAGAAGAGCAGCCTGACTGCCTGAGCGGCTGCAGCATGGTACAAGGTGGAGAGAACCCTGACAGAGAGACTTGGAAGGTGAGTCACGGTGGCACAGCATAGATGTTCTAGTCAGGGGGTTTGTTTTGAGCAATAGCCGGTTGGCTTAGGGCTTCATGTTCCCTAGTTTGTTATTGTTGGACTGGAGGACTGGGAGAGGCTATAAGGGGTGGAAGGAGCCCTCATAGGAGCGCCCCAATGGAGTGGGGGTTCCTAGTGCAAGTGTGGGCACGATAGTTAGGTGCCAAAGAGGGCACATTCATACGGAATGGGGGGGGCCAGGTAAGGCCACGGCCGCCTGAGCCCTACTGGGAGAAACCCGAGCAGGGTGTAAGACCCAGACGGTGGGTCAAGGGGGCCAGGCACGGCTACGGCCACCTGAGCCCCAACCGTGAGAAGAGCGGGTGACGAGGCCCGAATGCGGGTGACCGCGGGACATATGGGAGGCAAGCCCTAGTCAGGCACTGTCTGTAAGAGAGAAGCCCCAGGAGAGGGCGCACTCTGAGAGAAGCCCTAGGAGGGGCGCGCTCTGGGAGAAGCCCCAGGAGAGGGCACATATTGAAAGTAGAGAGCCCGGTAGGAGTGAACATTCAGGCGGAGGCCTTTGAGAGGGCCTCTAGAGAAAGTAGATTGGCGGGATAACGTCTGGAAGACCTACGAGGCTTGGGGCGTGCTAAAGGGGAGGCTGGAGTCACGCGTAGCCCATAAGGCCGGGGGTGCACCAGGTCACTCCTTACAGAGTAGAGGCCAGGACAAACATAGCACCGCGACCGAGGGGACAAAAGGCAGCCTCCCTTATAAAATTATATAACAACAAGAAATGGCGGGCGAGAAAGAGGGTGCTGGATCGTCTACTTGGCATGGTAGGAGGCGCTAGAGAGATCACGGCCGCTCCTAGGCCCCACTCCGTGACAATGAGCACTCATGGTGCTCTGGTGTGGTCCCAGAGGACTGGAAGAGGGCCAACGTGGTTCCCATCTTCAAAAAGAGGAAGAAGGAGGACCCAGGAACTTATAGGCCAGTTAGTATTACCTCGATCCTGGGCAAGCTTTTTGAGAGAATTTATTCTGGCGCATATCCACGAGGGGCCAGCAGGGGAGATCATGCTTAGGGGCAACCAACACGGGTTCATCAGTGACAGGTCTTGTCAGACCAACCTGGTGGCCTTCTATTATCAGATCACCAAATCATTAGATGCAGGGGTA
>NW_017729032.1:150320417-150321861 GCF_001723915.1 Gavialis gangeticus
AGGCTAGATATCAGGAGGCGCTACTTCATGGTCAGGGCGGTTAGGATCTGGAACCAGCTTCCAAGAGAAGTGGTGCTGGCTCCTACCCTGGGGGTCTTTAAGAGGAGGCTAGATGTACACCTTGCTGGGGTTGTTTGACCCCAGTACTCTTTCCTGCCATGGCAGGGGGTCGGACTAGATGATCTACTCAGATCTCTTCTGACCCTAGAAACTATGAAACTATGAGGAGAAAGGCAGTGGAAGGGAATTCCTTGGGGCTGTACCCTGGGATGCAGGAGGTGAAGGGGTTCATGAACTTACCATGGTAAGAGTCTGCAGGCACAATGAAAGAGGTGGCAGAGATAACTTTGCAACTTACAACATATGATGATGAGTTCTTCATCTTATGGCAGTGGTAGGGTGGTAAACAGAGACTGCCCATTTTGCTGTTCCATTTTCAAGACAGACTGCTGCTATGGACAGATCTGCCACCTCTAGCTCTGAAGATGCCTCATGGTCAGAGTGTGAGGGTGGAGCACAGAGGGCTGCCAAGCAGAGGAGGCACCATTGGTAGATGAAGATGGAGATACTGGAATCTCTTGTTGAGGGTACATGAATCTGGGTTGCTGAAGCCTCAGAGTGGCAGAGGTGGATGGAGTTCTACCAGGGCTGATATGCAGCCAAACACTCTTCCATGTGGCTAGCCAGAAATCCACAGCCATCTGCAAAGCAGTGGATAACTGCCTCCTGTACCACGGATTTAATGCTGGAGGCCCTGAGGATGGAGTTGGGAGTGAAAGTTGTGACTATGCTGACCCTGCAGACAGAGTGCATCCTGGGCATTCTCCACATAACTCCATGGTATCAATCTGCTGGCACTGCCTCCAGGTTCCTGATCACCGATGGGCAACCAGAGCTGCTAGTTCCTGCAACCCATATCTGTATCTACTCCCCAATCCTGGGGCATGCAGCAGGACCTGAAATCAAGGTGGGCTACAAACCCCTGTACCAATTTGCTGCACCAGGCCACAACTCACAATGGTGGCTCATCACTCATCAGCAGTGGTTGGCAACATCAGCCACCACTGCAGAGTGGAGAAAGCCACACCCTGTCAAGCAGTCAGGTAACAGCCAATGTCAGCCCCCTCCCCGCAGTAGCAGGCACCAACAACAGCTCAGAACCCAGTGCACATGTACACTCTTTCATGGAGGACATTAGTTGGGGAACACAGTCCCTTCCCCCCCCATCACATGGTCCTGCCACTGGACCTAGTGTAGATAGTTCTGGGCAGACAAGAGGATCAAGGTTGCCAAGTCTGCTTATAATAAGCAGAATTGGGTTTGTTTGTTTTTTAAAGTCACTTTAATTTTTTTAAGTCACAGGTTGCAGTTTTTGGGGGTTATTTGGAGGTCGCTTATTTGGGGCTTTTTTGTAATACATGACAAACAAAAAAAGTTATAGTTC
>NW_017729032.1:150321872-150323215 GCF_001723915.1 Gavialis gangeticus
AAAGTTATAGTTCAGGGGTGGGCAAAATGGCAGATCCAGCCAGTGGCCAGACTCCATTTCCTGGCAGCCCCTGTCTGTGTGGTTGGGGCAGGTTTCCTTGGAGACCCCAGCAGCAGCTGTGCTGTGATAGCAGGCCAGGGTTTCCATGGAGACCAGCCCCAACAGTGCTGGCAGGGGGTTCAGCAGGGCACGGAGCTGCTCCAAAGCTAAGCTGGGATCTTGTGGCAGTGACAGCATGGTTTGTAGCTGAGGCCGACCCATGATCTGCAGCCTGCCTCCCCTGGGCAGGGCTGTGCAAGCAGTGGATCATGGCTCTGCCCTGGTTCCTTGCAGCATGACAGCGTGGTCCAGAGCTGGGGCGGAGCTGCGATCCACTGCCTGCATGCACCTGGGTGGGGAATGTCAGCTGCAGAACATGTCTCTGCCCCAGGTCCGGACCATGCAATCACTGCTACAAGATCCCAGCCCAGCTACAGAGCAGCTCTGCACACAGCCTGCCAGCAGGGTCAGCATTAGAGAGGGGCTTGGGGGGTGCAATAGCCCCCAAAATTCCCCATAGCCCCCTGTTGGGTTGGGCGGTTGTTTTGGGCTTGAAATGGGTTGGGCTTGTTTTCAGCTTGTTTTTAAAGGCAGTGGCACCTCTTTTTCTCGTGAGACTTGGCAACACTGAAGGGGACATGGGGTGTGTGGGCCTTCAACCTATGACACTTGACACTCCAGGTCACCACACCATTCAAGGGCAACCAGTAAACAGGAGTCTATAGGTTCCTCAGGGACAGGAAACCCTCCCCAGACTACCTCCTGCACAAGCCCCTTAAAGTTTGCTTTGTTGTTTTCCTGGTCTTTGGCTGTTTAGTTTCTTGTTTATTTTTGGGCTTGGGAGTTTGGCAAGGAGTACACTTTTTTTTTTCTTCTGTTTGTTCAATAAAACCCACTCTGGTTAGGGAAAATTGTGGTTTCCATTACTGGAATAAGAAAAACATGGCCAGTGAAGCCTGCTCCGATTACGGGGCAGCAAAGACTGCACCACCGAGAGAACTTGTTACAAGCATAAGGAGAGGCATACATAAAGCTTCTTCAGTGGGTGGTATGCTGACACAGCAGCTGCTGGGCTCAAATCCAAGCAAGGAACCCATGATCCCTTTCCACACCCCAGCTGAGGTCACAGTCTTCACCCCACTCCAGAACCACCGTTCCCATCTCCCCTACCTCTTACTCATACCCACACTAGCATTGACTATGAGATAACGTGATTGCAGTTGGCAACATCTAATAGAAGAGATGTGCAAACAGCAAATGCACACAGTGGTCGCATGCCTGCCTGGCTTCTGCTCCCTATAGGC
>NW_017729032.1:150323226-150351451 GCF_001723915.1 Gavialis gangeticus
CCACTCCAGAACCACCGTTCCCATCTCCCCTACCTCTTACTCATACCCACACTAGCATTGACTATGAGATAACGTGATTGCAGTTGGCAACATCTAATAGAAGAGATGTGCAAACAGCAAATGCACACAGTGGTCGCATGCCTGCCTGGCTTCTGCTCCCTATAGGCCAGTACCTACCCCACGTTTCAAAGTCTATCAAAGTATTCTACCAGGGTATCCCTCACATGTAGTGCCCAGTGGTTGGTCTCTTCAAGCTGCTCAACCTCCGAGGCACTGGCTTAGTCTGCTTGTCACTGCTTCCCCTGCCCAGGCCCTGGGAACAGACTTCCCCTTGGTCTTGCAGTTGTTATGCAGAATGCAGGTAAAGTTGATGAAGTGAGGCGCACAGTGGTCACTGGCATTCAGACAGAGGCCCCCCAGTGACTTCCAGTGCACCTTGAGACACCCAAACATGCACTCCATAGCCATGCAGCAGCTGTTGAAGCAGTAGTGAAAGACGTCCTTATGCGAATACTAGCAGCCTGTGAATGGCTTCATCAGCCAGAGCTATAGCAGGTAGACAGGAGCCCCAGTTAGCATTGGGGTACAGTCATCCCCTCCACCTCAACAGTAGGAAACCCACAGGAAAACTCTGGTTGCTTTATCATTTCAGGCAGCCCAGATTTCCTGAATACCCAGCTATCATGGGCCTTAACATTGATGTGTATAAACGTCCAAGGTGATCCACTATGCATCACAATTAAGAAAAAACTCTTGCAATTAATGAAGTCCTGGGCACAGTGCATACAGGCAAGGATGGTGATATGGGTTCTGTCAACACAGTTTGGGAATCCCATGCAGGCCAAACCAGCCGCAACCCCCCAGGTTGGTGAGGCAGATGAACCATGGTGCCAGCACATACTTGATCACCAGGCACACCTCCTGCACGCTGACCCCACCATGGATGGGGATGATTGCTGAGGATGAACTGGTTGGCCAAGGACTGGAGGCTCTCAATGATAGCGAGTATCAGTATCACAGTGGCAACTTGCTTCTACATGATCAGGGGTGATCCCATCCCAGAGACTATCCCTGCTTGTACTTGTCAGTACAGGCAATATACTTTGATCTGGGTCAAACTCAGTGCCAAGCTGACCTGCTAAAAATGCTATGTCTGTTTGCACCCTAAGTGCAATCCTATTCCATTGTTCTAGAGTCCCTGAAAAAATGTTCATACAAAAGATGAGATGGGTCTTTCTCTTCTTCTTCTTTTTGTGACTCAGTTTTAAGGGCAAAAGGATGGTGTATTACAGAAGTACATACATTTGGGGATTTTCAGGGACTTGAATGGAGTGGAATAGAACACACGTAGGTGCCTAAATTTGCTTGGTGCCCAAGAGATGAAACAGGATCTGGCCCCATGTGCATCCTTGCAGAACATCTCCAAGTCAATGGAGCAATATAAAAGAAGCTGCAGAATCATGGACTAATATGCAATTTGGTAATATTGAAGCTTCTTACTGTCTGTGTTATAATGGTTGATTTTGTAACTCATACTTATGGAAAAGCATAATATATACAAACATAAGGTACGTGGGGTATCCTTTGATGTTAGTGGCATATTTATAGAACCTGCTCTATTGGACATTAGTGAAAAAATATCCTATCATTTTGACAATGGGACTTCACTAGGAAAATAGAAAAAATGTTATTCTTATAAATAAATACTCTTAATGTTTATGGCAGGAGTCAGCAACATACACAGCCAGCTGGCCAAATCCACTGAATCCAGCCCACAGAGCCAGAGGGCTCTGCCTGTGCTTGTGCCTGCACCAAAGCTGGGCAGTAAGGAGCTGTGCCAGAGCTGGGTAACTGGAAGCTGCATCCATACCACTGTTTCTTCTTCCTGCCTTCCTCTGGGAGGAGGGGGAGGCAGCATAGAGGGAAGTGGCAGCAGCACAGATAGCTTTCAGCTCTCTGACCCCAGTTCAGTTCACTACTGGCTGGAAGCTGAGCCCATACCACAGCTGGAAAACTGTGGGTGAAGAGAAATGGCGGTGGTGAAAGCACAGTGACTACCTGTCTGGCCCTGATCCAGGTGCAGGCAAAGTCCCCCCCTACCAATGCAGTGCCAAAGCCCCTCAACCTGCCTCAGACTGGAGCTTGGTTATTCTGGCCCATGGCTTGTAAAGGTTGCTAGTCACTGGTTTGTGGGGGGGCGGGTTATGATTGTTTCTGCTGAGATGAATGGGGGAGGCATAAGCTGTCACTTCCAAAATATTAAGGCAATGATACAATTAGCAGCGACTTCTGACTATGAGCTGAACATTGGATATGTGTAGTTCCTGAGGATGTAGGGCTTACAGAGGCCCTACCAGCCATCTTTTCTTTTCATAAAAGAACTGTCGTCATCATTTTTAGAAGAACTAAAGAGGCTGAATCCACTTAACAAAACTTACATCAGCCAGTTGTGATGAAAAACAGGGCAAAATGACAACTCTGATTTTCAAAAGGTATAAATTAACATTTTTGTAGGATTCAGTATAAAAGACAAGGAGGATTTAGCAACACAAGGAACATGAACTAATATCTAAATGGTTTAAACAAAAGACAAACATAGCCCCAAACTTCTCATGGCAGCTTTGAATAAACCAATTAGAATTGTGTGTCTCAGCATGGCACTTTCTCTGTATCTACTACTTGTTAAACATTTCATGCAAAATTATTATTAAATGTGATAACATACATTACAGATATAAAAGATGCTGTCCTTTCCCAGTAGTTTACTGTCTAAATGAAGATAGGTCATGTTGCACTATGATAAAGTGTGAACGGTCAACAAAAGTACAGAGGTTACAGATAAGAGATTTTGAAACTATTTGTAGTGTTATGATTTTATCATTCTCCGTCATAACAAACTATACACAAAATATATTCCTTTTACATGTCCTTTTGATATGAAAAGTACAACCACTCCAAGAAGTTGGTGGTGAAGTTCTCTTGTCAGATTAAATCATAGGCTATATTCTATTAAAAATTGAGGCCATTTTTTTCAGTTGTTCTAATAAAGGTCACTTGTAAAATTATTAAGAGATAATTATACAATTGTCTAGTTAAGGGTAGTCTTAGTATACTGAATGGATGTAATGGTAGAGTGATGATGGTATTTTAGTGTAGCTCAAGAGGTATGAATCTGAGCCTCCCACTGACTGACCCCAGTCAAACCAGCTGTAAATGCAATGGTCATTTGGGATGCTGGGTGAAGACTGCTGGACACAGTGCTAGTCATAGGATGCTCATGTGTGCTGCTGGCTACAAAAATGAGTGTGCCTTAATCATACTAGTGCAATGGACCTGTAGGTTTAGGTCCAAGACCTTTGCTTTTCTTATTTTTAATACTTTTAAGGTTTTTGAGAAGCATCTTTTAGATGCTATTGCTGAAGTATAGTTAATACACTAAATGAAATATTTGTCTCTAATTTATTTTTTGAATTTGCTTTTGCTAGGGTTGCATAAGATCAGCACAACATAAACAATAAATTTTTAATTTTTTATTTAGAGAGTAATATATATTACAACTTCCCAGAATGCAATGCTTTCCTACAACTGCTTTATGTTTTTAATCAAAATAGCTTGCAAACAGAGACCAGGCAAAGGTTTTTTACCATATAGGTAAATAATGCTCTTGAGAGGAGGCTAGCTGAGGTCTGGATGCTGGGGATTAGAAATCTGCATTATTGTGGTAAGCATGGTTGCTGTGAGCTGTGTAAGTAGCATAGCATCCTTGCTGTGATCTGCTGGACAGTTTATGCTTAAATAGGCTTAACTCCAAAAACATCCGTACTTCTTGACAGTTAAGATCTGTATTTGTTTGGGGACTGGAAAGGATACAGAGGAGAGTGTTTTTCACCATTTCAAAATTCTCATAAATGGACTTTAAATAAAACCTTTTTCTAAGCAGGTCCTGACCCCAATGCTTCTATAACAGCTAATGGCTTTATTACACATACATTTCTGATGCACAAGTCCAGTCAAAGAATATTTGGAAGTAGTCTCCTAAACAGGCACAGAAACTAATGTTGAGGCTGCTGTTTTATTCACCAGCCTCTGGGATCAAACAGGTCCTTTGAGTGACTCATCATTGTTTTATATAAAGAAAATTGTATTTAGTAGCTATTCAAATAAGTGCAACATATGAAAATGAAGCGCAGTTATTACCTAGAAAGGTAATACATTCATGAAGCTTACAGCATAACCATTGCTGTCAGACAATCAGTGCCACAAAAAACACAAAAAGAATGAGACACATGCAGTCATTACCATTTAGACTTGGAAGAGCAAATTCTACATCTTGTGCCAAACAGAAGCGAACATGTTGCCTCCTTCATCCTGTAAGCTTAATTTTAGCCTCTTCTAGACAGAAAGGTAGTAGCTCTTACACATATCGCATTCTCCAGGAATCACAGGGTAAACTGCTTTACCACACTGATTAGGGCCAAAAAAGAGGAACATACAAAAACTGGTGTCATCAGTGCATTGAAGAGAGACACTACAACTCCATGTTTTTATCACTAACCCTCTTAAAGGTTTTGTATACACGTTGAACAAGAAGGCTAACAAGGCAAAACCCTGTGAAACATGGCAGGAAAAAGTCCTTGAGCCCTCAGAAAGGAGGGAATATAGTCGTTCAAAGAGATCTTCATGGACGCTGGTAGAATCTGCCTTTGCCTTAGAAAGAGCTTGTATTGGCTGATCTCAAAGGATTCTGGTAGATCTAAATCCATCAGTCTGCATACTTGGGTTTCATTTATGGGCAGAAGGAGATCAGCAGCCAGCAATACCAGTGCTGCTTCTATATGCTACTACAGGGCTGTCAAACTGGCAGCACATAGGTTGCGTGTGGCTGGTGGGGGAGTTAAATTACAGCTCCCAGACTCCCCCTCCACACCCCATGGCTACTGTCTTTTGGGGGTCTCCTCTCCCTCCAACTTCCTGTTCTCCACCCCAGAGGTAGGGCACTTTGGCACAGCCAGCAGTGCTGGGGGAGCCTGTGGTCTGGGGTGCCTGAGAAGCACAGTGAAGAAGAGCCCATGGCTGGCAAGGTGAGGGTGAGGCAGAATGCCAGGGTGCATGGTGCAGCAGGGGTGTGGGCACCTAGGTGCAGTGGGATTGTGGATGTGCAGATGTGCAAAGCAGCCCAGGAAATGCACAGTGCAGCGGAAGAGATGGCAGAGAACACCGTGTCATGCAGTACACTGGGCGTGGGGATGCTGGGGCATGTGGTACAGTGGGGAGAAGTATGGCTGGGGAGAGACCTGGGGGGCACAGTGCTGGAAGGGAGGGCATGCAGTGTGTGGCCCTAAGGGCCCATGGTCCTTCCTGGTGCAGCTTCTGCTAATGCAGCCCACAGGGCATGTGGCACCCAACCACTTAGAGGTTGGGCAGCCCTGTTTTACTATATCCAGGACTGAAATTGTACTGTCTGAGTGAGAGATTTGGGTACATCATGTACTGCCAGAGTTGTTTCCTTAGAATTTTCTTATTGATCTTACCAAAAATGGGTAACTTGAGAAGGGACACTAGTTGAGGGATTACCAAGAAATAGATAGATGCTTTATCAAGAAACAATCACTGATTTAAGAGAACTTTGCTACAGGCCCTATGCGTCGCTGATAGCGTCATCTTCATAGGAGCTCTAATTCATTAACATACTGATTCACCAAGCTACACCTATTCAGTAAAGCAAATAAGCTAAGCATATACCAAAAGGGAAGCACATCCTTAAGTATTTTATTGACCTTGGACAAACATAAGCACTTACTAAAATGTTTTGTAATCATTCCTCTGGCTGCCAGATATTATACGCCAGGCTGAGATGATGTGAACTTGTCTCAGGCCCTTGCCTGAGACATCTTTGCTATACTAAGTTGCATACATCAGTAGCCAGCAGCCTTTTCAAACCATGGGTTGCAACAACCCAGCTCTGATCCAATGTGGACCGGGCAGCTTCCACAGCGGCGGAGGGGCTCTGCCTGCAGCTGCACCAGGGTCATCCCATGTTGTCTCTGTTTCTCCCAGGCTCAGCTGGAGAGTGAGCACAGCTTCTAGCCAGTGGGAATCTGCTCCATGGCTGGCAGCTTGGTTCCTGCTTCTGTGCTGCAGCTGGCGGGGGGGACGGACAAGGGGGAGAGAAAGGGTACAGGAGAAGGAGAAAAAGGGAAGGGAGAAGTGGCAGTAATTTGGATGCAGCTTCCAGGTGCCCAGCCAGCACTGCGCCCCACCAGCTGGAAGCTGCACCCATGCCACAATCGGAAGGAAGCTAAGGTGGTGGAGGGGAAGAAGCAGTCTCAAGGGTACGGCTGGAAGTTGCTCAACCCTGGAGTAGCTCCCGCCTGCTTAGCCCTGATACAGGCACTCGTGTGGGCATAGGCAAAGCCCTGGGTCTCTGCAGGCCAGATCCAGTAGCATTGTGAACTGGATCCAATGGCTCTGTGGACCAGATGCTGCCAACCCCAAGCATACATCTTTGAGTGCATATCTTATGCAGGATGCAAAGAGTTCTGCCCCCGTCTCACAAGCAGAGACCCTACAGTAAGAATGTAAGAACTGCCATTTACTGGGCCAGACCATAGGTCCATCTTGCCCCGTCTCCTGTGTCACACAGTGGCAGAGAGTGAATGCTGAAAGGGAGAGTGAACAGACTCCAGTGTTTCTCAGCATGTCAAAATACTTATGTTTTTGGTGAGGGTGGCAGCAACTGCCTTTCTGGGGTTTTGTTTGTTTATTTGTTTGTTTTGCTGCTGCTTCAATTGTTATGGCCCAGAAAGATAAGCTCTTTTGTATTTTTTAAACTCTTGATTTTTTTCAAACTAGAGTTGAAATTTAGCCGAGATGCTCAAGATTGCTATTCACAGTAAACTGAGCAGATTGAGATGACAGCTAATAGCTAGGCATCATTAAAATATCAAAAGAAAAAAATCAATCCTTTTAAAAGGTTCTTTATATAGATGCCACTGTATTCCTGGTAGGTCATCTAGTGGAGATATGAAAAACAACAAAAAATGTAGTGGATGAATTATTTCTTGAGGCAGCATTTTTTTACCTTTTGCAGACAAGGATTTTGTTCAAATTTTGACTAACCCCTGCAATTCTTCTGTTTGAAGACCAAATAATGCACTGTTTTAGTTTCCTACCTCTCATGAAAGGAAAGAGACTGTAACACAGGGAGCAAAAGAGCCCCTTCAGTTCCCCTGGGATAAGTGCTGGCGCTCTCTCTCTCTCTCTCTCTCTCCCTCTCTCTTTCTCTCTGTGTCTGTTGCTGTCTCTCTCACACGCACACACATAGCAAAATATGCCTCCATCCTCATGACCCTGAGGAAAGATTGTTACAGTCCCAGCCCAAGCCTCTCCCCAGCCTCAGAGAAACAACAACAGAACCAGCAAAATCTTCCAGCCTCCCACAACCTCGTGCTGCTTTACATTATTTTCGCTGCTGTTGTCTTCACTGCCTCCCACCCTGGCCCCAAAGCTGATGGCTTTGGTTCCCTTCGTCCCTTCCTTTATCCTGCTAGACAAAAGGCAATAGACATGATCAGGTTCTGTGTTTCCGCTTTAAAAAATCCCCTGCTGTTTCTCCAATACCAAATCCTTCACCCATTAATGTCAAAGAAAGTTTTTTTTTCTCATGATTTTTATAGCATCTCGCCTTGATAGAATACAAAGATATGCTAATATGGTCCAACTCAAAGCCACTTTATATTTTGACATTCACTTCAACTGAAAGAGGATTAAACCTGTAATTCAGAACACCTTGATCAAAATAATAAGCATAAATGGTTTGTCCAGAGCTCAACATATATTTTAAGTGTATATATTACAAGATTATAATGCTGTCTATAACCAAGTTTTTCTTTTAACAATCCCAAGAGCAGAAACTGATTTATTTCATAATTATGGTGCACCCAATTGACAACTTAATTGTAGCAAACATTCTGTTTTAAAGAACATTTCTCCTAATTCCATGTGTGTCAATTATGAGGTTGTGTTATATAAAGAAAATATTTTAACTGGTGAGACTGCCATGCCACCCTGGCCTACGCTGATTATGCACAAGCAGTCCTATTTATTAATCTTTTCTCATAAACAGTGCCCATGAAAAACTTGATGTCTTTAATGTAGTCAGTAATACAGAATTAAATAGTTTCTTTAGTACCAGCATAACTGTGACCCTGAATCCTGCAGTTGTAACTGTGCAGACAAGGCCCTTAATTTGAGAGACACTATGCCAGCAGTTCTCAGCCTTTTTAGACTTGAAGCACTCCTCAGTAAACTCAAGCTCCCTCCAGATCAGACTCTAGGCCCCCTCAGAAAATACCAGCTCTTAGTTTTCACTCATTGTTTGAGAACAGAAAAAAAACAGAGTAATTCTGTTGCTAAGAACTGAGGAAGACCACAGTGGGTCAGGATATTTTTGACACTCTGGGTTTATCTTGTGAACTATGTTTGCACAGCTAGACATGCGAACATTGTGTGGCACCTCATGGCACCTTTGAAAAGATCTCAAGGCACCCCAGAGTGCCATGGCACCCTGGCTGAGAATCACTTCACTATGCCAACATAAGCACATATGAAAATATTTGCAGGATTAAAGCCTAAAGTACTACTCATCAGAAACTGGGCACAAATTCTAGCCATAATAGGACCTTCTTGGCACTGAATGAAATGTTCGCAAATGTGAATTCTGTATAACTAACAGGTACGAAAGCAATTTATATGTAAGTACAAATATTGCATAAAGGCACTATGCTATAGGAAGTTATTATCCAGCAGTACAGTTGCACTACTGTATAATAACTGGATAACATAAGCCCTGCTTTAATACATTTCTGTAGGTATCTAAAACATTGCTTTCATTGTTTATATGAGAGTCCCTTAAACTGTTCTAATTGCTAAATTTCTCTTTGCTATAGACAGATGAAAAGGCTGTCTGCTCCACTGAAACATTGTAAGCACTTTTCCATTGCAAGCATCCATTATGCAAAATGAGTGTTACCACCATGTGACTGACAAAAATAAATTATATATGGCCAGAGCATCTAAAAGCTTCCTAGTGGACAGAACTGCATTATATCACTTCTGCTTCTCAGAAACTCCTGTGGTTTCTTTATGTTAATTAACTGTTAGTACCACAGCAGAAAGGTTTGGCAAAGACAGATTTGCTTTATTTGTTATGACATGAAGATCAAAGCAAATATGTCACTAGGCAGAAATGTTAAGAGGAAAAAAGACATAAAGGACAACTTGAAGGTAGAAATGTTTTATTTTATATTCCTATATTATAGTCTGCCTTTTAGGAAGCGGTACACGTGCATGTGAGGTACCACATATGTTGTTTTAGTATGTGGAGGTGTGATACTGTGTTGAGGCCTTGATGAGAAGAATCCTTTGTGCCCACATGGTTGTCAAATCACATGCTTAAATGCTGTCTCCTAAAATAGAGACTGCCCTACATAAACTGTAACCGGAACAGTTAGGTACAATAGTCAATGACTATGTTTATTAACAGCCTGTTTTCTTCCAATGTAGACGGCATATAAGCATCCCAAGAGACTTAACTTTGTGAGAGGTATGAAGCTCTAGAGCAACACCAAAATGCTGAGGTAAATCAAAATTGCAAAACTACACACTGGCTGTTTAATGGCTTTCTAAGTGCAAGGCAGGCATAGAAGTGGAGGCAGCCTGACAAAAGCCCCCAAACACTTATGTCCAATTCCATGTTTATTTTCTTAATACATATGTTATTAAAGAAGATGCTCACAGTACTGCAATGCATTTCCCAACAGAGGCTTTCCGGGCTAGCACTGGAAGGGAGACAGCCTTCCCCTTTTTAGTATAGATATAGCTTTCTCTTTATAGCCTGAGATGTCCTTACCTGAGCCCAAGTCTCTTCAGTCTGCTGTTCCTGTCCAAGGATATATATACACTGCAATCATTCCTGTGATGACTAGATATTATAGACCTATCTGAGCCAGCTATAAATCAGGTGAGTTGGGCACTGGTAGTAGTCTGGTCTTGGCAGCACAGAGCTCAGCATGGATTAATCGCTGGAGTATTTACCCATGGGTTTTGCAGCCTGTGTAAAAAAGGCTGCAGCTAAACTGCTACTAATACTTACGTTTATCCCTGTCTTGGGCATATCCATACTCTGCTGAAGCTACAACAGTGATTCTAGTGTAGACAGATCTCACAAAACAAAGTCTTGTTTCCGAGTTTATGTGGGTGATATGCTTGCTTCATTAGTCCTGTAGTTATTACACTTAAAGGTACGTCTCTTATTCAGATTGAGTATCTTGATACTGCAACCAATGCTTCACTGTCAGTCATTTCTACATCTGAGTTAATATTTTTACATCTGAGTTAAGCTTTTTAGCTAGACTTAGAACAGTTTTCAGGGCTGTGAAATAGAAAAAAGACACAGGGCATTTTTAGACATGTACGCAGCACACGGACATGTCTTAGACATGTCACGTGCATTTGTATCAATGGAGAAATGTGCGTGAGCACTGAAAAACTGGCAGCGATGCACTTTTCAACTAAAACACGTCGAAGGTGTTTTAGTTCAAAAGCGCACCACCTCCATTTTCTCAGCGCTGGCATGCATTTTGCCATTTACACACATGAATGCGACCCAGCACCAGGCATATCAGCTCCCATGTGGAACAGACGCGATTCATTGAGTCTGCTCCGATGTGGCGCATTTCCAGCCTGTTGCAGTACGAAAAGGTATAAATGCCCACTACCAGGAATGGCTAACAGACAGCAAAATTGCAGAGGAAAGGACTGCCTGAAGAGTGGAACGTCCTTAAAAAGGAGAGAGGGTCCTTAACACCTGGGGAGTGGAAAGAGGAGATTATAATAAGCCATGAAGTCCACCGACTCTCAGAACTGTGTGAATAGAAAAGCCACTACCCTTCCCAGAAAGCTGGTTTTAAAATGTGGGAGTAGCGGGAATCAAAGGAGAGGTGCAGCTGCACCAGTGGACCCCTCCTGTATCCACTCCTGTATTCGAGACTGTGTAAACTCGTCAAAAACCCCGCAGGCGGGCCGGGCCGGGCGGCGCGCGGGAGGGCGGCGGGTCGCGCGGGTGGAACCCGCTTCCAAAGTAAACACGGGGCGGTCCGGCCCCGCCTGCGGGGATGGCGGCGGCGGCCGGGGGCCGGAGCAGCGAGCACCGCTGCATCACGCAGTGGTAGGTGCCGCTCCGTTGGCCCTGCTAGGGGGCATTAAGGATGCCCAGCTGGGGTGGGGGGTGGAATATCTCCAGCAGCAGGAGGCAGCAGGGCTGTGTCCAGCAGAGCACAGGGGTCCGGGTGCACGGCAGGGCCCGGGGCAGGTAGGGGGCCCAGGATGCCCTCACCCTGGCACCCGAGCACCCGTCTTTTGGGCTGGCCGTGTCCTGGAGGGAGCTGAACCCCCTTGCTGAGGAAGCCACGTGGCCAGTGCCGTAGCAGGGAAGTTTGGGGCCGGGGGCACACAGACCCAGGGGGCACGTGCCTCCCCATGCTTGCCTGCACCCCCCACCCTTGTGGCTCTGTCCCTGCCTTGGCTGGGCAGCACCTGTTGGTGCCCCATTTGCTTTGGCGCCCAAGGGGGTTGCCCCGCTCCCCCCCCCCCCAACACTGTGCATGGCATGGGGGTGGCTGGTTGAAGGGGAAAGTGCCCTGGTGTGGTTTCAAACATACATGGGTGGATACGGGCAGGCTGGCCGTGCTCAGGGCGGCAGTTAGAGGCCCAGATCCAACAGCGAAGGCGGTATCAGTGGTCTCTTGATGTTATCTTTGCTGGGGGGTGGATGTGTGGCCAGATGCGGGCGTAGTGGTGGACGTTCTCCTTGGGTAGAGTCATAGCGAAGCAGGGATGGAAGGGACCTCCAGACATCATCTAGTCTAGCCCACAGGTCACAACCCAAAAGTGGGTTGCGAGAATATATGAAAGGGCCACGAGCAAACTTAAAAAAAAGGATCAAGAAACTTTAAAAATGGATTCTCCTCTAAAGGAGAAAAACATGGGAAACCATGGCTTTTCCCTTGCTGGTTGACAGGCTTCAAACTTGCAAGGGGCTTCTTGGCACCCCCCTGCCCTACATTCTCACCCCCTGCTCCACACACTGGGCGGCAGGGGGCAGAGGGTAGGGAGCGAGGGGCAATGGGTCAGGATTGGCCACTGATGTTTACAAATGGGTCCTGATACAAAAAAGGTTGAGAACCACAGATCTAGTCCAACCCCTTGCCTGAGGCAGGATCAGCGCTACCCAAACCATCCCATAGAATCATCATCCAAACTCTACCTAAGACTACTATGAACCCTGATTCAAGACAGTCCTAACACCCTAACCCACCACAGGTAAAGCAGGGCCATGGCAGCCAATGGGATTTTTAATTGGACTTTCCAGATTTCTATGCCTCTGTCTGTCCCACGTCCTGCAATTCCCAGTTGGCATAGCACAACTTGATGGGAGGAGGGAACCCTGTGTAAAGGTGCTGGCTTTTTTAAAACCTGGGAATGGAGGGTAATATAACCTAATAGTAAATCAGCATACCAGCAGTCTGTCAAGAAAAAAAAAGTGTATAAAATTGATGTTACCTGTAGTTTGACTATTCTAACCATCCCCTGTATAGTTTGACTGTTCTAACCATCTGGCTATTCTCTGGAAATGTTTGGTTTCCTTTCTGTTTCCCTCCATCATTTTTGGGCTGATGATCCATCTTCGGCAGGGGTGTGGTATTTGCTTTCTTAATTAACTATATCACATCCACCATGTTTGATTTTAGCTTTGAAAATGACAGCACAGGCCATCCTCAGACTTACGACACAATTGGTTCCTGAAAACTGCTTCTTAAGTCAAAACGTTGCAACTCGGAACCGATTTTCCTATAAGAAACAATGTTATAAATGGGGGATTGGTTCCTGAACCAAGGCCCAATACCCTATTTTCACCAAAAATAACCCAGAATTTTGTACTCAATCAATTATAGATGAGTAATATAGCTACATTAATGTATTTCTATTGTAAATAGCAATTATATTGATTTGGAAGGACCTCTTTGAGGGGACTTTGCTGGACTTTTTGAAGGGCTCTTAGTTGGGCTTTTTGAAGGGTTCTTGGCTGGAGTCTTCTCAGGAGTCTTGCTTGCAGGTTTTTCTGGAGTCTTGTCTGCTTTCTTAAAGAAATTATCTAAGGAAGTTTGGACAGATGTTCTCCAGGGAGAGGGGTGATATGGCGACCTTGTTCTCTGGCGTGGTGTCACATTGGATCAAGCATTGCAAGTCAAAATTGGCATCAAAGTTGAAACAGGGTGTCAATTTATAAATGTTGTAAGTGTGAAATGTTGTAACTCGAAATGTTGTTAAGTCGAGGACTGCCTGTACAGCACATTCAGGGATATTGAATTGACACAATCTACCAACCTCACCTCTTGATGTGCCCTATTATAGTCTTTTAATGTGTTTACTCTTCCACACCAACCCTCTGCAGGGTAGAGAAATACTATTATTTCCATTTTACAGAAAGAGGGACCCAGATACAGAGAGAAATTAAGGGTATACCTACACAGCAAACCCCAGTGTAATATGCAACTTAGCTTGAACTGAAAGAGAAAAAAAGATACTAATTAGCTCTGCTGAAAAGGAGGCAAGGAGGACTGTGCTAACCAAGCTGTTCTGCCTTTGATATGTAAGCCATCTTATACAGGGCTAACTTTGATATCTTTACACAGTTCTGCTCTATGCCACCTACACAAACCCTAAATGACTTACTGAGAATAACACAGGAAGTCAGGCAGAACAGAGGACAGAATTTAATTCTTATACCAGCACCCAAATCACTCACTGGCCATCCTTTCTCCACAGTGAACATGTAGATCACCCCTTTGTATTCTTTCTGGAACAAGTTTCTAACATTTTTGTTTGATTTGATATTGGGTACCCTGGCAAAAACAAAACACAAAGCTTTTGGTCCCCATATAATATGTAGCATCCCCAGAAAAAATGGAGTCCTTTTAATGTACTTTTTGAGAAGCAGTTGAATAAAAACTTCTGCCAGAGAACTAGCCAGAAGGCAAAAGATAAATCCGTACATGCCTCCCCTGTTTTCTCTCTCTTTTCTTTCTCTCCCCCACTTCTTTTTTGATTGACTTTGTTTTAATTCAGAGGGGCAGGTTGCTTCAATGTGTGTCATAAATAGCCATATGCTGGGAATATTGCAAGTAATATGTGAAAGCTCTCTTCTTGAGCTTCTCTTGTAATATAGCACTTTGGTACTTGATCTGCATTTTGGCAGGTAGAAGGTTTTCAGTTTGTTGTAAGAAAAAGAGAGAGACAAAGTTTAATAGATAAAAAAGTAATCAAATACCATGTTAAAGATAGCTGCGTGCAGAGACAAAGCTGTTAGCCAAAACCATTACTGAAGTACAAATTAGTCTGTTGTGATTCCATTGACTCAGGAGGTGTTATACCTAGGGTAAATTTGGACCCAGGCTTAATGTCTGAGTTTTACTTACTAGAGTTTGGGGGTGGGGTTTTTTCTAAAAGAAAGGAGGATTAATGGATATGGGGAAGCAGGGCATAGTCTGGAGTCTTACCTATAATGAATCCTACCTATGGTATGTTTTCAGTTCCCATGATGGAAGAACTCCCCACTAAGGCAACGTGCCTACTCCTTGTCCCCTGCCTATCTTTGGCGCTGGTTTCTCTTCCCTGCCAATAATTGTGAAGCAGTTTACATCAGGTGATGAGGAATTGGCAAAAAGCCCAGAAATAGCTTGGGCAGGGAGATGGAGTAAGCGGTGCTATCGCATGGCCTAGCAACATGAGGCTGCCTGGTTGGTTGGTGGGAGCATAGACTAAATTAGGTGAGAGCCAAGGTGTTTGAGGCCTCTTTACAAGGGAGAGAGCAGATGTGGGAAAAAGTTAGAAGTCCTTCTGTAGGAAAAGGATGGGCAGCAGGAGTAGGAAGCTGAGCTGAAACAGGTCCAGTCCCTCATCTTAGAATAACTCAATGTTAATATTGCTTGCTCAGTTATAACAAATAGAATCTATTGCAGTCAATCAGATAGTTGGAGACCTTACCCGCTACCTATTGATAAAAGTTAAAATGATGAATGCTAGCTAGTCTGAAGCTGAGCTATTAATAAATAAAAACATGGAATGCTGTTTTAAAACTGGCATTCATGTCTAAGCTGGTACCTATGATAAATTCTGTTTTCTAAACCAGTGTGAACATCAGTAAAAGTGATGTTGTCAGTAACTGGCATTCTGCTGTACCAACATTCAGCAGATAAAATAATTAAATCTACTGAACTCATTTGGCATAACAGAAGTAAAGTCACTGTAATAGAACATTGTCACAGGATCAGTGTGTCATGCTTTGAAAATTAATTTCTTCTCTGCCTCAACATTTATTTCCCACAAATGCTTCAGCTTTGCATATGTATTTGTGCTGCAGGATGCTATTATCTGCTGACAGTGTTTAGTTCTTTTGGCATTATGTCTTAAATAAAGAATATTTTTGTCTGGCAGTAATAACAACTTAAGCTAATGAGAAAGTAAGATCAAATCTTCCTCACCTTACTCACTTGAGTAGCTTTATTTATGTTACTAAGATAACTCAGGCAAGTAAATTAAGCACAACTGGCTAGTCTAGATGTGCTTAAATATTAATGGTTGGTCCAGGAGTGCTACTTGGGGCATCTACACATGCATTAATGCACCTTTTCTAATGTGCAATAAAATTTAGTACTTCCAGGGTGAGATACTAAATTAATGTGCATTAGGCTGCACTAATGTGCGGTAGCACATTTGCACACTTTTTTTAGTGACAGTGCACAGTAGACTGTTTTACTATGCATCAGCATAAACTCACCATTTTTACATGACACTTTAATGCACAGTAAAATAGTCTACTGGACATTAAAGTGCACATGTAAACGTGCCCACTAAGTAGTAATTTCAGGCCAAATTCTGTTTTCTTTCATACTTGTATTGCAACTGTTTGGTTTGCAGTAGTGTATGGAATTTGGCACTTGCTAATCTAGTGGGTTCTAATTTTTATGCCTAACCCAAAATATCCTGTGGTACATTATTCTTAAAGAGAAAGCAACTACCTAATATACTACATTTATTATAGTGGAGGATTTGTAGCTTGCACCATACATTAGAAAATCATTTTTTCCCCATTTTAGAGACAATGATTTTACGTGACAATTTTAACCTCATTGTGATATTAGGTAAACTATATTTTATCATTAAAACCTGTACAGTATCTGATGGCATGCTGCTCAATAAAGTATATTCATATAGACTCTTTGATACAGAACCCACCGTATCTTGAAGTGGTAGTTTCAGGGAACCTGAAAGTAACAATGATGTACCATTGCCTACAGAATATGGTTCTACTTAGAATTAGTAGACCTGATTCTGATCTCATTCACACTGCTGGAGATAAGGAGCAACTGAACTGAAGTCAGTGGAGTTGCACCAGTGTAAATATGGTGCAATATCAGAATCAGGCAAATAACCTTCTTGTCTTGATATAAACTGATCTTCTTGTACCATTTAATTTTAAAGGATTGCTGATCATTTCTACATGTGTGAAGGATGCAGCGTACCTCGTTGTCTGTTATATGAAATGTACAGAGAGAACTGCAGACATTATGATCAGAACCAAGTAAATCCAGCTACATTTGGAAAGGTACAAAGTGTTCTTCTTTACAACAGATATATTATAAAAGATAATGCATCAGGCCCTTGTAGAGGGCCTTGTGATTATGAATAGAAAAAGTTGTACAAAACATGAAATTTGGTTTGAAAGTTTTTTATTTAGTTTGTTAGTATAATTTATAGACTTCCTGAATGTGCAAATTTGTGTAAAGATACCCTTATTTTGGATTAAGAATGGTTCATTTGTTTAATTTAATCTGGTCCTTCACAGGATTAGGTTAAATCAAAATAAATATATCTTGAGGAATAAGACATACATAGTTATGCCAGTTTAACTAAAGTGGTTTTGAAATATACGTTATTAATTGGTCTGAAGACAAGACAAGGAGAGAAGTCATGATTTATTTTTCAAGAGTTTTTTTTCTCAAAGTGTGTTTGAAGCCAAGGTAAGTTTTAACATTGACTTCATTGAGGCCAGAATTTCATCCGAGACAAATAGGGCCAGATTCTATTCTACCTGTTAAGTATTTAAGTGGACTTGACCACCTAAGTGCAATTTCATTCCCCCCCCCCTTCTGTCCCCTTCCCCATTCATGTCTCTGAAAATCCATTAATCCATCTACTTTTGTAATACACCATCATCTTGCCTTTAAGGCGAGTCACAAAATACAGTGAGAAGTCCTCATGCACTTATTTGCATTTAGTGCTGTGCTGCAACTCTTGTTGCAAAAATGGCCAGTAACATACTGTTCTGTATTAATAGGAGCATGCCTTGTAAATTAAGTGATTCTTCCACTCTATTTGGCACTGATGAGGGGTTACTTGGAGTACTATGTACAATTCTGGGCTCCACACTTGAAGAAAGATGTGGACAAATTGGAAGGAGTCTAGTGGAAAGGAGCAAAAATTATTAGAGGTCTGGAAAACATGATCGGTATGGAAAGGCTGAAAGACCTGGGATTATTTAAATGAGAAGATTGAGGGGAAATTTGATAACAGTTTTCAAATACCTAAAAGGTGATTATGAAGAGGATAGAGACAGATTATTCCCTGTTGCAGGTGCTAAAACAGTAAGGAATGGTCTTAAACTCCAGCAAGGGAAACTGAGGTTGGATATTAGGAAGAATTTTCTCACTATAAGAGCATTAGAACAGGTTATCCAGAGAGACTGTAGAATCTTGTCTTTTTTTGTTATGTTAAGTTTTAAGAGCCTCTTAGACAGACTCTTGACTGGAAGGGTTTAGTTAGGGACCATCTGAGTAGGGCAGGGCAACTAGGAAGGTGCCCCAGATGCTGACTTAGGGAGGGTGGGGGCAGAAAAAAAAAAAAAAACACTGCTGCTGTAGGCAGACAATCACACTGTCAGTGACAGGAACTAGAAGTCACCACTGGCCCTGTGTGGCAGCTGCTATAGACACCTCCCCATATTTTTACACTGGAGGTCAGGGATGACCCTGCTTTGGGCAACGGGTTAGACTAGAAGGTCTTCCAAAGTCTCTTCGAGCTCTTCTTTTCTAAGATTCTGAGATTCATATATAACCCTGCTTCATGCACAGTTGAAGTTGGAGCAGTTTTGCTACCTTTGTATTGTTCCTGGATTATGCAGTTGTCCACAGTGCTCCTTACCCTTTTGAAACTGCTCTGCTTATGAGTTTGTCCATGCCCTGTGTAAGCAGGTTGCTAGAAAACTAGGTATTAGTTTGAGAATAGGTGCCTGATAGTGGCAAGGATTAAATATGGAAAATGTAGCAGATAAGTCTTTTTAAACTTTCATGTGAATCACTAAGATAACTCTGTATCTTTTGGGTGTTTTATAGCTTGTTCGTTTAGTTTTCCCAGATTTGGGGACCAGAAGGCTGGGCACAAGAGGCAGTGCCAGGTATGTTGTATTCTTGTTTTACAGCTGTTTGAGGAATAATAAATTAATCAAAAACAGCTAGATATGCAGCTCTGTTGGCGGGATACAGCAATGGAGGTTTGCACCAAATGTGTGTAATTAATCACAGGAACAGTTCCAATGGGATTTACAACAGGGTTCTCCAACTACTGAGCAGCTGGGGACTGCAAGCCACACTACTCATAGGCCTTGGGATGCATGCCATGCAGGTTTCCTGATACCCACACTGCACAAGTAGCAAGAACAGCCTCCGCAGTCACCCCCCTGTGGGGAACGTGGGCACCTCCTCTCTTGCCCACTCAGCCACATGGGCAGCAGACTCACTGGACCCCCTCTTGCCATGCTGCCCTGCCCTAGAAACCCCAGACACCATAGCAGCAGGTACAATAGTGTGAGTGTCAGCTGGCCAGGAGTCTATGGACCATGTTACCCTTTGCTAGTTGGATGTAGTTCAGGGGCCACCAGTTGGAGCACCCTGATTTATGATGTCACCAACAAGCTAAAATAAAAGTTCATTTAGCAAGTCACCATATCCAAGCTATTTTTATTATTATATATAAATTTAACTTCAATTTCTAAAACACCAGGTTCATTGGCTTTTAAAGCTCTGGCTTGTGTCAAGCCGACAGAGAGGCCACAGCCTCGCAGCCCCATCTATAGCCCCAGAGGCATTGTGTCTCAGGGCGGCACAATGATCTTTGGGCTCAGATGAGCACAAAAATGGTGGTTGTGACCAGCCCAAGGGCAGGAGGCTGTAGAGGCAGGGAGCCTCTTCTTCCCTGCAGAATCACAGCTAGCTCTTAATGGAACAGTTATATTAATTAAATCTAAAAACCACAACCCAGCCTGTAGCAAGGCACTGGGATGTGCCTGCTTCTCTGTGAGAGCAAGCAGACTGAGAGGCTGCTTCTAGGTGGCAGAGAAGAGCTAATGAGGGACTCACCTGACCAGAAAAGGGCTCAGACTGGAACTACATAAGCCCAGAGCTGGCACTGGTCAGGGAGACTCTTCCCAGCAGCCATGAAGTGAAGAGCTCTTGGCTCCAGGATAGCAGGACTCCTGAATGGACCTGGATTTGGTTAAACTACACTGCAGGTCTGGGGAACAGAGGCAAGTTCCCTGGGTAGAGAAAGGTGGGATTACAGGCAAGTGGCCTTTGTTTTAGGTTAACCCCAGAGAGTTTGAGGTGCCTACTAGTGGTTCTGAGACCCTGGAGAAGGGGTTGCATGTGAGCTGGGACTAGAGGGTCTGAAAGTTTGGAGGATGGGCTGTGTGTGGGACCAGAGGGTCCAAGAGCCCAATGGGGCCAAGTGTATAAGCTAGGGTACAGCCCCGGGCTGGAGGGTATGCTTGCTGGGAGATAAGCAAAGTTTGCTTTCTTAAAAAGAGGCAGAGGGCTGCTTCTGCTGTTTGTGTTTCTGTTATAGCTCAGGGACTTATGGTTTATGTTACTGTTTACATCGGCAGTTTGGATGGGGACTGTAAGGGGAGGTCCTATTAGCGTCCATGGGACATGCAATAGCTTTGAGCCTTGCCAGGGGCTCAAGGCCCGAGCTGTTGTTAAGCCCAGAGAAGGGCAGAGTGCAAGGGCACAATGAGATAGGGGACCGGGGGCCCACTGCTCTAGAAGAGTGCAGCCATATGGGGGCCAAGGGGCTTGGTGCTCAGAGGAGCGCAGCCATACAGGGACCAGGGGCCCCTGCGCTCTAGAGAAGCGTAGCCATATAGGGGCCAAGGGGACCAGTGCTCTAGAGGAGCACAGCCATACATACAAGGGCCAGGGGGCTCAGTACTGTAGAGGACTACAGCCATACAGGAGCCAGAGGGTCTGGCACTCTAGAGAAGTGCAATGTGGGGGCTGGGGGGCCCAGCAGACAGGGACCTGGTGACCAGGGGGCACAGATTGAAGCTAGTGTCTCAAAGCCAGGTCTGACACCATGGGCCTAGGCTAGAAGGCCTAGCGAGATTAGAGGGGCAGAGGCTGAAAAGGCTAAAGTCCTGAAAGACAGAACAACATTATAGCAACATCCACAAGGCTTGGGGTATGGTGTCGGGAAGGAAAAGGAGCCATGCAATTTTCCCTTATGACTACAGGCATTCTACAGGGGCCTAGTCAAGCTGAGAGGGATCTGTTAGGCCTGAGGGCTGGATTGAGACCCAGTGGGAAATTATTAGGATTAAGGCTCACTCTCTAACACCTGTTGGCAGCCTCCCTTAATTAACCTTTGATATTAAGAACAAGGCATGGTGGGTGAGCAATCTAGGGAGAGTGACAGTTTAAGCTGGACAGGAGCTCCAGAGCTGCTAGGGGGTTTCCACAGCTGCCTGTGTGGCCATAAGACCTGTGACAGATCCCTTGACAGATTTCTCCACAGTTGCCCTTTCCCTTAGCATAAGGGATAGAAAGAATTGATTCCAATGGACCTTTAAACCACTGATTTGATGTCCAAATTTATAATCATCCTTTGTGCATCTTAACAGGGAGAAAAAAATTCTGGTCTTCACAATTCACATGAACATTCTTAATAATAAAGCTGACAGGACCTCTGGTAAAATGTTGACTCTGAGACTAATCTGCTTTTACTTCAATATTATAACAAGACTTCTGCAAGAGTGCCATCCTGTCATTGGCTAGTGCAGCTAAGTTCCTTATACCAAATACCAGGAGCTTACAGTACAAGCCCTATGAGGAGAGACTGGAGGACCTCTTCAGCCTCCACAAGAGAAGGCTGAGAGTTGATCTTGTGGCTGCCTACAGATTCATTAGCAGGGCACAGCAAGGGATTAGAGATGCTCTGTTCACCAGGGCGCCTCTTGGGGTAACAAAGAACAATGGTCACAAACTGACAGACAGCAGATTTAGGCTACACATCAGGAAAAACTTCTTCACAGTGAAGGTGGCCAAAGTTTGGAATGGGCTCCCAAGGGAGGTGGTGCTCTCCCCTACCTTGGAAGTCTTTAAGAGAAGGCTGGATGGGCATCTGGCTGGGGTCATCTAAGCCCAGCACTCTTTCCTGCCCAGGGCAGGGGGTCAGACTCAATGATCTGTTGAGGTTTCTTCTGACTCTAGCACCTATGAATCTATGAAGTGTAGGATCAGTATAGTGGAAGAGCTGCATCTCCACATCCTCAGTCTGCTCTTGATGCATTCCCCTAGCAAACTACTTCGATTGCATTCGTGCCAGCAGAGTGTTACGCATGGAAAAAGGAATTATTTGCTGGCCATTTACAGTAAAAATATTAACTCATTAAGTACTGTTAGCCATCCAGTATATATCAGGCAAAATGGTAGTGTGAAAATGGTACTGCAGGAGCTAGGCAGTAGTGTGAAAAAAAGTATGAACAGTAGTTCACATCACCACCAGCTTTGATAAGAGGTGCCATTTCAAAACACTTGAGATGGAGTACCTATGTAAATAGATGGACAAGTGATTCCCTTAATTGGTAGGTTTTAGTCTACCATGTCTGCATGCTGTGTTGTTAATTAAGAACAATTAAAGTTTTGTTTTTAAAATTAATTGTTTGTAAAGTTTGTTTTTTTTTTTAAAGATTTACAGATATGTACTTATTCAAATATTGGACAAGATATTTTTTTAAATGCTCAGAAACAGTGGAATTGTCTGTCCTTATTTCTGTTCCATTCTAAAGAATTGTCAGCTGCTTGCAGACTATGAATGAAAATTCTGTGTTGATCTTATCTTGCAACTGCATGCTGTTAATTGATCAATTAATTTGTGTGTGTATATGTATTTTAGGTATCATTATGATGGAATTCATATCAAGAGGAGCTCTTCCTTTTATGCACATTATTGCTATCTTCTAAATGAAAAAAAATATCACAGGTTTGAGTTCTAAGTGCTCTTAACTGTAAGAACTTATATTAATGCATTTTTTCATAAAGTCCACATCATTGTCCCCTGAAAAGGAAGATTAAAATTGTCCTTTCTTATTTACCAAATAGAGTCCTTAATACAAAGGCTCATGTTTCAAATAAGTGGCCAAACAATCATACAACTGCACTTCCTTGCCCTTGATTTTTTTCAATATGTAGCTATTGTGGGAAAGAAAAATCTATGCTAGATCAAATACAGAGCCTAACATGCTAAGTGCCTAAATAAAAGCGAAAATAAAAATGGTCATCAGTAGTGGCACAATCCCTAATTAAGTGTTCTGTCCATCTTCATTATTTATCAGTAATGCATACAGAATGTATTTCTACTAATACATCTTTGTGATTTATTGAAAAGCAGGCTTAATTTTCAATCCTTTGTTTCATATTTCTTACAGTTCATGTTAAGAACCATTGATATTTTGAAAATGTTTACTTTGCATTAATGTTTTAGTTAGAAAAGTGACTACAAAGAAAATACAGCATATTAGAAAATATGCAAAATAAAAAAAAGACATTAAATATAAAACCCTCTGAGAATGCAGAACAATTGAAGTGTCCTGAAACCCTAATCTGTAGGCAAAGAGCTTGATCATGCTGCTATAGAAATTGTGGGAATACTGCCATTGACTTCTGTGGAAGCAGAATTAGATCCATAATGCTTATTGCCATGACAAATCTAGACTAATCACAGTAATAAAAACTGTGAATGCTAGTGTTTCCAGGATAGATAAGTAGCAAATAGGAAATCAGTCTCCTGTTAGCCTGAAGGTGGTTTAAAGTCACATCACCCACCTCCGAAGGGAATGCCTGAATTGCCAGGTTATAGGTTAAACTGGGATGGGTGTTTTACACACCTTTTTGAAGCTGAACCTCTGCTTCATTCATTAGACACACAGACACACAGACACACAGACACACAGACACACAGACACACAGACACACAGACACACAGACACACAGACACACAGACACACAGACACACAGACACACAGACACACAGACACACAGACACACAGACACACAGACACACAGACACACAGACACACAGACACACAGACACACAGACACACAGACACACAGACACACAGACACACAGACACACAGACACACAGACACACAGACACACAGACACACAGACACACAGACACACAGACACACAGACACACAGACACACAGACACACAGACACACAGACACACAGACACACAGACACACAGACACACAGACAGTTCAGTGATGACAATATTTATTTGGGAGGGGTGGTCTTGGATTTCAGTCATCTTTACTTTTATTACTGTTTATGTATTTTAAATCAAAAAAAAAAAAAAGTCTCTTGAATATGAAATACAAGAACAGTCTTAAAAGCAGGTACAGGTTTCCCTCTATTTGTGCAGCTTCTCTATAAGCATATTTAGATCCATGATTTATTATATGCAAGGTAAATTTGCTCTTATGTCATCAGCATAGATGCTTCCCCTGCCCAAGAAGGTAAGTCTTTGGGGGGAGGGGAAAGGGCTGTGGCTCCACTCACCCAGCCCCAGCTGCAGCGGTTCCAAGAGTGCCTGGCACCAGCTGCCAACAGTCACTGGGCTGCACCTTACTTCAACTGTCCTCCTGTACTTGGGCTCACCCCAGCTCCTGGGCTGCTCTATCCTGTGGTGCAGGTGGCTGATGTCAGCTGCTCCAGCACAGGTTGGGGTGAGGACAGACAAGCAGAGCCCTGGGCGGTGTGGGGTGCAGTGCTTACCCCAACCCTGCCTGCAGCAGCCCTGGAAGCAGCCAACACCAGCTGCCAGCACCAGGGCACAGCGCATCCCAGGACCAGAGGCGAGTAGAGACAGGTGGAGCATGGCACAGCCCAGTGGCTGCAAGCAGCAGGTGTTGGCCGCTCCCAGAGCCACTGCAGCCAGAGCTGTGGTGAGTGTCATTCTGTTCCCTCTGCTTTGCTACTTTGTGCAGCCCCAGGAGCAGCACCCCTTCCCCCAGCTGTTTCCTAGTCTCAGCCTCACTCCCTCCCTCACCACCATGGGAACCTATCCCTGTTTGTTACATTGTAAAGTGGGTTTGCTTTATGCAAATTTGATTTATGCTCCATTCTCTGGGAATGCATGTACAGCATAAGTTCAGGAAAACCTGTATTAGAACCAAGGACTACTCTTCTCCTCCTACTCTCCTCAGTGGGAGTCGGGCTTCCTCTTACTAGATTTCATAGACATTAGGGCTGGAAGGGACCTCAGAAGATCATCGAGTCCAGCCCCCCGCCCAAAGGACAGAAAGTCAGCTGGGGTCGTAGGATCCCAGCAAGATAAGCATCCAATTTGCTCTTGAAGGTGTTCAATGTAGGTGCTTGAACCACCTCCGATGGCAGGCAGTTCCAGACCTTGGGGGCGTGGACAGTAAAGAAATTCTTCCTTATGTCCAGCCTGAAACAGTCTCGCAGTAGTTTATGACTGTTCGACCTCATCATCCCTTGGGGCACTCTGGTGAACAAGTGTTCCCCCAGATCCTGGTAGTCACCCCGATCAACTTATAGGTGGCCATCAGATCACCCCTGAGCCTGCGCTTTTCCAGGCTAAAGAGCCCCATGGCTCTCAGCCTGTCATCGTAAGGTCTGCTTTCCTGACCTCTGATCATGTGCATGGCTCTTCTCTGGACTCTCTCAAGCTTCTCCATATCAGTTTTGAATTGTGGAGCCCAAAACTGGATGCAGTACTCCATGTGCACTAACTAGTGCTCTCACTCCTCTGTTCCAGCCTCCCATTTCTCCCTTTTCCATGAATCTCCATTCTTTACTAGATAATGGAATAACTTCAACAAAAGGGATGGAGAATTCTTTTATCCCAGTCTAGTCTATAGCTTGGTGGTGAGGGCACTCTCCCAAGAAGGAGAAATGAATTTGAACCCTCTTATGCTAGGAAGGGAGGAAACTGGATGCCCTGTTTTCTGAATGAGTACTTCAATCACTAAGCTATATAAAAAAAGTGGGGCCTACTCTCACCTCCTGCAGCTATGCTTTCAAAGCTGACAGTTCAGCATTATTAATTTAGGAGCCTACCTTTTGGAAGAAGATTCTGGGCTGTGGATTATGAGGAGATGGAGGTGCCTGCTGCCCCGAGTAAGGTGCATATACTCTGGGGAGGATGGGATTTTAGACACAGTTTCTACTGGAAGGCCCTCATTACATCATGCTGGCTGCTTTGGATCCCATGCTGAGAGGCCTCATTCTCCCCATGCACTTTTTAGTATGGGTGTGTGAAGTGGGCAGGCCTTATTTGATTTGGATTTGGCCCGAATCAGGGATAGTGATTCAATTAGTTGATTCAGATCACTGTTCCTGATTCAATTCAGTTGAATCTGAAGGTTCGATCTTGATTTGGAGAATCAGCAATTTGGACATAAACACAGCTTTAAAAGTTTTTCTACATACCTTGAGGTACCAGTGTGGCTTGTGAATACTGCTACGCTGGGGCAGAGGGAGATTCCTACAGGAGTGGAGGGGGAGGGGGGAGGGAGAGTGAGGCGGCCACCTCCACATGCTCAGTGACAAATCCGGAAGTGGACCCTACAGCCCCCAGCTCAGCAATTGGCTGTGGAGGGACCCCCGGTGTCCCCCCTAGACCCTGGATGCACCGGTCTGTCACAGGGTGGGGTGCAGGGGCGGCCGTGATCCCCCTGGTGCCCCTACTGTGCCAAGTCTGGGCCCTAAATGCACCCTCCGTCTCGCCCACCACGTCTTTGATCTTACAGTTATCAGTGGGAGGCTGCCTTCCGACCCCCTTGTGCACAGTGCTATATTTGTACTGGCCCCTGTTCACTAGTGAGTGATATGGTACACCCCAGCCTTATGGGCCAGGCATGCCTCCTGCCTCCCCAAGCCTTGCAGTTGTCCCAGACGTTTTTATGTTGGTGTGGTGGCCCCCTCCCGGGCCCTTCAATACATGCAGCCCCTCCAGGCTCTGTCCCGCACGCCCTGCCCTCTCCAGGCTCTGTCCTGTGTGTCCTGCCTCGCCCTTTCTTGGGGCTTCTGCTTGTGTAATCACCCTCTTTGGGCTTTGAACCGCACGCCCTGCCCTCCTCGGGCCTCTACCGGCATGCTCGCCCTATTCTGGGCTCTTACACTGGCCCTCATCCCTTTATGGGGCTTCCTCCTAGGCTCACTCCATCTCAGGCTTCCTAAAGGGACTTTTCCCCCTTCGGGGGAACACCTCGTGCTCTTCCCGCTTTTGCCCTGCTAAGCCTTGCTCGTGCTCCTTGCCCTCTCTGGAGCCTGTCCCGTACCTCTTGCGCTTGGGGCTCAGGTGGCCCATAGCCACGCCTGGCCCCTTGACCCTTCTCAGGTTCCTTCGCCCTACTGGGCAAAATACCGCCCTCACGGGCTGGGGTCTCAACCCCACACACCGCGCCTCTCCGGCACTCTCCCGCCACACCAGCTGTGGCACCAATCACTGTGCCCTCGCTGGCACTGCTTGCTGTGCCCCTACTGGGCACCAGGAACCCCCCTGAGCTACTGGGGGGCTCCCATGAGGCCTCCTCACACCCCTACAGCCTCACCCAGTCTTCCAGTGTAACATCAAACCCAACGATAAACATAAAGCCCTGAGCCCACCGGCTGCAACACAAAAATCAGCCTACCGGCTATAACAGAATCTAGGCCCACCTGGCTCTCCTGTAAAGTCTCTCCATCAGGGTTGTCTCTCCCCTTGCCATATTGCAGCCCTTTGAGTGGTCAGGCTGCTCCACTAGGCTCAACTCAGCAGCAAAGCTCTTATTCCTCAGGCTGCTAGATAGTAACTACCAGCTAGGCTTCAGCCTAGCTGTTTATATAGGCCAGGCCCTGCCCCTGGTGGTCAGCTGACCCAATCAGCTGCTATGGCAACTCTCACCTGCTGCCCTGGTGATTGGCAGCTCGGCCCATATTACTAATGCCAGTAGCAGGCACTCTAGTGCCCTGCTACACAGTCACTGAGCTGGGCGGGCACAGGCAGGGGCCCAGCACACTCCCCGGCGGACCCAGAAGTGGACTGGAAGTCTGCTGCCAAGTGCACTGGGGAGTCCTGTGCTTCTGTGGGACACTCCATGTGCCCCAGCATCGCAGCACTCACAAGCCACGCTGGTACCTAGAGGTATGTAGAAAAAACATTTAAAGCTGCGTCTATGTCTGAATCGCCGAATCTTTCTGAATCAATTTAATGGGGTTCTGATTTGATTCAGAGAGATTAAAGGGTCCTCTGATTCAATTCAGATTCGGAGATTCAGCCACCAAATTGAGCCAAATCTCTGCCGAATCAAATCAGGAACCAAAGCTTCACACAGCCCTATTTTTTAGGCAGTCTAGAAGCCTCACTCTGGGTTCTGGATTCCAGCCCTGATGCCAGGCACCCATAGTTAGGCAATGCAGCACTTGCAGGTACCAACAGTAGTGTAGGGGTGTAGCTGGGTACCTAGGCATAGGGGCAGCAGTAACTTACAGTTGATGTGCGATTGTGACTGCTGCTTTTTTGGTCAGTGCTCTCCCTCCACTCCACAAATCAACACCCAATTTACCCCATCCTAGTTATGCCGGAGTTCTTTCAAGAACCTAGCGTGGGGCACTCAACTACTGTGATACTGGGGAGTGTGTGTGTGTGTGTGTGTGTGTGTGTGTGTGTGTGTGTGTGTGTGTGTGTGCCTACACATATACCCACAGCCTCCCACATCTTCACAAATTCCCCACACACATGCATGCACATCCCACCCCCAACC
>NW_017729032.1:150356451-150361252 GCF_001723915.1 Gavialis gangeticus
TGTGTGTGTGTGTGTGTGTGTGTGTGTGTGTGTGTGTGTGTGTGTACATACACACTAGAGCTCACATGTACATAAATCATTATTTAATCAGAATCTTTTAGAAGTCTAAAGATTCCAGCCACTGTAGAGCTGTTTGAACAATATCTGTTTTATACTTTTAAAAATTGAACATTAAACCTTGGGAAAAAAAATCAGAATATCAACATTCAAAATATTTCTACCAGCGCTAGGTTTTACCTATTTTTCCACTCAATGTTTTTATGTAAACCCATACAGGAGTAGGATATGGTCCATAATACCTTAGTCCGTAATATTGTATTGGATCAGAGGCATCTAAAATTGAGTTGGAATAGCTGATACATAGATTTGGAAGATTTTAACATGTTATTAATTTAGAATGAACCAAATTTGAAATTGAGCTGGATCTGCCAGGGAATCTAACCAGATCTAAGAATTATTTAACAGACCTTAAAACTGAAGGAGCAAAAAAAAAATCCCTTCACTTCATCTCACCTTCCACCCTTTTTTCCTCCCCTTCCTTCCATTCTTCCTTTGTTTCCTTTCCTCCCTTCCCTCAGTTCTGTAGTCTCTTCCTCTTCCCTTTATTCTATTTCCCATTTCAACTCCCGTTCCCACTCCACAGTGTCACCCAAATTCATTAACAGGCATGGGTCAAAATACGTTGGTAACCTTCTGATCTTGTTACCCATCCTTCTACCCAACTCTGTTTCTTTTTCTCCTTTTCACTTGCATTTTTTTCTTTATTTGTCAAGCATGTTCTTCAGGGCAGGGATTATGCTCACTGCTGTTCTCTGCAGCCCTAGTGTACTTTTGGGCACTGGGTAAACAATAATAATGTTTGCTAGCCGCAGAGTCACATAGATGGTAATATTTCCATGACGGAGATCAGACAGGTATTTACACCTAATTATCCTTGAGCTTTTATCTGGCTGCTGCTAAGCACGAGAGCGCTACTCCTTGTCTGTTTCTAGGCAGCAGCAACTCTCACACTCGCAGGCTGCCTGACTGGTCCTGATGAAGGGGGGTAGCTCCAAAACCAGCATGCTGTGCCAGTCAGCCTATTGAGCGAGAGTACTGCTGATATGTGTTGCCATAGTAGCAGCAGTACAAGATACAGCTGGCTGCCTCCTTGAGCAGAGCAGGAACTGGAAATATTCATTAATTTTGTTTTACATTTTTCAGAGACCTGCAAAAATACCAAAAGAAAACACAGCAAATCTTTCTAGTTTTGCATTGTTCTTCTTGTTCATCCACACACTTTAAAACATCTAGAGAACAAGCTAGTGATGACACCAGAGTAAAGGAGTTAAATATATTCCTGAACACTGACAAACATAAGGTGGTCCCCCACAATGGCCTTTGGTGGACAGCTTCATTGTTCTGGTGGAGCGCAGGTTTCCTGGCAGGTCATAGTGGCAGAAGGAGAGATTTCTCTAATAGCTAAGGACAATCCCACATGGATAACTTTGCACTTCCAGGCAGAGACCTTGAATTAGCCCTTGTCCTTAATGAGGAATACATGCAGACAGCAAGCCACTGTGTTGATGTGTTTGTAGTGACTTGCATTTTTAAGTTGACAAGCTGCTCCTTTTTGTCCTGGGAAGACCTTTTACAGAGTCTGTGGCAACTCCCCTATTTCTAATGATTTACAGTAACCAAGCTGTAAAGTCATAAATGTGTGGAATGCTATGGTGAAGCTGATGACAGCCCTAATCCAGGCTTCTGGTCAGTCACAAGTGCAAGTGCATATTTTTCACAGCCTTGAAAATGGCCCTAGAAACACTGAGGAGTCCAAAAAGGACCATCAAACACTAACTGATTTTGCAGTCAGTGAGCAGGTGTCCTCAACAGATGGCATTGTTATGGAGGAGGCAAGTTCTTCACACTGCTTCTCTCTTTCTGTCAGCATTACCCCTGCCTTGTCTGAGATCAGCTACAGTAAGCCAGGCTGGGGGGAGAGCTGTACAATGGTGCTGCTTAGATCTGATGTAGAAGAGGCAGTGCTGTATATTGTGTACACATTCCTGGCATTTCAGTCTGTCACACCAGCTTCCTCAGTAAATCCATTGAAATGTCAAGGATGTGGGACACCATGGAAACACTACAAATAAAGTTGAAGACATACTCCCTGGTCTGAATAATTTACTATCTGACTTAACAGTTAAAGGGTGGGGGAAGGGGATATGTTACACAATTGAAGCAATTAGGGTGATGAACAGTGCATCCTTTATTATTTACATCATTGCCATTCTTTTGTTTAGCTGGTTTGTTGCAAAGGTGTTACATCCACTAACACAACAATGAATTTGTATAGGAAGTCAAAAAACTTGAGCAGGCATCTTTGTACTTTAAAATGACCAGTATAATGCAGTTTGTATAATGGCTCAAGTTTTTTTCGTAAAACAAAGATCAGACGGACCCATTAGAAAATCAATGAATAAACTACAAATTGTGGGGCTGGGTGGCAAGGCAGAGTGGTTTTTTATCCCACAAACTGCCATGTCAGCTTCAAGCTAATGACCTAGACAGAGATCTCATTTTCTCCCTAAAGATGTAAGACACTGACACAACTTTAAAATTGTTTTTATGTTGTACATTTCACTACAGTGCAGATGTATCCAGTTCTGAGGATGTAGCTTATTATCAGAATGATGACTACACAAAAGGAACAGTGAGTGTTGGACATATCAGGCGTACTATAAAACAGAGAACCATGTGTTTAATTAGCTAAAAACCACTGTATGTCATGCATTAATGAACTACAGCTTGCCTGTGATGCACTCTGAAGTATTCTTTCTCTATGTTTAGTCTCAGTAAGTGGTTACATATTCCACCTTCCCACCCCTTCACCTTCTGCTACCAGTGTCTGCAGTGGCTATGCTCACTATGACCACCGTGGTTAATAGACCCCACGTGTAAATTTATGGGCACAGCATGATTTGTATGGGGCCTTCAAAAAAACTCACTCCTGCAAGTCTTTGGGCTAGTGAGCCAATGCCATTTCAATTTAATTAGAGTTTATTGGTATGATAAGCACCCACATACTGCAAAGGATAAAACAGGAGACATTTTTTACTAGCAGGGATTGAGAGAAAGTTCACCTACGTGGGCAAACATTTCTCTAATAACTGTGTTATTTGTTAACAATTCTTTGACATTAGAATGTTTGAAAGTCAGACAACAGGATGTGATCAGTAAAAGAAAACTGATCAAACTGAGGGAACCAAGAACAGGGGAAATGTTGCTTATTTTTGTAGAGCATCCAAATGTGGTACTCAGTGCATTACAAGTGTATGCAGTGCAAGCTGATGAAAAATTTGCTGCAGAATTTCCCTTCTATAGCAAATCTGGGTATTCTTAACACCATTTAGAATGTCACGATTATGATATCTCCACTATAGAAAATTTGCTTGGATATGTACGTCACTAAATATATCCTTTTAGTTAAAATAAATCTTATAGTTTTTTATGCTCTGGACATCTAGCCAGCCCACCCTTGTGCCTTTCACCCTGTGCCAACTTGTAATGAATAGACAGGAATTCCTCTAGGAAACTATTTGAGTGACTTGTATTAAGGTATTTCAATATAAAGTTATCATCCAAGGAGAAATATTAGCAAAATAATTTTTCTTTCTATTTAAATATAAAAATATAAGACATATAACGAATGGAATTATTAAAAAAGCAAGCTTGTAAATTGTTTCTAGCCTGGGATCAATTTGAACACAGAAAAAGATAAATTTGGAACATCTCTGACTGAATTCAGGAGATTTTCTTCTTGGGAGGAAGAACTGGGAAAGAAACACTCCTACGAAATGGTAAGTTTTGGCATTCAGTAATCAATAAAATTAGCTCTCGTCCTATGTGATCTTTTTATAGACTCTTTTGTTTGCATTCCCTAGGTTGCTTTGCTTGCTGATGAGTATTGCAGCTACTGTCAAGATATCTTACAGAATATGAGGAACAAAGAACTTGACAAGGTATCCTTTGTTTTAGCAAAATTTATTTAGGTAACAAGAATGGATTGTAATGACAAAATTGTCTCCTTGTAATTTTTTGACTTCATGACCTTACCTAAAGTACGTGGTTATGCTTAGACAAGATGAACCTAAACATTTTAAACCACTCTGGAATTCTTTTCTAACAATATGTATTTTCTTAGAATCTAATCTAGAGTCCTAGATCTGGAGCCACAAAAGGTATCTAATTAGGACTTAGGTGAAATTTAGACACCTCATTCTAAGAGTTCATGAGGTGCACCCAACAAGTTAGATACCTAAAAGCACATAAGTGCTTCAGTTTTTGTCAGTAATGTTCCCTAGGAATTAGAGGTACACTGATACATTGGTCCAATATCAGATCAGCACTGATTATAAAGAAAATTGATTGTATCGGAAATCAGCCTGCTCTTCCCAGCACGTGGGGGCTGTGCTTGGGACTGTGGGGCCACCCTTGGTGCTGTGCTTCCAGAGTGTGGGGACTGCTCTCAGGGTGGGTGGAGGCAGCGCTGGGAGAGAGGTTATGAGGAGGGGGCTACAGCCACCCCAAATTTCTCCATAGCCCCCCCCATAGCTCCCTCCCAGCACTGCCGCCACCCACCCCAAGTGCAGCCCTCATGCACCAGGAGCACAGCCCCAAGTGCTGCCCCGCAGCCCCGAGCACAGCCTCCACACACCAGGAAGAGTGTGGCACAGCCCCAGCCCCAGTCCAAGCTGAAGCCCCCCCCACCCGCACAGATCCAGGGGCACATACCCCCTCAATGCCCTCCCAGGGTGTGCCT
>NW_017729032.1:150366252-150381924 GCF_001723915.1 Gavialis gangeticus
GCTGAAGCCCCCCCCACCCGCACAGATCCAGGGGCACATACCCCCTCAATGCCCTCCCAGGGTGTGCACAGCGGTGGGAGCTGCCCCCCACATTCCCTGGACAAGCTGCGGCTCCATCTGGTGCCCAAGAACCTGCCCCAACCCCACTCCCTGCTTCACCACAGGGCCCTTGATCAACCCTCCTATGCCCCTTCCTTTCCCCCTCCCCTTCCACCACAACAAACTTACCAGCTGCTTACAGCTGTATCGGAAATCGGATTGGTATCAGCTGATATGCCTCCTTAAAAATTGACTATCAGTATCAGCTCCCAAAATCTCTATCGGTGCACTCCTACTAGGAATCTAGCATTCAGTTTCTGCATATACTGAGAATCGTTGCCATCTTGGTAGGGCTAGCATTTGTGTACCTGTTTCAGGCCTACACTAACAGGGATTCTCAAACTACACTTTTTCCCTCCCACAAATCCCCTCCCCACCCAGGGGTCCAATCTGGTAGAGCACATGATAGAGCACATGTCAAGACCACACCTAACACACTAACAGAAATGAACTCTACAAAAACACAACGACCATTCCCTATTAGAACGGCCTTTGGCCTAGTGGCTAAGGCGTTCTCCTGGACAGCACGATGTGGATTTGAATTCCTTGGTCTAAGCAGGGTCTAGAGCAATGTTTCTTAGCCAGGGTGCCACATCACTCTGGGGTGCCATGAGATCTTTTCAAGAGTGTCATTGGGTGCCATGCAATATAGCACATAGGTGTGCAAACACCTATACGTGGTTCATGAAGTAAACACAGAGATTTAAAATCAGAATCCATTGTGTCAAAAACATTCTGACCTGTTGTGGTCTTTCTGAGTTCTTTGCAACAGAACTGTTCTATTATTTTTCCATAATCAAAAAATGAGTGAAAGCTAAGAACTGATATTTTCTGAGTCCAACTAAGGATGCCTTGGGTCTAAAAAGTTTAAGAACCACTGGTCTAGACCCTAAGTCTCACCCATTTTGGGTAAAAGTTCTAACAATTGAGGCACCGAATAAAAGGGGAGCACCTTGCCACTTGATGTAAAGGAAAGAAGGGACCATGGCGTTGTTTTTGAAAGAAATGATATAGGCAGCTAACTAAGAGAGGGTTTGAGCTGCAAATCCTATTTTGTCAAAGCTATCTCCTTGCAATCCAGGGTTAGGCATCAAAGCCTTGAAAGCAGCAGAATTCAACTTGCTCCTCTCTCTAACATTTTCTGTTGGCTATCTTAGTCAGCTACCTGTTGTAAATCTCATTCTGAGACACCTGATTCTCTCCATGCATTGTATGGGGATTTAAACACTTAACGCAGGGCTGTGGACTCCAGATCAGAAGCTAAGCTCCTAGGTCCCTTTTGTGGAACTTGACCCTAGTGTCTAGTCTGAGTAGTTCAGAGAAAATAGTCTTTCCCTCAGCCTCTACCCATGGCCATGCGGTGCTATCTGTCCAGTGGTAAAATAGGCCCCTGTGCCATAATGCACCCCTGTTTTGAGGAAAGGTCTCTACAGTCCCTGTCATAGTAGCTCCTCTTGCTCTTCCATTCACAGATGTGGGGGAAGCCACAAATCTACTCCTTGAGCTCAAGGTTATCTTTTTGTTTAGAGGAACTGAACCACTGAAGCTAACAGTGGGTTCCTTGGGGTCATGGAATTAAGGTATGCATTTCATGCTACAGGTAGATTTCTTTTTCTGTCCCAACAGGTTTCATTCCCAGATCCCAAGCAATGTAAATGTTATTAAAGTTATCCACATAATTAGTTCTTGTTTTTCACCTTAAAAGATATATTATGAATATTGGCATGTCAATTGTATTGGTTGTTTACAGCTAATTATACATATGCTAAGTAATCTATACAGATATGCTTGAGTTAAAACACTTAAGGACCAGATATTTAGTCTCAACAAAAATCCAAAAGCTCAGGGAATGACAAAGAACAAGGCTTCTGCCCTGTGTTTAAGCTGATTTGTATAGAAACAAGAGTTAAGCAGGGGTGTGTAGAACTGCTCTTCTGAAATTTATACTTTATACTAAATCATTTAATACCTTTATCTGGAAGCACATTTACATTTCTTGTATCTTTGCCCCCCATTTTTAATCCTTCTTTCTGAAGTTTAACATTAAGTTTAACCTGGGCTAGGGACAGACATTCAAAAAGCCTGAGCCTGAATTGATTCAATCTTTTCAGGTTAGTCTAACCTAGCTAGGCTGAACTGGTTTGTAACTGCACAGACATTCTCTCTGATCTAGGGAAATTCAGGCACATGCCTGCAGTGGCTCAGGCTAGAAGCCGGGGGGGGTGCTACAGCAGCCTTCTATAGTGCTGAGCTGAGAGGGGTGTGGTCAGGCCCTGGCAGGATGCTCTGATTAGGGAGGAGTGGCAACCCCCACCACCTGAGCATGCCTGCACCATCCCTACTCATTGCTCAAGGGCTGGGAGTGTTGCCAGACACCAGCCCTGGGCTAGCACACTGAGGTAAAGGAGGGGTGTGCAGTGCATGCATCTGTTGCTGATACTGAGCTTTTCAATCTCCCTCTCCCTGCTTCTTCATACTGTCTGTAAATCTGACAGGCAAGGGAGCCATCAGGGGGCTGATAAGTGTTTATCAGTGCATCAACAAAACAAGCCTCTCTCTTTAGTTCAAGCTTTTCTTAAACAGCTTTTTCCAAGGAAGAAACGGAGGGATATTACCAGCTAACTATTGATTAGCTCCAAAAAGCCCTAAGTGGACACTGTTCTATCTGCCTGTCCCAGTGAAATTGGAGACACACACAGACAGACACTGCTTAGCATTAGCTAGCATACTGCATGCCTAGGGTCCGTGGGGCTGGGGTCCATGCTGTGGGAGGGAGGGAAGCGGGGACCCTGCTTGAGCAGCAAGCAGGGAAGGGGGGCAGGGGGAAGCAAGGCAGACCCTGCTGTGCCTGCAATCTCTGATGGAGCTCTGGCTAAGGAGCAGAGGGGCAGGGCCAGCTCTGCTCTCTGGAGCTGCAAAGCTTCTGGGATGCTGGGGGACTCTGGTTTAACTTAAACCAGGTAGGGGTCTGGGACAGATATTGCATAAACTGCTTTGACCCAAATCAGTTAAGTCTGATGCTACATTCAACCAGATTTATCTTAAACCCGTTTCAGCCATTTTGAAAAGGGTTTATGTGCACTGGACTTATGTTCTGTTACAGGTATAAACCAGTTTCTGATCACTTAAACCAGTTTATATGTAATGTCTGCCCCGGCCCTGATGTTCTAACTTGTGCCTGCATCTGGGTTATGCCTGCCAGAAAACCAAAGAACCATAACCATTTTCATGGGAGCTCCTTTTTTTGCTGTTCTAAGAAGTGTTGTTTTTATTGTACTCTCTGTAGTATTCCATAAGTGTGAGTTCAAATGAAAATTAATTAATGACCTTATACCATAGGTGGAAGACTGTATCACATCTTTCTGGAAGTCTTTGCAGCCTGAAATAATAATACTCATGTCATCGCCAGACATGTGCCAGTTGTTTAAATGCTACGATAGACAGCTATTCAAGGTACTGCAGATGCACAATTGTTTATTGTAATTATTTTACAATCATATTTGTAAGATATTGCTACCTAAAAAAAATCACAATTGTTTATTATGTGCCTATACCATAGGAATTGTCTGAATTTTAAGCATTTTTTTGCATTCTGTGTTGAAACACTATGTTTGGGATGTTCAAAGAAGCCTGTTGAGAGTTTGGCACTCAACTCTCAGTGAATGTCCATAGGCTCCTTTGAAAGTCCATGGCCTGCACTAGTGGAATGAGTATGGTTTTACAAGCTTGAGAGTATATATGAGTGATAAGAATGAACATTTTATTATTGCTCTTTATCTTTTGTTTTTTCAATTTGTTTTTTACTTTGACAGCACTATATGTTTTCTATTTAAACATCAGGATCAAAACACTCAGTTCTTCAGCCATAGAATTTCAGTTTTACCTGAAACTGGTTATAATGATACAGGTAGATAATTTATTAAAGCAATGATGTTTAGGCATTTACAATTAGAATCTGTTCCTAATGTTATTAAAATCAGTGGAAGTTTAGCCATTCACTTCAGTGGAAGAAGAAACAGGTGTCCAATAGAATTACACTTATGGCATAAATCTGAATCATATCTTATGATGCTATAAACAGATGTAGCATATCAATTATATGAAATTTGTATATTCCCTATGACATTTTATTGCAGGAAATGGAGAGCATTCTGCTTCATGATTTCCTGGAAGATGTCTCTATACAATATTTAAAGTCGGTCAGATTGTTTAGTAAAAATGTTAGCATTTGGCTAGTTAGTGCTTTGGAAGATTTTCCGCTACTGCTACGGATGCTCAAAATAAAAGGTATGTTGCAGTATAATATGGAGATATTATAAGATAGGTAGATATGTAGGAAGAAAAGATATCCAAAACATAATGGTCAATCTGCTTTTAGGCTTAATTTACTCTATAAAGATGACTATATCACAAAACCATTTTTTAAATGAACTTGAAAAACTGTCAGATTGGATAACTGTGATAAAGGGATTAGTTGGCTGCTACCAAAAAGACATAGTTTTGTATAATTAACAAAAAGGAGCGGGGAATATGCCCATTTCATGCTGTCCATGCTAATCAAAACTGTATCAGTACCCCAGTATGATCACTTTGGCAGCATAAAAGATAATGAAGATTATGAATAATATGAACATAGATGGTAGCAAAGAACAGCTAAAAATAACAGCAGATTTTGTCTTAAAGTTATACTGTATTACCAGTTTAGTAGTTTTGTAAATTTTAAATGACTAAGTGCAAATTTACCAGCAGGTAAATAGTGATAATGGTTTGTAAAGTTCTTATTCATTTGTGAAATTATTAGACTTGGGGCTGGTAACATGCTATTTTATTAAGGTTCTCTGACACTTCCCATCATAAGGCTGTATTTTCAATTTCATATTACTTTTTCAAACTTTAACCATTGTTTTGCCCATGTTAATATAATCCTTGAGATTTTTTTTTTTTGTAATACTCCAGCATCATCATGCTTTGGAGCACAAACATTAAGTTTGGTACTGGGGGAAGGAATTTAGATCAGGAATCTTCCACTGCTCTTATGACTATCCCCTCCAAATTGGGCCATGTTAAAGTCTTTGGACAGTATCATTTGCTCATTCTTAGGGGTCTGTCCAACTTTAGGAGGCAGCCAGCCAATTTTGTGGGCAGATTGCAGGGCCAGCTGCCATTTTTGAGGGCTTATCATGGGGGGGGGGGGGGTGTGTGTGTGTGTGTGTGTGTGCGTGTGTGTGTGTGTGTGTGTGTGCGTGTGTGTGTGTGTGTGTGTGTGCGTGTGTGTGTGTGTGTGTGTGTGCGTGTGTGTGTGTGTGTGTGTGTGCGTGTGTGTGTGTGTGTGTGTGTGCGTGTGTGTGTGTGTGTGTGTGTGCGTGTGTGTGTGTGTGTGTGTGTGCGTGTGTGTGTGTGTGTGTGTGTGCGTGTGTGTGTGTGTGTGTGTGTGTGTGTGTGTGTGTGTCGCCCATGCCTCTGATTGGTCAAGGGGCCCCAGTGGTCCTGCCCCTCACCACTGGTTGGCAAGAGTTGTCCATGATATGCCCTTGCCCCTCATTGCTGACTGGTTTTGTGAAGGCTGTCTGTCATGTGCCCAACCTGATCCCTGCTGACTTCCTGCCCCTGGGGCAGGGGGCTGGATTTGATGATCTTCCGAGGTCCCTTCCAGCCTATGAGTCTATGAATCTTTGGTTTCCCCCTGTGCCATCAGCCCCCGCTTTCCCCTTCCCCACTGGTGGGCTATGAAGCCTGGCCACAGTGCCATGAGAAGTGCTGGCTCCCTCTGGGGAGCCAGAATTTTATTTTCAGTAAGTTTTCTTTTTTTCATGGATTTTGCAGACATTGCCTGCTTTTGCAGACAATTCCAGATTTTGCATTTTCTGCTAATTCTTTGAAATAACGATTTTGGTAGGTCCCTACTCATACTCAGTAAAGACTCAAGAGTTTAATAGACAAAATCGCTAAAGATTCTCCTGTATATCTAAAGATTACCTTGCTTGAGCCTTTAAACAGCTCCTACTGCTGAGCACTGCCTGTGCATCATCCCCACAGTGAGATTTGCTTCATGCCAGAGCAACAAGGACAAAGCCCGATTTTTCCCTTTAATGGCTGTTCCCAGCTACTCCAGGCTTGGGTGGGGCCTAGAACTAGGAGTGACAGTAGAAAGCCTGTACATCAAATGAGGCCACTGGAGGTAGGATGGAAGAAAAAGCTATTTGATTCAAGTCCAAACAAGGCATAGGCAAAACAGCAAGGAGGCAAAGGAATAGATTGGAAGGAGTCTGTTGAGACTGGGAGTGTACAAGGAGATGAGAAACTGCAACTGAGAGCTGGAGAGGAAAAGCTAGAGAGGGATATTGGGACAGGAAACCAAGCAGGGAAGCTGGAAATGACTGGGACTTGTTGCGGGGACTGGGATTGGAAGCCAGGAGGACAGTAACACAATCAGCTGTGAAAGTGGAGCACTGAAATCAGTTGAGCAGCTGTGGTGGAGTGGGAAGACTGGACTGTCTGGACAAAAAACTGAAACTAGGAACCAGTGGGAATGAATGGGTAAGATGAAGAAGAGACTGATCTGAAAAGACTTGGGCTGCTAAGGGAGAAAAAGGAGGAGAAGGACCTTCCTACCTTTTAGCTAAACAGTTAGTGGTTTGGGCACTTGTCTAGGGAGTGAGAGACCCATGTTCTGTGCTCCCCTCATCATCCCACCATGGACTTGCAGGTCCAAAAGCATCTTGTATGGAAGCTTATGCAGGACAAGAAGAAAAGGAAACAAATGGGTGTGTGGCTTAGTGAAACACTGCACTTCAAAGTGAAGTGTTCTGGGTTCTAGCTGCTGACAATGTTGCTTCTGAATTTTGCTCTAATAGCCATTGGATAGACAGCCATGGGCTAGAGAGTAAATTACCAGAGTAGATCCCTTCAGACCATACTCTGAGAGACAGGCCAAAGTTATAGAGAGGGGAGCAAGATGTAAAATCTATGCAAGTGGCCCTTAATTCCACTTATGTGATCAAGTTTAGCTGTGTAAGTGCTATTTACTGACCTGAAAGGGAGTCGGATTTGGGCCTGTCTTAGATTGGGCACTCAAAATTAGTGAATATTTTTTACTTTAATCACTTAGTGCCTCACTTCCCATCTGTAGGTTGTGGCTAACACCATCCTTTCTCCTCATGAGGGTTTTTGAAGATAATTAATGTTTGCAAAGCTCTCAGGTACTATAGTGATGAGCACATGAGGAAATTAAAAATTCTGTCTTCAGAGCAAGATATGCATAGTGTATAATAAATAAAGTCCATTTACTGAAGAGTGAGGATAAACAAGACATTGAATAGGCTCACATTAAGTGAGCATCATCCATCCTGTGCACTGAATGAAGCAAGGTTCCTATGGATAAAATAGTGCATGATTGTGTAACTTAAAACATCATAATGCATGTAAACAAGGAGGATGAGCTCAAGTTGCATAAGCAACCTTAATTCTGGCATATCCTAACTTTTGAACACTTGGCTTGGCATCCTTAACACAGTTCTTTTAACATAGATATCCTTGGACTTCTGGTTCACATGGTTTGCATAGTCTCAGAAGACCAAGAGCCCAAATCAAAGGAAAATACAGCTTAGCTGGAATGTTCTCTAACTTGTTTTATAGTATCATTGGATATCTCTGTACCTCAAAATTATATTTTTAATTTTTTTTATCCTTAGATCAGACAGGGACCTCTTAAGTTTTGTATAGTGCCCAGCATATAATTTAGTATTTACCCTTCACAGCTGTAAAAGCTGAAAGGTGAATATTTAAAATGTTAAATATCAAAAGATGTATAATGAATGTTCTTTTAATTGTTGTTAAGTTGTAATATGAATGTACATTGCTGTAAGATAAGAAAAAAGTGTTGATTGGAAATGTTGAGGTTTCATCATGGCTGTATTGATCTGAGGTATAGGGAACAGTGTTCACAGGGCAGCTCCTGTGTGCTAACTGCAAGCTTTAGAGTGATGGAGCTTGATACTGCAAGATGCTGGCTGAGTGCCCTCTCTAAGTTCTGAGTTAGCTTGTCTTCATTAGTGTCCTTTAGGATGTAAAATGGCCTCTTTTTCTTTAACAGAAGTCACTGTTTTTGTGAAAAGAATAAGAAGAAAGACGTATCTTTCTAATATGGTGAAGGTATGTTTCAGGTACTTTTGAAAAAAGAATCCATGAAGCACTCACCCCTAAGTCTAGCCTAATTCATACCTTACTGTAGGAATATCACAGTAAAGCAGTTCTTTATGTTTGTTTACTGCCTTAACTAACTGATTGGTGATTACATCATGCCTCACCTTCCCCTCTCCACCAAATCTACATACCAAGAGCACTCTCTTTGGGTATTCTTTCCTACTCTGGATCCCGAAGAAATCTCTCTAACAGAATCGGGGACCTACGCTGTGGAAAACAATAGACTGACCAGTTTAAGGCGGGTGGATGACATTGAGGATAACAATGGTAGCCACACATTTTCTTCCCTACGACCCAAGAAATTAATCAGAAAAGGTAATAGAGCCCCACTTGACTCTGTGGCCTCTCTAAAGGAGATAAATTGCCAAAGAACAGGGGAAGGGGCCTGCAAACCAAGCTATCCCTAGCTACTGGTATTTTTCCATCCTGGGCAAAATAATTGTTGCTCCTCTGTCCTCCCCATTTATGTAGCTGACTGTGCCAACTACTCAGAAGCTGCTGATCACTAAATCAGCTCTAGACAGGCACTCTTTTTTCTTCCAGCTCAGCCACCCTGTGTGAGGATAGGAAGTGCTTATTTTGTCCACAAGGACTCAAGCTTTGCCTCTACATCATGGATGGGCAAAGTCCAGCCCGCAGGCTGGATCCAGTCAGCAGTGGACTCCATTTCCCAGCAGTCCCTGTGTATGGCTGGAGCCCTCTGCAGCTGTGCATGAGGCTGAGGCTGGGGTTGCCATGGAGACCAGCCTCAGCCGTGCTGGCAGGGCACATGGCAGAGCAGGGTAGGGGGCTGCTCCAGAGCTGCTCGGATCTTCAGTGGGGGCAGCTTGCTCCGGAGCCAGGGCAGAGCCACGATCATAGGCAGATTAATGGATGGGCCAGCTGGGCCTCTACCAGTTCAGGACCCCAGGATCCTCATCACCAGGGAAGTGGAAGCTGCAGTTTTAAACTCGGCATCTGTTTTTGTCTCCCAACAGGGAGACAAAAATGGCACCAAGTTTAAAACCGCAGCTTTCCCATTTGCTTCCCTGGGACCTGGAAGCAGGGCCCCTCCATCAATGGGGCAGGGCTGGGGCTGGGCCAGGAAAGCCATGTCATGCCTGGGGGAGGTGGCAATGCACCAGGTGGGGAGGGGGCCTAGCGGAGCCAAGAGAGCTACAGCCCACCTGGCCGGAGTGGGGTGGCCCTCAGGGCTAGGCCGGGTCAGGAGCACCACGGTGCACTGCACCTTTGTGGGCGGCAGTGCTGGGAGGGCCTTGGGGGCTATAGCCCCCCCAAATTCATCATAGCCCTCCTGCGGCCACCCCTCCCAGTGCTGCAGCCTGCCCGCAGAGACACAGCATAGCACTCCTGGCCCAACCCAGCTCCGCCCAGCCCTCTGCATCTACATGGCTGCACGGGACACCTGGGCAGCAACTCCCTGCAGGTAAGCGTAATAGGGGCTGGGTGAGGAGCTAGTCTGAGCTGCTTGCAGTGGCGGGGGGTGAGGGAGGGCTGCCCTCGTGTGATCAAGAGTGGGGAAAGGAGGAAGACCTGTAAGGGGAAAGTGTGTGTGTGTGTGTGTGTGTGTGTGTGTCCATCTGTCTGTGCATGTGTGTGTGTCTTCATGGCATGGAGAGTGTGTTTTTTGTCTGTGTCCATGTGAAGAGAGAGAGTAAAGTGTGCATGCCTGTGTGTGTGCACACCTGTGTGTGTGCATGTGTGTATACATTCAGCCGGAGTAGGGAGAAGAGGCTGGCATGTGCCCCCTGCAGCCTGGTGGGGTCCACGCGGCCTCCCCCAGCAGCACTAGGTGGGAAGGGGCCCCTTCCCTGCCCCCCCCCCTGCAGCCCAGCTCCCAAGGGGGAGCCAGAGTGGGGCCAGCCTCAGCTGTACTGCTGGGCTGGAGGAGTCAGACACCTCAGGACCCCCGCACCCACCCTGCCCCAAGTCAGGGCAGGAAATGAGACAAAGCCATGGCTTGTCTGGGGGGGCATGGGGAGGGGGTGGCAGTTCCTGCCACTGCACGCATCCCAGGAGGCATGGGGGTGTGTGCACCGGGATCTGCATGGGGCAGGGCGGCTGCCACTGCAGGCTGGAGCCAGGGCAGCACCAGACTCTTCCTGGTGGGGGGGCCTGGCCTGTGCTGGGATGGGTGGCAGTGGTGCTGGGAGGGGGTGTGGGGGGGCTACAGTGAATTTTCAGGTGGCTGCACCCTCCCCCAGAACCCCTTACCTGCACCACCACTGCAGTTCCAGCTCCAGCATGCAGTGGCAGCCTGCCCTGCCCCGTGCAGCAGATCCAGGGGCACGCACCTCCCATGCCTCCCAGAGTGTAGCAGCAGGAGCCACACCCACCCCCCCATAAGCCACTCGCAGATCAGTCCCACACCCCACCAGCTGTACAGCACGTGCTCCTCCCCTAGCCCCAGGCTGCCCCAGCCCAACTCCCTCCCTCACCGCTGCCTGTGTGACCCTCCTTACCCTGCTGCAGCCACCGAAAGCCTACAGCCAAGCTGCCTTATGGTCCTATCTTTGCCCCACATTTGGGGGGGCTAAGCCCTGTTAACCTCCTCCTTGGCCACCTATAAGGGGGCCTCCAATTTTGTGTTTGGCCAGGGCCCCAGTACCCCTAAATCCTCATCTGGCCGTGATTTATAGCCTGCATGCTCTGGGCAGGGGTGTGCAAGCAGGGGATTGTGGCTGTGCCCCAGCTCCTTGCAGCGGTGACAGCCTGGTCTGGAGCAGGGGCAGAGCCTGCTTGCTCACCCCTTCCTGGAGCATGCAGGCTACAGATTATGACTCTGCCCTGGCTCCAGAGCAAGCTGCCCCCCAGTCACAAGACCCCAGCAGCTCCAGACCAGCAACCTGCTATGTCACATGCCCTGCCAGCAGGGCTGAGACTGGTTTCCATGGCAACCCCAGCCTTGAGCTTTCACAGCAGTAGCTGTGGCTGGAGTCTCCCTGGAGACCAGCCCCAGCCATGCAGGCAGGGGCTGCTGGGAAATGGAATCTGGCTACAAGGCAGATCAGCCATTTTGCCCACCCCTGCTCTACATGGATCCTGGGTGTATGCCAGGTGTGGCACGAAGCCTTAAGCCATTTCCACTGATTAGTGCCACCCTCCCTCATTTGACGGGATATTCTAAGGAAATCTCTGCAAGTTAACCATCACTGAGCTTCCTTCTTTAGGGTTATCTGGGGTTTTGTATGCAGGGAGAGGGCCTGAAACACAAAATAGGAGATCTGTGACAGTATGCGTCTCCTGCCCCTTCTTGTCCTATAGTGTTATTCTTCCTACATCAAATAACCAGAAACTCCAGCAAGAAGCTCTTCTTTTAACCCTCCAACCCAAAATGTCTTCCTCCTACACATACAAGGTTTGTTCCTGAGGTGCTAAGCATGTGACTGCAGTAGTTCTTGAGGGTGCTGATTACATCAGAAGAACAGGCCCATGCATATTTTTCAACATTGTGCCTTGCATACACCTAGAGCATGACCTGCAAGAGTCCCAAGTGCCTACAATTCACACTGATTCAAATTCATTTGTTTTAACTCGGGGCATCTTTCTTTGCTGTACTTGAGCTCTGTTGTTAGGGAGCCGGCTGCAACTTTCTGATTCTCCACTGCCCGCTACTAGTGCATATTAAAACTATTAGGGAGTCAGGTGTAGCTTGTGCTACTGGGCTTCATACAGAGTAAAATTCTTCTGGTGCAGGAGATCTTCATTGGCAGTATCTGGCTTTAGATTCTTAGGTTCACTTTGCACCATCTCTGCAGCACAAAGTGAACTTTGAAAACTGGAGATTCTGGGACACCATACTGTGTACTCACAAACCAAACATTTCAGATCTGATTTTTATTTATAGCAGGGAAACATCTACAGCTCACCTGACTAAATTATATTTACACCCACCATAAGACCTCCTTAAACTACCAAAGAATCAAGCCTCTCATATATTTAAAAATATATATTTTAACAAGTGATATACATAATAAGTGTTTTAAAAATAAATCCTTTGAAAACCCTGGTAACAAATTCACCCTATAGTCCAGGCATACCTTGAATTTTACCTGGAGATAAATTGGCAGTCTCCATCTGTCACTGTCATCCAAGTGAGAAGCACCTGGTAATGACTGTGTCACTGCTGTTTGTGAATGATATAACTACCACTTGTAGCATGCTTGACAGCAATCTAGCCACCTGGTGAGGAAGCATGGATAATTATGGCCAGGTCAGCATTGGAAAGGAAAATGTTATCTACCCACCACATGTGGATAAAGCACACTTAGCATCTGTTTCTATCTAGACATCCAGAAGTAATAGGGTGGGAATACCCTTTGAGTGGGAAGTGTGGGTATAACTTCTGCCACTTTTCCTGGTTGCTTCCTCCACTCTATAAGCATTATCTGTGGGTTGTCACCGTTAGCTTTCAGGTGCACAAGGCGGATCCGGACCAGGCGGATCTAAAGCAGTGTCCTTCAAACGGCATTAGGTTGTTGGAGAAAAAGACACAAATGAAGACAATTTCAACTTAGGTAATAACCTAAGATATTGTAGTGTTCTTTTGGGGTTTTTTTCTCCATTTACACTTCCCCTACTCTATCTTCTACTTTCCTAAACCTTTAGCTTGTGTACCCTCTAAACATTTGCACTGTGGTTGCAGTGACATGAAGTGTCATTCTTTTATAACTGGTCTCACAAAATCCTAGGAGTTCATAACAAATTTAAAAGTGGGCTGCTACCTAGAAAAGCTAGAGAACTACTGATCTAAAGTAATAAAAAAGTATGATGGGGCGATCAGCAATGTGAAGGTACTACAACTCATATTTCCTCCTTGATGTTCATGGTCACATTCTCTTGCTTTTAGCAGCAGCTGTCAGAAATTTGGGGTCGTCTTATTTCCTGATGATAGAAAAATGGAGGCCTGATTTGTAATTCAGATGCTTGCATTCTGGGATTTTTTGTTGGGGGTGGGGGTTGAGAGTCTGGAAACTCCAGATGGAACAGAGAGAAGAAAAACGTAGCCTGTAATTCTGCCCATAAGTGATTGTTGCAATAAACTGGAATGAATGTGAAGTGGAATGTTATTGATAGTGTAGTAGAGTTGGTTGAATAATAACTCCCTTCCTTCCACCCCCAAAAAATCCAGAAAAAAACCCATCAGGTTTGGAATGATACATGAAAAGAAATGGGCCAGCTGCCATCCAGTTCTGCTTGTCGGGTCATATTATTTAGTGTTCATGAGTATCCAGATGATTGCTGGGCCTTTGCAAAAATGTTTGTGAATCCTAAAAGTTTACTGGATTTTGACACAAGTAGTTATTCACCTAGGAGTCCACCTTGTGGAGTGTTATTAATTATGCATTTCACTATTCTACCCTTGAAAAAAGTTTTGGTCAGCAATCCAAAACAATGTCATGTAGTGTAGGTGACCAGTCACAAAAAACAAAGACAATTCATAAACTATAGGTTGAAAATTGCAGAGCTATTTGGTGAATACCTATCAATAGAAAATATAGTCACTGACATTAGAATCAGGTCACTGCAAATCTCTGAGAAATGGGGCACACTCTCAACTAATGTTATTTTTTGTTAATAATTCAACCAGCTTAATATTTCAGCTGTTAAAAGTTTGGGGTGTTAGGTTTTTTTTTTTGCTTTTTTTTTCTGAGCAGAAATGAAAAGCTGCTTTTTGATGTAATTAAGATGTACACATCTGGAATTGAGCCAAAGGTATTGAGGAAGCATTAGTTTTGATATACCTTTTAATTCTTTGGATGTAAGTATCTTCTTTGACATAAGAGCAGCAGGCAAGGGTATTGATCTGCCTTTTTTTTTTTTTTTTTTTTAAACTTGTCAACATTGCCTGCCTCACCGTGCTCAAGATTACAACATGAGAAGTACATCTGTATTGCTGAATACATAATCTGTAGGTTCCTAACTAGATCATTAATGGTCATTTAGGCACTGGATATATTGGTTGAATAATATTATTAAACTCCATATTCCAACTTATTAAATAAGGATACTTTTATGGCAGAGACTGAGGGCTTAAAAATGAAAGACATGAACTCTTTTCTTATTATCTATAGACAATGAGAATAGTCTTGAACAACAACAGCAGAGTCAGTGCTTTAAAGTCAGACTTGAATGCTGTCCTCAATCAGGAAATACTGGACATTCCTGGAAACACCTTGCAAAAGAAGTTTAAGCATGTGGATGGAATGGAAAGAGACTTGGAGCTCAAATGTAATGTTTTATATCTCTTTTCCATTAATTGATACTTGTAGTTAACATGCAATTAAAGCTTTACCATATCTTCTCTGTTTATTCATGAATCTGCCCTAACAGGAAGCATAATCTTGCTGTAACACTATTGGAAAAGGTCCAATAAAATTGAGATTGAAACACGAAGCATTACTCTCTAAGCATTGAAGTATAAGAATGACAGGCTTTCAGTTCTAGTTCTGTTGTGCTGCTTTCTATGGCAGCAGCAACTTTATGCCATCAAAACGATGTGCCTTGAGCACAAGGTTGACATATAGGAATACCTATTTTTTTTTACTGTTGTCTTTAGCAGAGACAAGTATGGAGGGCTGTGGGGGCTGAGGAGATTTTCCTGTGTTAGTAAGTGAAGCACATAAAATTCATTCCAAGTGGCCTGATTTAGATATTGCTTGGTGAATAGGACAGATTATTAACGTTGCAGAATCAGTACCTTTCCGCTACATTTTGGCATGGAAAACCGAGATTGATTTGTACAGCAAAAGATACAGGGTTTATTATAAGAAGCAATGATGTAATGCATTTGCAGTTTTAATGAATAATGATAGGACTAGAATGACAAACATTCTTAGATTAATAATCTGCCATTGAAATTATTAGAGAGGCAGGCAACTTGATCTACTGAACTGAACGTGAGATTGACAGAAAGTCTTGACTTTTATTCCTGGTTCTACCAGTGTCATGCTGTGTGACAAAGGGTCCCTCAGAACCTCTACTGAGACTATTTTTCCTATGGGAAAAATAATTTCTCATTCCCAGAAATGTTATCCTAATTGGATTAGGGTTATATAATGGTTTGAAAATCTAAGGGCCAGAGTGTTGTAGCTATAATGGCCCAGGGAATATGTAAGAAATGAAGTTTGCTTGTTAACATCTTTTATTGGACCAATTTTGGGAAAGATGTTAGACAAGTTTTTGAGCACAACATGGCTAAATTCTCTCCCAACTATATAGTTACCAAACAAGCCTTGCTACCTGGAAAGTGCAGAGTATGTATTACTTTGAAGCTATTCATTAGTGATTGCCTAATTTTGTAGAAGTAGATTTATTGCGTTACCTGTCTTTTGTGATGGTGTCTTGATCTGGCCAGCACTGTGCTTTTAG
>NW_017729032.1:150386924-150391275 GCF_001723915.1 Gavialis gangeticus
GCTTTTTAGTTTTGGAAAAAAAAAAAAAAAAAAAAAAAAAAAAAAAAAAAATCACTGGGACAAATTCTGCTCTCAGTTACACTATTGAAAATCCACAGTAAAATTGTCTTTTGTATAGATCCAAGTATAATAATTTAATCTGGTATGTTAGTTTAATTCATTTCACGGTAACATATTTGCACTGACTTTGGACAGTGGTGTCTACCTTTTTGATTGGTCAAAAAAAAAAAAAAAAAAGCCACTCTTTATAGTTTCCTGTTTTCATTTAAAATCAGTTTTCTCCACCTCAGCAGGTAAAAAAAAAAATAGTTTTGTGAACTGTATAAAATCTCAAATGAAAAAAAAAAAACCCACTCTGATAATGTTTATAATTAAATCCAGGACCTGTTTTTAGGGAAATAGAATTTGTCATCCTAGTCATGATGAGTAACCAAAACTTCAATAATAGGAATGGATATAAACAAAAATAGAAAGGGACTGATTCTGTAAAGTGCTACACAATTGTATCAGGGTGGCACAGTTTGACCCAGAATGTGCTGATATATGCTATGGACAGTGGTCTTAAGGCAGGGGTGGGTAAAAATGTAGCCCACAGGGGCCCTAAAATATTTAGAAAATTAATATTTATCTGCCCCAGCTGCCTGTCATGTGGCCCTCGATGGCTTGCCAAAACTCAGTAAGCGGCCCTCCGCCTGAAATAATTGCCCACCCCTGCCTTAAGGTATTTGTACATCACTGTTAAACAAGAAAGGGTAAACAAAATGATGCAAGCAACGCATATTCCTTTTATATTTTATAGGCTTGAATAATTTGATTTCTTTGCTGGACACGTCTACAGATATTGGAGTTTTCTTGAACTCTGTATCTGCCAATCTTCGGACTTTTGTCATTCAGGTACATAATTAACATTATTATTTCAAAGCAGAAAAACTTATCGTATCACTTACCATGTTTGCCTTTCATATTGCAGTAAAAACAATTGTCATATTGCTTGTCAGTAGTCTGCAGCAGTGGTATAGCATACCAATAAGCAGGCAAGACTGTCACATTTACATAAATAGATTATGTAAAAGGAAGAAGATAATTGGCAGACAGAAATTCCATCTGTGCATGCATCTTATATATACACACAGGGAACTCAAGTATTTGGTCTGACTTCCCAGTGATATCCTACATATAAAATCTTCCTTCATAAGCTACATCATATAGAAAAAGGCAGATCAAACTGAAAAACCAATGTCACAAGGTAACTGTTGGGTCCCGAAATCTGAGCAGCTGGTAGGAAGATTATTAGTATTACTCTGTTCCTGCCTGTGCAAATGGATGCAACTACCTTCATGCTATACACATTTATTTCCTTGCCTCCCCAGTTTTTCCATTTTTGCTCCATTGGTGGGTCAGAATTATCAGCAGCTCAGTGCTGCTGCTGCTGCTTCTGCTTTCAGCTAGTTGGGCTAAACCTAGTAATGTAATTGTTTGGGTTTATGTTGTTGCAGTTATTTACCTATTTTTCCTCCCTGGAAAGGAAGGAGCAAGAAAAGCTGAACTTCCTTTTAGTTAATTACTTTCTGTTTGTTCCTGTATTTTTAAGTAATAACACTTGCAGTGCCTGTCAGAGGAACACAAACTGCTTATACCATTTATATTTATGTGTACAAATGACATTAAGTGTTCAGTGCTTCTTTTTTTGATCTAGTCATCAATCAGGATAACTTCTATTTACAGCCAAGCAAGAGTAAAGAAGAGTTTAAACAACTAGCAGCTAAATTCCAGCTGGGATGGAACTTCCTCTTAACTGCAGTAAGCAAGGCTATGACACTCTCACACATGGACAGTTTTGGTAAGTCAGAACACCGTGGTTTAATGGATGTAGATGTCCTGTTGGGTCACTGGCAGCCAGGTTTGGGGGTCACTCAGGTTTCAAAGGGCCAACCAGGATCTGGAGCAGTGAGCAGAATCCAGGTGCAGGCTAGGTCAAAAAGTCAGGAAGTCAGTCCAAGAACTCGGTCCAGGAACAAACCAAGTCAAGAAGCCAGAAGGCCAAGCAGAACACAGAATCTGGGGGCAAGCCAAGTTGAGTAGCTAGGAGATCAAGCAGAGAATAGGGTTAAGCTGAATTAGGTCACCAAAAGATCAGGCAGAGCCTAGAATCAAAAGGTAGGCCAAGTCAAGTAGCCAGGAGATCAAGAACAGGCACAAGCCATAAGGAACAGCAAGACAGCTTAAATAAGAATTAAGCTGTTACCCAGACACTTCTTTTTCCAGGTCTGGGATTTATATGGGAGAGAGTGAAGGGTCAGCTGACCCTGGCTGGCCACTCCAGTCCCAGGGAGGGGGCAGGTGGCTGACTCGGATAGAGGTTTCTGGCCAGCTTTGTTTAGTTTAGCTGGTCAGTTAGAGAAGTGGTAGACTGGACTGAGTGACTGATCTTGGCAGGTGAAGGCTCTGGGTTTAAGGCTGTGGTTTGACAGTGGGTGTGTCTACATGAGCTGCTTAACTGTGCAGTAGCTTAGTTTACTGTGCAGTAGGGATGTGCACGATTACTATGTGGTAAGCCTTGTTAATCTTGAGTAAATTTGCTATATGCAAGTAGCAAATTTACTTTTGATTAGCAACTGCACAGTAGTGCTCATGTAGACACCTGACCAGGAGCAAATCTGCTCTCGGTCAGCTATATACCAGGGTGCAGGAGATTGTTCCCTACCCCTGGTAGCTGCCTGCTGCCAAGGTGGTTACTATGTGAATTAGTGTGTCATGGCAAAAACAATGCTAATGCACAATAGAATTAGTCTACTGTAGATTAAGCATCACAAAAAAAAGGTCACCTTTGCTGCTGTTTATTAGCATGGGCTGATGCATCTTTATATAATACCTTTATATAATATTAGAGGTACTAAACTTAATGCACAGTAGCAAAGGTGCATTAATGAATGTGTAGTCATGCCCAGGATCTTCCAAGCTCTTGTTGACACTGTCTCTTTAGCCTCAAGATGGCCCTATCTTTTCAGCTAGGGACAGAAATTACACATAAACCAGTATAAATGATCAGAAACTGGTTCAAATTGGTAACACCACAGAAGTTCAGTGCACATAATCAGCTTTAAATGGCCCAAAACAGTTTAAGACAAACCTGGACAGATGCAGTATTAGACTTAACTGATTTAGGTTAAATTGTTTTATTGAACTTGTGTCCCAGATCCCCTCCAGATTCAAGTTAACTCACAGTACCCCAGCATGCTTTGCACCTCCCCTGCAAGCTCCCTCTTGTAGGGTGGGTGAGCTAGCCTCAGCCCAGACTGTCTGTTCCAGCTGAGCAGGGAGGCATGCTCTAGCACCCCGTAGTTTCTGGCTATGGCCACTGCAGGCATGTGGCTGTATTGCCAGAATCAAAGGTTAATGTCTGTTCACTTGCTCATCAGTTCAATCTACACAGCTTAGACTAACCGGCAAAGATTGAATTGATTCGGCCTCAGGCTCTTTGATTGTTCTCTCTTAGCTTTATACATCATAGGTTTCTCTTTCCTGTCACTTGCTTGGGATCCTCAGCTTCACACAGTCTATTGGAGTACCCCCTGAAGCCTGCCCAAGCATATCCTGAAGAGAAGGTGAGCCTTGGACTCCAAGATTCAGTCTTCATTTCTAATAAAAAATTATGTAATTTCAATATCCAGCCATTGGATTTTGATGTATCTGATGGACTCAAGATCCCTCTTATGAAATTTATATTCTTGATGCTGCTACTTATATATTGTGATCAAATCATCCCTTAACTTTCCCTTTGATAAATTAAACAGATTAAATTCCTTCAGTTGCTCGTTGTGAGGTATATCTGTTAGTCCTATAACCATTCTTCTGGCTCTTCTCTAAACTATACACAGTTTTTTAACATCATTTTTGAAGTGTGGACCTCAGGGCCCAAATTCTATTTTGCCTAAATGCATCCAAATGATCTTGATGCATGCAAATATAGCCATGTAATAGCCATTTTTTATGCTTATGTAAATTTTAGATCTAGTCCTTATAAGTATACTCAGAGGGAATATACTCTAGCCATGTAGACACTGTGGCAATCCTACTCTGCTGAATACATGCATAACTGCATATCTTAACACATTAGTCATGAGTGATTAGCCACTGTTTGGCACTGGAGGCAGTGGAGAAAAACAAAGACCTTCCTACCTTTTAGTCCAATAAATTAGTGGTTAGGGTATTTGTTCAAGGAGTGGAAGACCCAGATTCTAAGGCCTTCTCATCTAAATGTGTTTTGAAGCTACATCTTCTACTTCCTAGCAGAATGGCCAAATGACTAGGTCATGGGATAGGCATTGCCAAAAGTATCCCCACCCTCCTT
>NW_017729032.1:150396275-150415950 GCF_001723915.1 Gavialis gangeticus
TGGCTCAAATTTGCACTGCTTCTATTTGAGCTATGTACCCTTTGTGTCAAATCCTTAAAGAGAACATTTTTCCCAGGTGTTTTTGAGGGTATGGGTACATGCATATTTTGAGTGATTTCAAATGTGTGTGGCCAGGAAGATAATAGAGAGTTGTTGCTCCCCAGAACAAAATCCCCCATCCTTTAAGTATAGCCCTCAGCCTTTGTTCCTGTATACATGAAGTAAATCATATCTCTTAGTAAAGATCTAGTTTTGATTTTAAAGTTTCCAATCATAGTGAATCCAACATAGTCATTGATAAGTTCTTCCAATGGTTAGTCACCCTCATTATTAAAATATATGCTTTATTTCTAATCCTTACATTTGACTATATAGAAAAACATTGTTTGCTTGTGCTCAGTTTACAAAGCAATCCATATCACTCTGTATCAGTGACCTTTCTTCTATGTTATTTACCACTCTCCCAATCTTCATGCTGTCTTCAGACTTCATTAGTAATGATTTTATGTTTTCTTCCAAGTTACTGTTAAAATTATTAACTATTGTAGGCCCAAAAACTGATCCCTGTAGAAGCTCACTGGAAATGTACCTATTCAAAATTGATACTTCCCATACACAGTTCCATTCTGAAAGTCGTCAATGAGCTAACATTTAATATGCATCATGTTGATTTTGTATCATTCTGGTTTCTTAGTCAAAATGCAAAGTGCCAAGTCAAATGCCTTATGGAAGTCTAAATATATTGCATCAAGCCTATTACCTTTATCAATACATTTTCTACTCTCCTTAAAAAAAAAGGACCCAAAATAGAAGTTAGACTGTCAATAGCTTTTTCCCGTAAATCATATTGATTGGCATTGATTACATTACCTTTTAAATATTTTTATTGAGGCCTATAACACCTGTTGTTAATTTTGCTTGGGATCAGTGTCAGGTTGATAACCTTACAATTTTAAAGCCACTGAGTGCAAAGTATGCAGGCTTGCTGATGTAAAAATGTTTAATTGACAGTGTGGCAGCTTAATACCCTTCCTAGTTACTATCAGAATGAATATGTAATTTAAAAAAAAAAATATGGAAGTGTATATAGGAAACTTTCTAAATATCTTTTCTACGTTATTATTGACAATCTACCATTTCTATCTAGCAACAACATTGTTAGCTTTGTTTTGTTTGATATACTTTAAAAAGTGATTTTCATTATCCTTAACATTCCTGGCTCTATGAACTCAGCCCAGTCATCCAGGCTCTTCTTGTCATCTACATTTGTTCACAAATTCCAAGAACATTTTAGTAGCAAGCAGCATAAGATCTCCAGCTTATGTTACTCAGGTTGAAGTTCCCCATAATAGCGCAGGGTTTTTTCCCCTCCCTGTGCACTATATATAGGCATCTACCCTAGTCACAATTTCGCATTTTTTGTGAAAACTGCACAAAAAAAAAAGTGGTTTCCACAAGCCCTGCAAAAATGGTGATCCCTGCAATTTTGGCACAGAATCACCTGAAAAAAAAAAAAAAAACCTTACTAAACATGAAATGCTCCCTGGTGGGTGCCAGCAGTCCTCAGGGCCACTTTGGCCCAGCCTTGCAGCCTGCCTGCATGAAGGGGAGCAGCAAGGATAGCAGCCATCTCTCCCTGCCCCTAGCTGCTGATTGGACAAAAGTGCTGCCTTGTGTGGCCCCACCCCTCTCTGCCAATCAGCAGCAAGGGATAGGGCCACATGATGGGCAGCCCTCTTGGCCAGTCAGCAGCAAGGGGTGCAGTCACCAAGGCCTCTCAGCCAATCAGTGACAGGGGGTGGGACTGCTGCAAAAAGACTGCAAAAATGGTGCCATGTGCAGCCTACAATTTCTCTTTTGCCTCAGTGCAATTTAAGTAGATCCCTAACTATATAGAGGTGCTGATGATGCCATAGTCCTGTCATGTCATGTGTTTTGATGGCTTGTAGCAGACACAAATTTCTACCCCACATTGTGCTCTCTCTTATGGGTCTATAAATGTTCAAAAATAGTTGCTTCCAAGTTGTCAGTCACTTGGAAACCAGTAGTTCTTTAGTCTTGCTTTACCCACCTAGTCTTTCCTAAGCAGGTTATAACCAGCTTAACGTGTTATTCATGAGTGTCACGGGGTGGGGCCTAGGAGCAGCCGTGACCGCACTAGGTCCCCATGCCATGCCAATTAGATCCAGCCCCCTCTTAATTCTCACCCGCCACGTCTTTGATCTTAGTAGTTAATATGGGAGGCTGCCTAGGATCTCCTATGATCTCAGGGTGACGTGGTGCACCCCAGCCTTATAGGCTATGCGTGCCTCCTACCTTCCCTTTAGCACACCCCAAGCCTCGCAGCTATTCCCAACATTCTTGTGTCTCCAACCTTATACTAGCCCCTCCTGGGCTTTACTCTTGCAGGCTGGCCCCCTTGGGCCTATGCCAGGCGCTTCCCGCGCTCTTCCCCTCACCGGGGCCTGTCTCTGCACCTCTTGCCCCTCACAGGGCCTGTCCCGTGCCAAAACCTGCACCTGGGGCTCAGGTGGCACACAGCCATGCCTGGCCCCTTGACCCCTCTCGCGCCCTTGGCTCTCTCCAAGCCTGCTCCCGCGCCTCTCGCGCCCTTGGCTCTCTCCACTGAGCTTACGCACCAGCCCTGTCTCGGGGTTTTACTGGCGCCGGGGCTCAGGTGGCACGCAGCCGTGCCTGGCCCCCTGACCCTTCTCAGGGTCTTACGCCCTCACTGGGCTGAGTACTGCCCTCTTGGGCTGGGGTCTCAACCCCACACACACTGCACCACTCTGGTGCCAAGCTGCCGCGCCTTCCCGGCACTGCTCGGTGCCCGCACAGGGCACCCAGGAACCCCCAGACTACTGGGGAGCTCCTGTGAGGCCTCCTCACACCCCTACAGCCTCACCTGGTCCTCCGGATGATACACACAACTGAATCATAAGCCAGCCAGCTGCAACCAAAATCATAAGCCTACTGGCTATAACACAATCAGCCTACCAGCTTCTACATAAAGTCCTGGCTGTCCTGGCTCTCTGGCCAAAGCCTTCTGGTCAGGCTTCTTTCTGCCTTCACCATAATGCAGCCCTCTATGTGCTCAGGCTGCACTGCTCAGTTTAGCTGTCCCGCAGAGCTCTTACCCACAGGCTGCCAGAAGGGAACTGCTAGCCAGGCTCCGGCCTGGCTGTTTATACGGGCCCAGCCCTGCCCCCTTCTGGTCACATGACCAACCTGGTTGCTCCGGCAACCCACACCTGAGCTGCCCTGGTGATTGGCAGCAGCCCTAATCCCTACTCAGGAATGGGGCACCAAAGTGCCCCCGTGACATACCTTCCCCCTGAAGTTCTGGACTCACCGGGACTGATCTTCCCTTTTCCATGGTGTATTATCCGTCCAGGGTCTTCTCCAGGTTTTCCTCAGGCATTCAGCAGTGCATCTATGGGATGCGGAGGTTTTCAGGCGCCTCCTGCTTGCCTTTTACCCGAGGTGCAACATGTGGGATTTCTTGGGATTTACCCGCCACAGGTAGTCCCCCCACACTAGCCGGCCTCGGTAGGTTTCCTACCTCACTAGCTGCCTGCTTGCCTGCTCTCCGTAGTCTCCATTCCCTTCTGACCCTCCTGGGGTCTTTCCCAATGGTTTGTTGGGTTCCTGATCTCTCACGATCTGCCTGGATATCTTGGAGTTTACCCCATATTTCCCACTGGCACCTTAGTGCCTTCTGGGCATCTTCCTTGCTCCAAAATTCCACCCTTCCTTGGCCTGTGTATCTTCCTCTGGGCCCTTGAAGAATTTACACAAAGGCCACCTTTCCTATCTTCCCCTCGATACTCCTCCTGAGGGTCCTCCAGGTAACCTGTTTAGGTATACCATTCAGGTATAAATATGGCCTTTTCTCAGTTTTTAAACTTCCATCCCACGGGGTGCTCTTCCATCCCCGGCTCATAAGCCTGGACTCCCATTTCCTTTTGGGATGGTCTCCCTCCCCTGGTCCTAACACCAATCTGCTGCTCGCTTTGTGTACTGTGCCAGCCTCCCGGTACACAGCCCCCGCCTATGGGGCATGGGGTCTCCTCCCTTCAAGGGGCCTTTGCCTCTCCCTTTTCAGTCTCTCTCCAAGAGAAGCCCAACACCTCCGGTTGTCCCTGGCTAATTACTATTCTTTCTGGTTTACCTTGCCATCGGGCTATTTCCCCCAGCTGCTGTTCTAGTCAGCCCAGCTTTTGTAAGTGGAGTTTCTGCCACTGGGTCCACCTCAGCTCCCAGTATTCTAGGAGAGCTGACTGGGTCTCCTTATGTAAGGCTTCCAATTTCTTCTCTGCTGGGCTCTCCTCCCGGGTGTTCCTTCCCAACTGGCCTGGTCCCACTGTCTCCCACGGGCCCTCTGGACCTCTGATACTAGGAGGCTCCTCCTCCTCCAGATCTTGTATAAGTATTGACCGGAGACCCTCAACTTGCACCTCAGTCTGTCTCAAAACCTCCATGAGTGACCCCCTTTCCTGGAGTTCCAACTGGGTGACTCCCACACAGCTCATTAATTGCTTTTCCAAAGCCTCTAGCCCCTTCCCTAGGCTGTCTGTGCTCTCCAGAGTTTGTACTTCCTGGTCTATTAGTTCCTTCTCCGCCTCTTGGGACTGTCGGAGTTCCCTGGTCATTTGGCAACTTGCCCCGGGAAATCTCCGCTTGTGCTCCTCTAGCCTCTGCAGCTCCTCCCTTAGGGTTTGCAACTCCTGTTGCAGCTGCCCCTGTTCTGCAGTAAGGCTTGTTTCTTTACTCTGGCTCTCAGCTAGGAGCGCCCAAGTGTCCAAGTCTGCTCCTCAATGGAAACCTGAGGTGTCTCAAGAGCTTGTATACGGGTCCTTAGCTCCTTGTTTTCCTCCCTGCAGGCTGCCAATTCCCCTTCTAGGGTGCTATGGGGCATCACCTGGTTTTCCCATCAAAGCCTTTACCTTTTCCATCTGCTGCTCCCACACCTTCCTAGACTCCTCGGTCTGTGTGCGGTTCAAGCTTATCTCCTCCTGGAACTGGTCAGCCATACGTTCGGCCCCCAAGCACCTTGCTTGCCATTTTTCCAGGTCCTCACGGAGATCCTGTATCTGCTCTACCTGGTTGTTAACTTCTTTCTGCAGAACAGCTATTACGCCCCTGGATACCTCTAGCTTCTGTTGTAACCTTTGCTGTTCCCCTGCCAGAGCTATGCCAGGCTCAGGGGACTGCGTCCTCCAAGCCTCCAACTCCACCTGCATCCTCCGTAGCCTTTCTTCCCTAATTTGACCTTTCTGGGCCTCCTGAGTAAACAGCCGTTCTAGCTCTTTGGTTCTTTCTGTCTCCTCTGCCATTAGTCGTCTAATTTCCTTCATTCCCTTATCTTTCTTTCCCAGCCGCTCTAGTATCGTGGCCTTAGCCACTTCTCTCCGGGCCTTCTCCACGGCTAAGTCCCGTTCTAGCTGGGCTACATTTTCCATCAACTCCTCAAATCTCAATTGCCAAAGAAACTTTTCCTGGTCCCCCTTGAACTCTCCCTCAGCCAGGACAACCCTAACCTTTTCTCTTTGGCTCCGGGCCTCCGTCATGCTAAGGGCTTCCAAGTGATGGGTCCCTGCCCTCCTTTCTCCCTGGCAATCCAAGAAAAAAAAATTCTCTTTCTACAATGTCACTCTTTGCCCAACCCTGGGTTCGTTGGCTCCCCTTGTAGGGGACGCAGGTTTCTAACCCGCGCACGGCCAACTTCCCGGCCAGTGGGCCAGTTGTCACGGGGTGGGGCCTAGGAGCGGCCGTGACCGCACTAGGTCCCCGTGCCGTGCCAATTAGGAGATCCAGCACCCTCTTAATTCTCACCCGCCATGTCTTTGATCTTAGTAGTTAATATGGGAGGCTGCCTAGGATCTCCTATGATCTCAGGGTGACTTGGTGCACCCCAGCCTTATAGGCTATGCGTGCCTCCTACCTCCCCTTTAGCACGCCCCAAGCCTCGCAGCTATTCCCGACATTCTTGTGTCTCCAACCTTATACTAGCCCCTCCTGGGCTTTACTCTTGCAGGCTGGCCCCCTTGGGCCTATGCCACACGCTTCCCGCACTCTTGCCCCTCGCCGGGGCCTGTCCCTGCGCCTCTTGCCCCTCGCCGGGGCCTGTCCCTGCGCCAAAACCTGCACCTGGGGCTCAGGTGGCTCTCCCCGAGCCTGCTTCTGCATCTCTCGCACCCTTGGCTCTCCCCACTGAGCCTACACACCAGCCCTGTCTCAGGGTTTTACCAACGCCGGGGCTCAGGTGGCACGCAGCCATGCCTGGCCCCCCTGACCCTTCTCAGGGTCTTATGCCCTCACTGGGCTGAGTACTGCCCTCTTGGGCTGGGGTCTCAACCCCACACGCCGCACCACTCTGGTGCCAAGCTGCTGCACCTTCCCGGCGCTGCTCAGTGCCCACACAGGGCACCTAGGAACCCCCAGACTACTGGGGAGCTCCTGTGAGGCCTCCTCACACCCCTACAGCCTCACCCAGTCCTCTGGATAATATACACAACTGAGTCATAAGCCAACCAGCTGCAACCAAAATTGTAAGCCTACCAGCTTCTACATAAAGTCCCGGCCATCCTGGCTCTCTGGCAAAGCTTTCTGGTCAGGCTTCTTTCTGCCTTCACCATAATGCAGCCCTCTGTGTACTCCGGCTGCACTGCTCAATTTAGCTCTCCCACAGAGCTCTTACACACAGACTACCAGAAGGGAACTGCTAGCCAGGCTCCGGCCTGGCTGTTTATATGGGCCCAGCCCTGCCCCCTTCTGGTCACATGACCATCCTGGTTGCTCCGGCAACCCACACCTGAGCTGCCCTGGTGATTGGCAGCAGCCCTAATCCCTACTCAGGAACGGGGCACCCAAGTGCCCCTGTGACAATGAGCCTTCCCAGTAGGTTTCAGTAATTTTTACCAAGCAGGTAAAAATTTTGCTTTTACCCAAGTAGTTCCAGTGCCCTTTGTTTGTTACCCCAGCCCCTAGCAGGGGGGTATCTAGGCAATTAAATAATTTCTTCTCTTGGAGTCCCTTGGTGCCTTGATAAATTGTGTTATCAGTTTCTTGCTTCTTAGTAACTATAGCTCTCTAATAGTGTTGGCTCTGTACGTTATCACTACCCACTCTCCTTCCCCTGCTCCTAGGAGTCCAATAAGACTTTGAGGTTGAGCAGAAGGAGCTAAAGCAGTTGGGGTAATCAGCCCCCAGCTCTTAATGTTCTGTATTCAGGCAACCTTGATAGGCTTTGCCTTTCCTGAATTTCAATAGTGCTTGTCAGGGAAGGGGAAGAGGAGCATCCTACAGAGCAATATACACTGCCTTGACATCCCTGAAGAACCAGTTTCTTAGGCAACTAACTGAATTTGCTGTAAATTTGTGCAAGTAACCCTCCGGTATGCTGTCAAACCTTGCCCCAGAAAACACACCTCTAGGCATAAGGCTGTCCTTCTAGGCTTGGGCCCTTTGGCCTGCCTCATATGGCCCCTGTTTCTAGGACCTGTTATTAGTTCCTTCCTGTCCTAGCTCCATGTTGAGCTATTACATCCATAACAAAATGCTAATACATGTTGCTTCCTTTAGCTGTCACCTTCTCAGTACTTTATTAATGAGACCTGATGGCAGATTTAACTACCTTCTTACCTCCTAGTGCTTTAATTTTATTAACCGCTTTCTGAGCACTAATTGCTACAATAACTTGAAATAAAAGCAAAGGGAAAAACCACTAAGGGTAAACTCTATGTGGTGAACTGTACATGGTTCCTAGCACAATGTCTCCTAGGAGGGGAAGGTTTGCAAGCCCCATATAGAATGGCCTGGTATCCACTAGGAAGTCCTGCATCAAAGACACTGGTCTGCTATCAACAGAGATGTTCCCTCACGAAGGGTCAGCCCAGGTCCTGTTCTGCACAAACTGCCTTGCTTATATCCCTAACAGCAGTGATTTATAAGAATTTATCAACTTGTACATCCTTTTTTGCATGCTGCTTCCCCCCAATGCAGGCTCAATAGAGTTCCCCTCCATTCATTTTTTTAAATTCCAAGATACAGTAATACTGCTAGATTTTGTTCCATATTTGCTCCTCTTACCACATCCACTTTCAATATTCCCTTGCTGTAGAACATTTAGTAGTTCTTAGTTACCTCCAGTGTCTGGTGTCTGTATTTGCAGCACAGAAAATAATAATCCTTCCCTCATCTCTGTTTTCTTCAATCACCATCACTTCAGGATGTGCAGAAGCACAAACAGCAGAAGCAAGGGAGGCATCAGCTCCTCAGACAAATTCAATAGAAGACTCAATATGAACAGAGTCAGAATTTTTAATTAAAAACTGATTGAATTTCTGTGTGCTGCACATTGATTCAAGATGTGCCTCTGTTGATGATCCTATAAAGTGCTCTTTGCATGTGCAAATTATTAAGTACTAGTTGAGTGTCACTAATATGCCTGCTGCTAAAGAGAACAAGGAGAAAGGCCTGGTCTTTGCAATCCAAAAGCATAATTCAAAGTCTAATGAAGGCAAGGAAGTTCTTCCCAGTTAGCTTTTTCAGCCCCATTGTAGCCTCTGGGGTTTTTGTTTGATGAGGGTTGGTACGATAAATATTGTTATTGGAATTATAAATTAAGTAAAAACCTTGAACAGATTAGCCACAGAATTAGTCTATAGAATCTTCATCATCTGGAAGTTTTTAAGAGCAAGTTATACAAACATCTTATACAATGTCAGGAACATTTCAGTTATGATGAACCTTGACGCAGAATAGGGGGATGGACTGGATGACCTCTTGAGGTCCCACCCAGCCCAGTTTTCTATGATTGATCAGTGTGAGAAGCAACACAGATGGTGTGAAGTTGTTGATAAAAATTGCAGCAGAAGGTCATTTTGGAAAAGAATTTGAACTGGAAGATGAACAAGCATTCCTGTAAATTCAGGGGGGAGGAATGGATAATCTTTTGTTTATGCTTAGAATCTGATCTGAACTTGAGTGAAAATTCTGCTTAGATGTAGGTGAGCAGACATGTAAGATAACATGTCTTATTTAGGGAAAACTAGGTTGCTTATCCACTCAACCTAGTACTAATATAGTGAAACCAATTGCTTTAAAGGTTGAATGGGTAGAACATGCACCTATATAAAGTTCTAAAAGCAAAGACATTGCAGTGATTTTTGTTGTTGTTTTCACCTAGGATCCTGGCATTTGTTTAACTTGCTACTTTTGGAATATGTTATTCACATTCTCCAATCCCATTTAGAGGAGGAAGGAGATGAAGGTCTCTCAGTAATTCAGCAGAACAGTTCTTCTGTTCAAGTAGTTCCCAAACCTGCCCACCTGCTGGATGATTTTTCTGTTGAACAGCCTCAAGTTGAAGTCCCAGAACCAGCACATGTAACTTTGACACAAAGCCAGAGTGATGTTAATTTAAGCAGTGTTATTCTCAAGGTCTTGAGCTGTCTGGTAGACACAGCCACAGGCAACAAGGTAAAATCAACTATATGGTTGTTTTTAAACATTTGAATTTAAAACCCAACTGGAAGAGGTGAGGGTTGGTAGGAATCTGTATGAAACATCTCTGGTTAATATAAATAATGTTTTGGCTTTTTCAGTGGCCTTTCACCCTCTTTCCTATACTGATAACATATGTCTTTAATCTCAGGGGCAGAGTTTTCTAATGGAGCCAGTCTCATGTTAACTGCACTAAGATTCACAGCCAATGTTATATTACGAGTTGCTGAGTATGGACCTCATTACATTTCCTTTCCTAGTATCCTGGACCTCCCCAAATTTATGCAACTTACACACTTTCTTAGTGTCAGGAACAGAAAGGATACTAAAGTGGGGTAAAGGCAGTTGCCTTCTACTATAAGCCCAAATGATTGTGCCACAAGGGGGCAAAAATATGATCTCAGTCTTTGCTGCTTTCACACTCCCCAAGAGCAAAGGTCTGGATTGCTAACTGCTTGGACTGCAGTCCTTAGGTAAGTAACCCTTCTGCACAAAGCCACATTCAAACCTGATGGGAGAGAGTGCAGGGTAGTTACACCCATTCCCTCCAATCTGAATTTCTCCCATCAGCTTCATTTCCAGGTTTTGTAAAGTTCTCAGTAAATGACAGATTCACACACCCTTTGCTTAGATGTCAGGACCTTACCAAGCCTGTTTGGCAGTTTTGCTTTTTTTTAAAACTAGTTTCTCTTTGCACCAAACCTCATCAGTAGAGAACTCACTCTTGTTTGTACCACCCTTACACCTAGTCAGTGGATCCAGTGGAATAATTCATGGAAGGTCAAATTCTGTTAAGCCCTTACATGGATATGCAAGGAGGAAAGAGGGCCAGGGAAGTGGGGTGTAAACCAGCTCCCATCAGTTGTCCAACACATCTAAAGGCAGAGAAGAAGTAGGTCAAGCCACTGCCTACCTGCACAGCCAGGTTGACACAGCTGGGAGAGTAAGCTGTACCCCAGAAGGAGCGTTGCAGTGGGTGTGCTATCTCTGTTCTAAGGAGTACTTTGCTTCCTGCAGTAGGATGCCTTTTTGTGAACTCCTCAGGCCACAGAAGCCCTATTTTGTGTTAAACCCAGATCTCTGCCAGGAGTCATGACCTAGCCTAGCCCAAAGTAAAGTGCCACTCAGTAGGTGCATCTACACAAGATGTTTACTGTGGAGCTGCCTAAATACAGCAGTGTAAATCAGTGTAAATACAAGTACTGTCCTACAGCAGAGTTCTTTAGTGTGCAGCAACACATGTGTAGACACTGATGGGGCTGGTTGGGGCATGAGGGTACTATAGTGCAAGGGCTGACTACTGGATAGCCTTGCACTGAAGTACCCTTGTGCCCCAGTCAGCTCCTCCACAGCATGTTGAGCTGGGTCAGAGTAGCCCTGAGCTGGCAGGCTGACACCTCAGTCTCCCTGCCAGCCAGGGCTGCTCTGACCCAGCTCAATGTGGTGCGGTCCTGGGCGTATGTATAAATGTGGTGCCCATGAGCAATAAAACCCAGCGCCACGTGCACCAGAGTTTATGGCTCTATGCTAATAGCATGTGTAGATGCACCCAGCATGATATTCATGAAAGAAGTACACTTAAAGCACATTAGAAGGATACAAGCAAATCAAGTCAAACCAGCAGGGAATTTTATAAAGCATAGTTTCCTGGATGAGGTTTGCAACCCCAGTGGCATCACGGCACTTAGGAGAAGGGTTGTGAACCCCATGGAAATTCAGTTGTTAAAAATGGGCTTACCTGGGAAGTGGGGTAGCGAGCCTGGAAAGGCTGGGAACTGGTGTTGTAACAGTTACATGTTGCTTCTCTGATCTTTAAGAATTAGGAGGAAATAACAAAGCAGTAGACTAAGGAGAAACTATAGTTCACTTATTTACCATGGGGGAGAGAAGCGGAGCAGGGCAGGGCGGATCAGAGTGAGCATTAGGGAGTATGTGAAGGTAGGAGAGGATGGGGTGAAGGCAGGGAAATGGAGGGCAGAGTGGATTTGTGGAGGGGCATGGGAAACAAGAAGTACAAAGTGGAAGGAAAAATTAAGAACTGAGAGAGAACTGAAAGTGGGAAGTGTGATGGGGCTGGAAAGCTAAATTGGCTGCTTAAACATTTTGGTGCAGCCTCTTATGCTCAGAAAGTTTGTGTCACACCTCCACCCTCATCTCATCTAAATGACTGCTAAAAAGCTCTGTTCTTCTCTGAAGCCTTTAAGAAGTGAGGGGGAGGGAGGAATGGTAACAGGAGTCATAAATAAAACCCCCCAAACCAGCAGTGTCAATATATGTCTGTACTGTGCCAAGTAGCTCTGTCATCTTTTGGATTGTTAGCATCATTCTTCCTCTTCTGTACCATCTGTATCTGGTGCTGGACTTCACTTGCTGCTTCTTGTCAAATTTAGACTGCATTCTTCAGTGCAGGGAGCATGTTCTTGCTTTCTTTTTTTAAATTAATTGGGAAGGACCCAGCACATGTTTGAATAAATTAAAACCATTGTTAATAACAATCCTTTAGAAAGCGGGGTAAAACATCTCCTAACAAAACACTTGTTTTAGTAGAAAAATTAGGGTAAAATAAAAAATGAGACAAGTATTTAGCAAAAGTGGGTCAACAGGCAATGTGGCAGATGAAATGCCACATAATCAAATGCAAAATAATTGGTAAGAACAAACTGACCGCACAAGTAGATGGGTTTGGAACGTGCTGTAATGTATTGAAGTGCAGCTATGAAAATGCGGAGCTGATCTTTATTTCTTATCACAGAGCTTGCAGTTTCTTTCTCACAGCATGAGCAATGTTCCTTCATCTATAATACCCCAGCATACTCACTCTGCGCTTCCTCTCTTTGTTCACCTGTTACCAAATTAAAATCCCATTAAACTGAACTCCTGCTGTGGGTTTATCTTCAGAGCCCTGCACTGTAGCTTTTAATCCAATTCTACGCCCACATCACATACAGTCTACTGCAAATCACAGGGAGAACAGACCTGAGTATCACTGTACATAGCTCAATGGGTTAGCAGTGGCATACAAGCAAGCCCAGTGCTTTAATTTTGAAGAGGATAGAGGAAACAAGGAAACAGTTAACTGCCTCATATAAACCAGTGATGTGCTCTCAGTTCAGTGCTTGTTATAATCAAGCAGGTTATACATACAGTAAAAAATGTTAATTAAAGCAGTTAGAGACCCAGGGTGAAATCCTAGCCACACTGAAGTCAAGGTACAATTCTAATTGACTCCAGTTGGTATATCAGCAGCGTTGGCAGTACTATATTCAGGTATGCCCTGCTCACCAACCTCTTACTCTGGCCTTGCCGGCTCTGGATGTGAGGTGGTAACACTGTGCTGAAGGCCTGCCAGAAACACCTCCCAAGAGTTTTGGCAGGTGCAGCCACAGGGCAGCTTTGTTTCTGGTTTAGCACATATGGAGTTGGAGCAGGTTGGGGAGTAGCACTCCCAAGAACACTGCAGAAGCAGCACAGATACCAATGAGGGCAAGATCACAGCCTTGATAGGCACTTCAGGCAAAGAAAGACTGAAAGGGCTGGGAGAAATTTTGGAGAAATAGAGAATAAGAGGGGATATGACAGAGTAGTATGTACAACTGTATATCATATGTTAAAGGTTGGTTTGGGGTTCCTATTAACTGTGTCCCATTACATGAGTAGATTGGGGGTATATTGAGACTGCTTTGCACGCTAGCCCACACTGCCATTCCTAAGCTGCTTCTGGTAGCCAAGTTAACTCATTCACAGAGCACCAGGCTACACTGCCATAACTTTTGTGACTTCAGTGTAGACTAACTTGGTGAAATTAAATGGTAAAAGTGTGGGGCACAATCCTAAACATGCAAGGTATTAAATTCAGCATGTACTAATTACATGCAGGAACCCATTAACCAGCACTGTTTGAAGAAACAGATAAAAGAAAAGACATGTTGTTCAGTAGAAAGAGGAGACTGGATGCAACCTCTCCTCAGTGACAATACTTACGATATTTGATGTTTTATTTTCAGCTCCTCCAAGTTATGTTGGAAGACAAAATTACCAAGAGTTCTGTTAAACTGAATCTTCCAGTTGGAAAGGATGCACTCATTACTCTAAAAGATGGACAGAGATTTATTATTCGCACTTCTGATCCACAGTAGATCTCCAGTGGTACTTGCTTAAGGGAAAGCCAGACAGACCTTTAAGAATTGTTTGCAAGGGTGTATTGCACTTACGATGTGTTTAGTTTATATTTAAGAAAAAAAACGTTGTATTTTCCTGGGAATTGTGGGGGGGGAGGGAGGAGATTGTAATTAACAGTTATGCAATTGTGTGAAAGTTTGTTGTTATTGTTTTTAACTCTGATCTTTTTAAACTGATTGGCATATTTGAATAAATCTGTAAAAAATCCTACTGTGGAATGTATTTGTCTGGTTGTTTTTTCATCTTACCCTTTTCTATGTTTCTGTCTTTAGTAATGTGAAAGCCTTTCCTGAAACCACAGTGGCAAAGAAACTTGACAGGAACTATGGGCAAAACTAATGACCTAACCAAATGTTTCTTTTTATCTACAGTATGTAACCCAGAAATAGGGATGCCATTTAGTATACACAGAACTCAACTCTAATCTCAGGGGCAGGAGTTGATATTGTCAGGAATCTTGAAAAATTCTTGCTGAACTTTCCACTTTTTGCTGAGATACTGCAGAGTCAGTATCTCACATACAATGTTATTAATCAAGCCAGAATAGTATGTATAATATGTTATTGATTTCCCATTCATATGTGAGCCATTATTTTGTCTTATTTTACTATGACCACAGTACCAAAGGAATGATCTAGCAAAATCCTGGAAGTAAATTGATACAAATTTAAAAGTATTCTACAGGATATTAAAATTGTATCACAAAAGCATTAGCCTAAGGAAATAAACTGATTGGGTAATACTTGGGCACAGCTACACAAGACGTTTGCTGTGGAGCTGACTAATTAATTATCTCTGCAGTAAAGTCTCAATGTTTACACATGCAGCCCTTTTAGGCCACAGTAAACTAATAAATACTGCCATAGGATTGTACACAAGTACGATCCTATGGTGGCATTATTTAGTGTGCCACAACACACATGTAGACACTGATGGGGCTGGTCGGGGCACAAAGGTGCTTCAGTAAAGCGTGCCTGCCAGCTATCTCTGCACTGAAGTACCCTCGTGCCCCAGCCAGCCCCTCCATAGCATGTCACAACAGCCCTGGGTTGGCAGGCTGAAGCCCAGGGCCCCCTGCCATCTAGGGCTGCTCCAACCCAGCTCAATGTGCTGCTGCCCTGGGCACACATACAAACGGTGCACTGAGGAGCAATAAACTCTGGTGTGAACTGTGCTGGAGTTTATTCAGTCTTCTTAACAGCATGTGTAGACATGCCTGGGAACTAATTGTTTCTAATAGTTTTGTGGAGCACTAGTGCAGGAAAGGTGAGAAGGTGGCAGGCAGCCCCCAAGAAGCTAGAAGACATTTCCTGAACTGGGAAGGGAAACTAGCCTAACTTTCCTCCTTCTGTTCTTGAAAATCCTTGCTTATCTTCAATCTTTTTTTTTTTTTGGTTCTCAATCCAAATGATTGGGATGGATATCAAAATGCAGAACAGCCAGGTTACTATGACTAGAGATCAAGTTAGGGCTATTTGCCAAAGGAAAAAAGTAAGGAGAGAGAGCATACTTGATAGATAACATTTATTTATTAAAAAAAACCTGACTACTCCATCAGCATACCATATTATAAGAAACTGTGCGGAGCTCTGATATATGCTACTGCACCAGGAGTCTAATTGATTTTTAAATCTGTATTTTTTTATCAAATAGGATCATAGAAAAATAGAGCTGGAAGGAATCTCTTGAGGTCATCTAGTCCAGGCCCTTTCACAAGGCAGGATTGTTCCTGAGGATTAACCATCCCAGACAAGTAGATAGTCTATGACTTCTGCTGTGGGTATTTGACAAAACAGTTTACAATATAGCCCAAAGGCACAGCCCAAGTCTTGATAGGTAGGTGGGAGGACAGAAAGCATGGAAGCCATATACAATGTGACAGAAGTGCTTGCATCCCTTTGCTGTTCATGTCCAGGCTGTCACACTTTTTGGAGTTTCTGTAGACATTCTACTACATTTTTTTTGTGTGATGTGTGACTGTCGAGATGCTCCTTCAAGCAGAGCTGGGTCTTAGACAAATTATTTTGTTTGCCAGTTGTTGCTGAAGCGTCTGTGTTACTTCAGCCTCTGCTCCAAGCGGCAGAGTTGTGTGGTTTACATGACGACTCTACAGGCTGATATTGCTTTAATAAGAGCAAGTGTATTTCAGCTCTGTGCCAGCGTTCACCACAGGAGGGTGCTGCTCTCATTCCAAAGGTTCAGGCTAGGCAAGGTTCAGTGTGGCTCTTAGCTGGGAGTGTTTGTTACAAAATGTCTGTGTGCTGCTATCAAATACAGCTGAAGAAAAGGACTGTGTCTGTATCCTGGCTCTCCTGGTTGCTTTGGTGTAGCATGATGCTTTCTCCTGCTTGGGGATATGTGATAGTCAACTCTGTCTCCTGGTCTGTTACCAACGAGGTGGAGGAAGAACTGGACAGCTCCTCCAACGAGGAAGCTCTCCCTGCACTCCTGGAAGACACGACTAGCATCTGGAAGCAGAGCTACCCGGCCTCTGTTTACAAAGAAGATGGGCAAATGAGGTCCAGGCCAGTGGCTGGAAGATCCAAGCAGGTATCCTCTCCTTCTAGGATGTTTTCCTACAGGAGAGAGAGTGTCAAAGGGACAGATGACAGCATTGCTCCTCTGGAGCAGGCAATCCGAACTGCCCGTTTCCTGAGCCATTATAACAGCTGGGGCTTCTTGGCTACTCAGTCCACGCAGGAAAAGGTACTGTGACATCTTATGCTAGCAATAGAGAATTCTCTTTTAATGCTGAGCTGAACAGCCGGAGAGGGTTTGCAGATTTATTGCTTGTGTTTTAGTGTTCTGAAAAAGGCAGTAAATAATCGTTCTGTTTTGGAAAAGCTTTCTGGATATAAATTACAAATTATTTGCTAACATTACAGTTTATTATTATGCAAATTTGCATAATAACAGCCTAGCACTGTTACAGAAAACAATATTTTATTATTTTATAATCATCTCTTGATGTCAGCCACAAAATATGCAGGGTAAATAATAAAAGCTGTCAGTAATGTTATTCAAACAGCCAGTAAAAGTACAGTGCAGGCACATATGTAGCAACATTTACAGTTTTGCTTCTCTGCTAGTTAGGGTAGGATGGGAAATCATGCTTAGAGTTCAGTGGAAGAGATGCTAAAGGGCACCTTAATGAGGTGCAGAAAAGAAGAGAAAAAGCATTGGGCTAGATCCACTGCTGCAACCAAACAAGATTACATTATAGTTTTTGGAGAGAGGCCTTTGCATTCCTTCAACCTTCAGCTGACTGTGTGCTGAACTGGTCCCACTCCCCAGTATTAATTCAGAGCAGCCTGCTCTAAGGTATACTGACTTTAATGGCCTCAAGGGATCAACAGAATAAAAGGGTATACTAGCTATGTCCGCTTTGCGCGATCTATATTCTCTGTATTGGTTGCAGGGTGAGGGAGTTGGGCTGGGAGCAGCTACACTGGCTCTGTGCTACCAGAAGATCTGTCTATCCCAGGGTCATCCTACCATAATTAGCTCTGCCAGCCTCAAGACCACTTTTGTGTCAGCAATGTGGTACAAAACAGATTTGGCAGTACTGATACTGGGCTGTTAATTTTTCCAGATTTAAAAAACTTCCTTTTGATTGAAAATAAATAAACAAATAAATAAAAAAGAAGGCTGCTTTGAGCTGGACCCTGTTATCACTAATATTTGCAAACAGGAAAGATCATTTTAAATTCACTGTTCCTTTAAACTGTTCACAAATTACTGACTAAATTTAAAATTCTATTTAAAAAACATAAAGTAAAAGTTAGAAGCTAGTCAAACCTCCTAAAAACACTGTTCAAACAATTGCTATCTGGCTGTTTGTGTTACTTTGAACTGCAAAGTGTCAAATCTAAAAAGGTATCATTAATAAAATATTCTCATTTGTACACTACAAATTTGTAATTCCATCCCAAGGTTTCAGAGATACTATTGACCCATATCTTAACTCTTACAATTTATAGTCTCACCAAAAGCTTCTGATGGAAATGCAGCATTAATTCAGTGAATGTGGTTAGCTTTCTGTAATTACAATACATAAGTTAAAAAATGGATTTATAATAAAACTTGTAATTAAGAGGTGTGATTTTTTTTGTATGGATTATACTTCATGTGCTCACTCTTCCTTTCTGGATGTGAACTATGAAGTTAACCAGGCATGAAAAAACAGGTTTTCAAAACAATTTGAAACTTCTAGTGCTAAACTGTTGATAGCTGCTATTTTTAAATTTATACATCTTAATAAATATACAAATATTTTTAATGTCCAAGTTACATGGCTTCATAAACAAATCCGCTTACCATTTGCAGAAGAGGTTGCATGTAAACATTATAACAATACAAGTATATGAACATTATGAAAAATGTGTGATCCAGGTAATATTATCATCCAGACTTTCTTCTGGATGATGATACAACTTAGCTAGGTTTTGTTACCAGAACGTACCAGTTTCACTAAATTAGCTATTTTTTTTCACTTTATTATTTAACTCCATGGCTGAGAGAGAGAGTTTTTAAAAACACTGCTCAGTGATCTGCTTCTGTTTCCATTCTTGTCAATAGGATTTAACAACAAGTGATGTCAGTAGAGCCTGTAAGCCAATCCATACTGGCCATACTGGATTACTAACCAGGATCTAGAACTGTGTTTTAAGGCAGAAAACTTTAAATACGCTTCTAGGTAAAATGGTTTCTATTTTAATTTAGGCAGCTATGGGCACCTTCCAGGTTAAAAGCTCAATATAGATAGGGGGGGAAATAGTGAAAAAAGCCAACTAAAAGTCTGAATTAAAATAGAAATTCTCTGAGATTATGAAATGATAGGCATGCTGTTTGGTATAGATGTGTTCATGGTTTTTTTAATTCATATATATGTGTTTTAATTTATTACTGTTTGAAGACATTTTGAAAGCATATGAGAGAATGTGTTGTCATAGCAGTATGATAAGCAGGGATCCTGGTTTTCTCTGATAACAAATCTCCAATTTTCAAATTTAAAAAAGTAACCCAAAATCCACATTTTTTCATGATTAAAATGAAACACCACTAATATGTGTGTGTGTGTGTGTGTGTATTAGTGGTGTTTCATTTTAATCATGACAAAATGTGGAGTTTAGGTTACTTTTTAAAATCCAAACATTGAAGATTCTTTATCAGAGAAAACCAGGATCCCTGATGATCAGTCAGTTTAGTTTAGAACATAATGAGTGCATCTATATGAGACATTTACTGAAAAGTTGCCTAATTAGCTTTGCAGTAAAGTCTCGGTGTGTACACATGAGGACTTATTGGGTCACAGTAAACTAATAAACACCACCATAGAACAGTACTTGCAACACAAGTACTATCCTGTGGCAGCATTATTTATCCTGCCCCAGTGCTAACATGTAGACACTGATGGAACTGGTTGGGGCACAAGGATACTTCAGTGAGAGGGCTATCTGCCAGCTAGCCCTGAACTGAAGTATCCTTGTGCCCCAGCCAGCCCCTCCACTGTATGTTGAGCTGGGTGAGAAAAGCACTAGGTTGGCAGTCTGACCCCCTGGGCTCCCTGTCAGCCAGGGCTGCTCCAACCCGACTCAACATGCTGCAGCCCTTGGCACACATGTACCCAGTACATGTGTGCCAAGGAGCAATAAACTCTGATGCAAACCACACCAGGTTTAATCAGTCAATAGTACATGTAGACATGCCCACTTGGTCTAGTGGTGACAATGGCAACTGGAATCCAGAACAACTAGGCTCTATTTCCATTTCTGATGATGATGTTTGGAAGGTAGCAAATGTGGTCCCCATCTTCAAGAAAGGGAAGAGGGAGGACCCGGGCAACTATAGGCCCGTCAGTCTTACCTCAATCCTGGGGAAACTCTTTGAGAAGATCATCAAGGAGCACATTTGTGATGGGCCGGCATCAGAAATGATGCTCAGGGGCAATCAGCATGGATTTATTAGGGGGAGATCATGTCAGACCAAC
>NW_017729032.1:150415981-150422012 GCF_001723915.1 Gavialis gangeticus
CCCGCCCTGGCAGAGGGTCAGGCTAGAAGATCTACTAGGTCCCTTCCGACCCTAAATCTATGAAACTATGAAACTATGTTGGGGAAGCCTCCGGTTTTGTACAGCATTTATATGCAAAACTTTACAGAATTGAATGTTTGTGTTTCCAGATTCAAGGGATGCCATTTGGGAATTATTTACCTGTCAGTGATGGGCCCATCAATAACAGCACTGGAATCCCTTTCTTTTATGTGACTCCAAAGGACAACTCTGTGGCAGACCTCATGAAGAATCCAGTGGCTTCACTGACCCTGCCAGAGGCAGAAGGAGATTTCTGCAGGTACTAGCAACCTGGCTATCTAAGACAGTATTCAGTAAAAACAAATGAATGTCTGATAGCGTTTATCTTTCTGTCTTGTGGAGCTTTGTAATACCTTTAATTAGAATGAAGACATATACTCAGAGGCATAGTCTAAGCATAGAAACAGGGCCCAGGAATTCTTGGATTCCTATCATAATTTTGTCATTAACTGCTTTTCTTGACAATTCATTTAAGCCAAAACTTTCAGAATTGTCCTTGAATATTGGTTACTTCCATGTTTATGTCCCTACCTTTAGTACTGTATGTCGAGTCCAAAGCATGTGGAAGTTAAGGGACCCTTAGACACTGGTTCTTGCAACTGGTGAAGGTGCAAGATCTGAAAGAGAAACAATTCTAGATTCATGTTACTCATGTGGATACCCACTTCTTGAGCTGGATTACTTTGGCTTTCCAGCTTTAGTATGAGATTTGAAAGGTAAACTGAAACGTTGAGTATATCCCATCATCTCCACCTAAGCAGAAGGAACAAGAAAGACAGGCAGGATCAGTATGCAATTCCACTGACTTCAGTGGCTTATCTCCTTTTGGAGGGTACAAATTGACCCAGTTTTATGAAAAATGTTTTAGGGCGCATCTACACAAGACACTTTACTTGAGATTAGAGCTTACTGCACAGTCATTTGCTCTAATCATGAGTAAATTTGCTACCTGCAAATGCAAGTAGCAAATTTACTTGAGATTATTTACTGTACAGTAGCGCACATGTAGACACCTGACCGGGAGCAAATGTGCTCCCGGTCAGCAGGGGGCAGTAGATTGCTCCTTCCCTCTGGGAGCTGGGAGCTGCTAGGGCAGGCTCCACCACCGGAGCCCAGATGGGGACAATGTCCCCCTGCCCTGGTAGCAAATAGCTCCCAGCCACCACTCTGTGATCACGGGGCCAGGGCTGGGAGATTTGCCCAGTGCCAGCCCCACAACCATGGAGCTGGTGCTGGGAGATAAGGGTCTCCCAGCCCTTGCCCCATGATCACAGGGCTTGAGCTGGGAGCTCCCTGACGTCAGGGCAGGAAGACATTGTCCCTGCCCAGGCTCTGGTGACAGAACCCACCCTGGCAACAGGCAGCTCTTGGGGGCAGGGAGCAATGTTCAAGCCCCCACCAAGAGAGAGATGTCTCCTGGCCCCTGGGCTAGCACCCAGGAAGAGCCTAGAGTTTCCCTTGGCGGCTGCAGGGGTCTGGCATACGGCCGCAGGGAACAGGAGCAGTCTACATCTAGGAGCAGCAAATTTGCTCCCACATCTCTGCATGCATAATCATGTGCCTGGGAGAGTTTAGTCTAGGTACTTTACTGTAGAATAAGTTGCTCCTGGATTATTTGCACATTTAGGTGTGCCCTTAGTGCCTTATATATATAACAAAAAGCATCTCAAATATACTCAAAAAGCAGAATTTCACCTTGATCACCTAAGCCAGGTTAAAATTGAGAAAGTGTAGTGGCTCATCCTCAGAATATAGGAGAAAGGAGAATTTTAAATTTGTGGTGAGGACAGTTCCTTCCATAAAAATGTTTAATTTCTTTTAAATTAATCCTTTTAAACTGTACATGAATGAATCAAACCTTTTATTAAGAAATAGAAATAATAGAGAATTAGGGCTGGAAGGGACGTCCAGACGTCATCCAGTCCAGCCCCGTGCCTGAGGCAGCATCGCCCCTATACCGACCATCCTATATAATCCATAATCTAAACTCTTCATAAAACTGCCATCCACCCTGACACAATGCAATGCTTTCTCTCATTCTCAGAGCTTTCTCATTCAGTTATCTAATTGAATGTGTTGGTTTCAAAACCAAATGAGTGAAAAGTGAGGCTCCTCTGTTCAGGAACCTAAAAAGTAGCCTATTTTTTTTAGACATTCAGTAGTTCTCTTTGATGGCAACATGAATTGCTAAAGATAGGACTCCTAAAAATAAGGCCACTGAAGCAGATGCTTAAATATTTACAATCCTAGCCTTCCATCTCCACTTTCAAGTCTTTTTCTTTTGCATTTAAATAACTATCCACTTTAATCACCTTTTTTGGGAAATATCGGTTTACAGACACTGCTAAAAATGCTATTTATTGCAGGTTGAGACTTGAAATTGATGTATTTGAAAATCTTTGAAAAAATGTCTTTACTGTATTCTAATGCAGTAACCATTGATTACCAAAACTATGACCTAGAGCAGGGGATGGCAGCCGACAGAGCCATTTGCTCAAACTTTAGGATGTGGGGCTTTGGAGCATGGGAATTCAGCAGGGAGAGCTCTCCCAATGATGTTAGGGAGAGAAGCAGCAGCCACATCCTAGTGCCCTTTGGCCTGTGACTGAAGCTGGGTCATTCTGGCCCTCAACTTGAAAAGGCTGCTGACCACTGGTCTAGGGCCTACTATTACATGTGACCAAGCCCAGTATGGTCTGCAGACAGTGGACACATCTACACATCCATTAATGCACAGTAGTACCACACATTTAGTTTAGTACTTGCTTAATAAAGTACTAACTAAATGCACTCTAACTACAGTTACTGAGCAATAGTGCCACAGCACAGTTTTTTAGTGATGCTTACTGTGCAGTAGCCTAATACTACTGCACAGTAGCATATTAGCACAATTATTGCCTGGCATGGTACTGCACAGTGCTATTAGGCTACTGTGCATTAAGCATCTCGCATAGAAACGTCCAGTAGAAACTAAAGCCATAGGCAGGAATCCCTGGTTGCAGTACTGCTAGGCTGACAAAGTTGCAAGTACATTATCTGCTGAAATTTCAGTTGCATTCAATCTGAAGATTAATAGTTTAATAAGTATAAGAATCCTTACATTTGTTAGTTTATTGCATTCAGTGTATTTTACATTACTTCTAAAATTTCCATTTGCAGCAATGTTTAGTACATTTCAGTAAATTTCAACTGCATCAGGGAAAATGAAAGGTTTAGGCTGCTGATGAGTTGTAGTTTGACATTTTGGTATCTAGGAAACCTTGAAATGTACTTGATTTTTTGATGTTGTCGTTTTTGTGTATGGCTCCATGGCCTTAAAACAACCAGCATAACCCACAAGGTTAGTGTTGTGACGTTAGAGCATACATTTCTCAGTGCAAGGGTTGAAGAGGGTGGATTGTTTTATGTACAGGGCACTTCTTTCCCTGCTTTTGTAGAAAGAAATCCTTTGTAAGTTCCATTTTTAATGTTAGAACATCTCTGTTAAATGTATCATTTGCATTAGGATTAACCCAAAATTATACAAAACAACTAAAACAGTAGCAGTTATGTAAGAAAGAGTTATTCCAGTAACTAATTTGGTCCTATAACTTTTTTCATGTAGGCTTTGATTGGACTAGATACCTATTCTGGCACCATTACAAAAATTAAAACACACTTGAAAGCTGATTGATGCCTGTGATTAATGTAAAGGAATAGTTGGCACTCCACTGAGGAATGTTTTTGAGGTATTTCACACAAAAGGAATCTCTGGATTTAGAAAGAAAACAGAGCTGGCATTTCAATAGTCCTTTCATACTCAAGTATCAAGTGACCTCTGTACTCACATATAAGTGTGATGTTTCATTTGTTTAGTAGTAGACTGAATTAATTTTGTTTCTGACAGTAAAATTAAAATGCTAGTACTAAACATTTTCACTCCTTTCAGAACTAAGGAATATAGGGTATGTTTTGATTTGATATACTTATATCTAATCATCTGGAAAGAAAATGTGAAAAAGCTAACTTAAACCAAATTAAAGTGTTGCAGAGATGATCTAGGTTCCTTGTCTTTGATCTTGAGATTTCCATTTTCCAAAGGGATACAAGCTCCTTTTGGGACACTCTCTGAGGCCAGTCAAAATATAACATGAACAGGTAGCCACCAGAAGGTTAGGTATTAAGTTGAGAGTATATAAACAACAAAATCAAGATTAAATGCCAAAAAAGCAATGCTAAGAATAACTTAATAAATAACAGCCCATTACCTAAAAAACCTACATGGTCAGATCCTGTTCTTACAGAATGAGAGCAGGAATGGGCCCAAGGTTAAGGAGAAAATACTACTGTTAAAACTGTGGGTATGAGCAGGTGTTAATGTCTCAAAAATTTCCACTGCTAGAAATGCTTCCAGGAGAGGGAGCAATACAGGCATACAGCCTGCAGCTATCCCCTCTCTCCTGCCTTCCTTTGATAACTGATCCCAGTCTGGAAAGGTTTGGGAAGCAGTGGCTGCTCCACTCCTCACATTCCTGGGGGGAATGGACTACCTGTGCTTTCCAACTTGGGGACACTCAGATTTGGGGAATAGGAAAGGAGTCTTTCTTGGCTGTTTCACTCCCCTCCAATAAACCAGACTGGAGTTGAGCTGCCACTGCCCCCCAAACCTTCCCCAGACCAGGGACACTTTGGTCTGGAGAAGGCATGGGAGGCACTGCCCCACTGCTCCCTGCCTGTTCTTTATACCAGAATGTCCCAACCTAGGGAACAGGTGGGAGGGCATTGCCCTGTGGCACCACTCCTCCCCAGGTCTGCTGCGGGGCTACAGGTGCCAGCTTTGAACTTGCCACAGAGGAATCTGATTGGCTGCCCCCTGCACAGTGCTTTGAGCCACTCACTCATAGCCATGCACCAGACCTGGAAGGGAATGGAGAAGCAGGGCCCCATTCCCAAGAATTGGGGACCCCAGTCCAGGGAACAAGCAGGGAACAGCAGGGCAATGCCCCACTATACCTTCTCCAGACCAGGGGGTCCCCATGGGAGCACTCAAACTATGGAAAAATGCCCATTACCCAGGCTGGAGTCCCTGCAGCATGGGGAATGCACAGGGGAAACTACTGTTCGACTCCACTGGATTGCAGAGCAGTTGAACAAAAGCATACAGGTGTTCATTCTTGCAAGAGAAATTTTGTCAAGGAAAATGTTCCAGATGTCAAGCGGGAAGCTCCTTCTCGCAAAAGGGGCCATGTCTCCTCCAGGAAAAATTGAATAAACATTTATATGCTCCTAATTTCTAGTGGGAAACTGGTGATTCTCCCAGTAGAAACATAATGCCCATATGTGGCCCATGACACATGAGCAGCTGAGAGGATCTTTTACCTAGTCAAATAATCAGCCTTCTTCCAGTATCATTACTAGGGGTCGGCGAGTGGGGTGCCAGCCTTGGTACCAATTTAGGAGGGGTGCCAGAATCATCCCCCACCCCCATGGAGGAGTCTGTATCCCAGCAGCAAAAGCAGCCCCACAGAGTCGCTCTGGCAGCATCAGCCAGATGCACAGACACCACGCAGCTGCTTTAAGAGCAACAGTTGGGATGGGCAGATTGTGCTGCAGTGCCAGCACCAACAGAAGTTGGGGACTTTTTTTTGAGTCACTGACATAGGTAAGACTCCTGTGTACTACCAAACCTTGATCCACAAGCACCTATACATGCAAGTAATTTTAATCAGGTAATTTATCCCACAAAAGTCAAGTTAAGGCCATAGATTCATAGATTCATAAATTAAGGGTCGGAAGGGACCTAGTAGATCTTCTAGCCCGACACCCCGCCAGGGCGGAAGAACAACAAAAAACCCCAAAAGAGAAACGGGACTCAAATGAGTCCAGCCAGGTAGGCATCCAGCCTCTTCTTAAAGACCCCCAGGGTAGGGGCCAGCACCACTTCCCTTGGAAGTTGGTTCCAGCTCCTAGCCGCCCTAACTGTGAAGTAGTT
>NW_017729032.1:150422823-150442885 GCF_001723915.1 Gavialis gangeticus
CGCCTTGGCCTTCCTAACAGCTCGCCTACAGGCCTGAGCAGAGGAGGTATACTCCTCTTTGGAGATTTCACCCCCCTTCCACCGGGCGTACGCCGCCTTTTTGGCAAGCAGGCAGTCCCGGACGCCCTTGGTGAGCCAGGGGGGCTTACGGACACTCCTGCCCCCCTTGCCATGCTAAGGTGTCTGTGGGATCAGATCCTGACACCATCCTCCTAAAGTTGTGACAGTTACAGAACTTCCCACACACTGACTTCTACCACAGGAGAAAAAAAGCAACAACATTCTTACAAAAGTAATTACCAAAGTCAGTTGCATTTTTTGGTTCTCTTTTACCAATATTTTAGATGCTAGCATTTTGAATGAGCTCTCACAATGCAGCTTCTCCTCCTACTTGATCCACATAATCCTAGGGTTGTAAGGTTGTCTGTTAACATAAAATGAATGTAAGGATACAAATGGCAAAGACCTTAATGTAAATCTGATTTCACTACAATTGCCTAACACAGGGGTTTTCAACCTTTCTTAGGAAGTGTACCCCCAGCAGCCAGTTGTAGAGTAGGGGGAGGGAGAGAAGGTGGCTGCAGCCGCCCGCGGAGCAGGGTGGAGGGAGGGAGCTTGCACCTGCCACCCGCTGCCCAGCGCTGCCGTGCCCTGCTTTTCTACGTGCGTCTCCATGGGCTGCTGACAGGCCTCGCACATGGCAGTGGCACGGGGCAGGGGGTGGTGGAGGCGACTGCTACATGTGAAATCCCCCTCTCCCCCATATGCGGTCGGCTGGGTGGCACCTGTGTGGCCTGCAGAAGGCTACCATTGCCCTTACCTCCCCACCCTCCCATTCCTGCTCCTGGGAGGCAGCGATGCAGGGTGGTGGGTGCCGGCGCTCCATCCCTGCCCGCCCATGCAGATCCCCTAGGGCCTTTCCAAGTACCCCCAGCCTAACAATTCATGAATGCAGTAAGAAAATGTAAAACAAGTGAATGGAAGTTATTTGTTAGAGATGAATCTGTGTTGAAATCCTGAGTACAGATACCCCTAAACTTTGGAGAAGTTTAGATTCACATCCCAATCTGGTCGTGCAGGTACATCTCTACCCCTGTACAGCATGAAAATAAATCAGTGGTTGTTAACAGCAGCAGAGTCTCCCAATGCCTGAAGAAGGGTGTTTGTGCCCAAAAGCTTGCAAAGAACTTTTTTTCCAACTAGCAGTTGGTCCAATAAAGATATCATATCTACCCAAAGAACCTTGCCTGTGGTTGTTCCTCCAAATTCACATTTAAAGATCCAGGAAATGCATAACTATTAAATTAGAATTTTAAATATAATACCTGCTATCATCACTAGTCAGCCTGTACAATATATAGTTCAAAATTATTTTTTTGCCTTCTCTGTATTCTTACCTATCAAATTTTGGAAAACTCTTGTCTACTATACTAGTGTCTCTTCCTCTGTCTCTGATAAGTTTTTTTCCAGATGGTTGTTGACTGTAATAATGGAACTGTCTCTAGCTAGTCCATATATCTTTACCCGCTTAATCATATAGTTCTGTCACAGATACTAGTTGTTGCTGGGTGCATCTACATGTAAACTTTACTACAGAGCTGACTAATTAGCTCTGCAGTAGTGTCACTGTCTACACATGTGCCCCTATTAGGGCATAGTAAATTAATTAATTCTGCTGTAGGATAGTACTGTCCAGGACAAGTACTATCCTGCAGTGGAGCAGTTATGTGCACCAAAACACATGTGTAGATGGTAACCAGGCCTTGTTAGGGCACAAGTGTACTACAGTGCAAGTGCTGCTTGCTGGCTAGCCCTGCACTGTAGCACGCTTGTGCCCCAGCCAGCTCCTCTGCAGCACATTAAGCCAGGCAAAGTAGCCCTGGGCTGGCAGGCTGACTCCCTGCAGCCCCTGACAGCCAGGGCTGCTCTGCCTGAGCTTGATGTGATGCCATCCTGGGCACATGTGTAAACACTGCACCTGGGAGCAAGAAACGCCAGCACGAACCACACTAGAATTTATTGCTACCTGCTAATTGCACCCCAATGGTTGTGTCCAGATAAGCATGGCCATGCGATCTGCGGCGCCACATACTGTACGTTCACTTATTCTCCAGAGTATCCAGGGACCAAAAAAACCCGTGGAAAAAAAGTGGAGTGGTGCACATGGCGGCAGCATGCGCTGCCCAGAGCCACAGCCTGGCTGGCCAGAGCCACGCTCCACAACTGGCCAGACTCCACACAGCAGGATCACCACTGCTGCACCCTGAGAGGCCCCCAGGACCACAGGTAAGGCTGCTGGAGCCAGCCCAGTGCTACCACACCCAGGGTAACTTGCTGCACACCAGAGCACACATGGCACGGGCATTCCCCAGGGACAACTAGCAGTAGCACAAGGTGCGCTGCCACTAGTTGTCCCCAGGGAAACAAATGTCCACGCACGTCTGGATGCAGCTAACGTGAGCAAAGAGAGTCAAGCACACTGACAGCACTTAACAAATTACAATTACCTAGTATAAACAATGCAGAAAGGAAAATCTTTTAGAAATTGTGGAATGAATTAGATCAAACTAACAAGAATATACAGTCAAATGCAGAAATCGCTATTATGTAAAAATCTATTTTTTTACCCCAAGACTTGCTTTATGTTTAAAATGGAAGACCTCACGTCCAAAAGTAAAGATGCCTTTTAAATTTTTTTTATAAGCTTTGAAGTAAGGACAAGAAAGAATGTTTCTTGTCAAAATCAGGGGCAAGGCAGGGCAATCATGCCCTGCAGAATCATGCTGAAGCCAGTAGCAGCAGCTTTTCAGCTTATGAAATTTACTTTCAATAGAGATTTTGTTTGACGTTCATGCAACACAGATTAGTAATGCTAATACATACTTATGTCTTCAGATCCTTCAGTGGTGAATTATGAGCCACAGATGGCATATTTAATGCACATAACTTGTGCTTTTCTAAATATAAAATCAAAGTACTATGTGTATTAATATATCAGCTAAACTAATTATCTTATTGCATAACACTTCCTTCTGAGGACTTTAAAAAACATAATCCCATGGTCTATAATATATTTCAAGTATAGACAATAACCCTGTTATTCTTCATCCCGTTGATGGTCTTTAGGAACTGAATAGAAATGACTATTAATAGTAAAAAAAATATCTTGGGACTTGTCTATTTTTGAAAGTCTGGGAACAGGATTCATATGTTGTCAATGGAGACAGGGCCCTTAGCTTTCGAACATATCCTTAACAATAGCCTCATATTCATTATGATGTTAGGCATCAATGTAGGCATTCACTATGAACTATAATTTTGCCAGACCTGGACATAGGTTGTTTTTGGATGAGAATTTTCCAATAAAAAACACAGGAGGTGAATTCAGGGAACAGTGTTGGTTATACTCTTGTTCAAGTAAATATTTTAATGAGGTTTCACTCTGAGTGATTTTTGAACCAGGACCTAATATGGGTGGAAGTGGAATGGAGCCAAGTGGGTGGAAAATGAAAATATTTGTCTTTGGGCACCTCAGAGCATTGTATAATTGTTAAAAACATTAATTCCTCTACAAGCTGAGAATGACACATGCTTTGAGAAGAACTATGCCTTATATAAAAATCATGTGGAGTTTCTCTAGAGATGGGATGAAGTGCAGTCTCCCTGACTGATCAGTCACACATGCGTGAACTAAACAACTGCTTGCCTGGAGTCAAGTACTATGTCGTTTGCCCATTATGAGCAGAAAAACTGGGCCAATCAATCCTTTTCTTGCCTCAAACCTGATGAATAATTAAAGTAATGCCTCTAAACCACAGTGCACCAGATAATACAGAATCGGCTCTAATAAAACACATATTTCCCTTCCAGTCTGGCTTTGTTTAATCTCTTTAGCAAAGTGTGCATTCTTTCATGTAAGTGGTATATCTTGATTCATTTGTCTTTTTTTCCATCCCCTAGTCTTTCTTCCTTCTGGTCTATATTTATTCACAAAATCCTTTGCAGGAATACTGAGGGCCTAATATTGAGCCCTGACAGAGATGTCCTAAGGAGCCCAATAGGTATTTCCTGGCACAAAGCCAGCACAACCAGCTGTAATACCCTCTCCCCTACAGTAGCATCCAAGGTAAGAGAGTACGTAAATGTGTTCTGAAGCCATTTTCACCTTCCCCACTAATTATTGTGCCAACACAAAGTCCAGATAGATTGAGGGCGGAAGACATAAATGCTTATATAGAGAAAATTAATTATTGATTAATGTCCACGGATGTTCTCTAGGAATTTTGTTACGGCAATACACTGAGGGAATTACTCACCTCCTGTATCCTTCTACTTCTTGGAAGCAAATCCCAGATTTACATCAAATACTATAGCAGCACTGTTGAAAACGCAGAACCTGCCTGCATTTAAGCAAGAACTCTGTTAACTAAAACTTGAATTATTATACAACCGGACCTTGTCATGCATCCACAGGTGCATCTTAGGTAGAGCCAGGGAGGTGATCCTCCCCCTCTGTGCGACGCTGGTCAGGCCACAGCTGGAGTACTGCATCCAGTTTTGTGCGCCCCATTTCAGGAGGGATGTGGACAACACTGAAAGGGTCCAGAGGAGGGCTACCCGCATGATCTGGGGACTACAGGGCAGACCCTACATTGAAAGACTGCGGGACCTAAACCTGTTCAGCCTTCACAAGAGAAGGCTGAGGGGGGACCTGGTGACTGTCTATAAACTCACTGGGGGGGGACCAGAAGGGTTTAGGGGAGACACTGTTTCCCCTAGCACCCCCTGGCATGACAAGGAACAATGGACACAAATTATTAGAGAGTAGGTTTAGATTAGACATCCGCAAGAACTACTTCACAGTTAGGGCGGCTAGGAGCTGGAACCAACTTCCTAGGGAAGTGGTGCTGGCTCCTACTGTGGGGATCTTTAAGAAGAGGCTTGATGACTACCTGGCTGGACTCATTTGAGTCCAGTCTTTTCTCCCGCCCAGGCGGGGGGTCAGACTTGAAGATCTACAAGGTCCCTTCCAACCCTACTTCTATGATTCTATGACAAAGGAAAAGAGCACATTTTAGGACAACACTCAACCACAGAAAATGCAGATGTACATTTATTTCAGAACATTAAGAACCCCTTTGACATGTACAAAACTAAGTAAGATTAGAATACTAGGTAACTATTCTGAAATAGAAATCAGCATAAAAGGCAATGATAAACACTCTGCCAACAATGTAATTATATATAATAACAAGTTTAGACCTATCATTGTCCCTTTTTGGCTAATTTAACCTTCACAAACAATTTTCTGGCCTGATTTTCCAGGTAAGTAACCTCCTTGCCCTGCAGGTTAATACCGCAAAATTCAGTTTGAACAAATTAATTTAACAAATCATAAAATGTATAGCTTTTTCATTGCATGTGCAAACTCATGTAACACCCCAACATGTGACACAAGAACATAGTGAAACCTACAAACAAAAGTCAAGACCACTCAGGCCAAGCAGAGAAGAGAAGCTGAAATATTCTAGAGACTGAAATATGTGTCTGGTATCAACCAAGAATATAGAAAAATTGCATTTCTCAGTACAGCTTTTCTTCTTATAGCTCAGAGATTTAGAACCTGACACAACACTCCCTATTTGTGCAAAATCTTCCCAATTACTTCAGGAATCATTGCCTAACAATTGCAGCATAGGGCCTGTTGTCAATTGAAAATATACAAACATGTTTTTGGAAGGAAAGAGAAGCATGGGCACTAACAGATCAAATGATAATTAAGTTTAGAGCACTGGTGCTAAGCCTCCGGCCTATGAACTGAATCAGGCGTATGGGCATGTGTCATCCAGCCTGCAGGGCTTCCCATGGGTCTGGAAATTTGGCAGCAGGAGGGCAGTGCAGCTCTGGAAGCTCTTAACACTGTTACCAATTAACACTGCTACCATTCCCCCACCACTAAATTTCCAGACCAAAGAGGAACCTGAGGGCTGGATAACACACCCCATGCACTGGATTGCACTGATGCATGGGGGTTACTCTGTGGCCAGATTCAGCACATGGGGTCACTCTGCAGCTGGGTCTGGTTCATGGGGCCAGGCTGGCACACTGGATCAAACCCATGGACTGACCTATGCACTGATGCAACACTGGATCCCAACAGTGTAAGGACGTATCCAGGTGCTCAGGGCAAAACAAGCAGTGACTTCCAGTTATCACTGGGATTGTGAATAGCAGCAGCTGCTTTTTTTCACGCTTCTCCCCTGCAAAGTCAGCACTGGAGCAGTTGTCCCTATCTTCACCCCCTGCTGGATTCAGCCTGTGGGCCATCCCTGTGCCACACATCCAGCCCATGGGGCCAGAAGGTTGAGCACCACTGGTTTGAACTGGTTCGGAGAATGGATCTGATTGGTTAGGGACAGACATTCAGAAAGTCAGAGCCTGAATTGATTCAATCTTTGAAGTTTAGTCTAACCTGGCTAGAGTGAACCAATTTGCAAGTGAATAGACCAGGGGTAGGCAACGTTTTTTGGCCGGAGTACTGAAAAAACAAGGTAGGCTCCAGCACCTTGGTAGGTGCTGGAGCCCCGATGTGCTGGAGCCCAGAGCAGCTGTTTGCAGCCTCCCAGCTGCAGCTGGCCCACGGGGCCCATTCTGCTTGCAGCAGGGCTTGCAGCCTCCCAGCTGCCTGATGGAAGCACCCTGGCCTCCGTGGCTGGCAGCAGCTGCTTAGAGCCTGGGCTGGTGGTGATGTGCTGAGCAAAATGGCCTTGTGTGCCATGCTCCGCATGCATGCCAGGGGTTGCTGACCCCTGGAATAGACATTCATAAAATGCAGGCACATGCCTGCAGTGGCTGAGGCCAGGCATTGGGGGGCGCTAGAGCAGCCCTTGGCTGCAGGGAAGCTGTCCTGGGGGGTGGGATGGGGAGATGTGGCCAGCCCTGGAAGTAGCTTGGAGTGAACTGACTTAATTTTAATTCCCTCTTCCCTGTCCCACTGGCATGGACCCAAACTGAGGTCCACCACATGCTACCCCCTTGCTGATGCAGTGGCAGGGCTGGGGCACAGCCAGACACCAGCTGACATGGCCCCTGAGGCAGTCTGCCTGCCCTGACTGGCACCACTGCCTGGACCAGGCAACCAGCAGAATAAGCCCCCTCTTGTCTCTTCCTCCAGACACCAGAGGGAGGGAGGAATAACCTCAATGGCCCCCAACTCTGCCACTAGATCCTCACACACTGGGACACCTTGACAGGGGCTGCAGGGTCACTCCCCACTCGCCACTCAAGCCGGCATGGCCTGCTTAGGCAGGGGGCAGGGTTATTCCTCCCTCACTCCAGTGTCTGGTGGAGGGGGCAGGAGGAGGATTATTCTGCTGCTCCCTCCCTGCAAGGAGTGAGTGGTGGTGGCAGTGCTCAGGGTGAGTAGACCCCGCTGCAGTCCCCCAGGGGCAGAGGGGGCAATAACCCTCCTCTCTGCTGCCCACCTAAGGGGGCCATGCCAGCTAGCCTCTGGCCCAGCCCCTGCTGCTGGAGCAGTGAGGGGGGAGCGACTCTGATGGGGGCTGCAGCCCCTGTCACAATGTCCTGGAGTGCAAGCCTCTTCCCAGCAGTGGAGTGGCACTGTGGGATGAGGAGAGCTGCCACAGACTGCGCAGTGCAAGCAGTGGCGGCACTAGGGGCCCTTGAGGGACCTGTGGCCCCCTCTGAGCCATGGTGCCGCTGCCTGCCCCATGCAGTCTGCAACAGCTCTGATCGCCACTCATGGGCCCCACTGCTGAGAAGAGGCTCACATTCCCCAGACACCAGGACGGGGGTTGCTGCCCCCATCAAGGGCCCTGCCCCCTTGCTGCTGCAGCGGCAAGGTCAGGGACCTGGCCAGAGGCTGGACCGCAGAGCCCCTGAAGTGAGGGGGCAGGGAGGGAGGTTATTCCTTCCTCCCTCCCACATCTGGCAGAGTGGGCAGTGCTTGCTTCTGCTCCAGTGCTCCAGTGCTTGCCCCATGCAGGGAGTGGTGGTGGTGGTTGGAGTGGGCAGACACTAGCTGCAGTGCCCCAGGGCTAGAGGGGGGAATAATTCGTCCTGCCTGCCCCTCTGCCTCAGGGTCCATTCCGGCTGGCATTTGGCTGCGCCCCAGACCTGCCACGGCAGCAGTGAGGGGCAATCACCCGGCAGACCCCAGCTCCAGTCTGTGCTGGTGGGACAGGGAGGGGGAAATTAAACCCCTCCTTGGCCAGTTCACTCCAGGCTACTGCTGGGGCTGGCAATGCCCCCACTGCTGGAGCAGCCAGTGGAGACATGCAGGTCCATGCTGGTAGGATGGGGGGAGGGGTGCGGGAAGCAAAATAAAACTCTTCCCTGCTCCCTTCCAGGGCCAGCCTCTGGCCAGGCCCCTACCCCTGCTTGTCTCTGCTCTGGCTGGGGAGCAAAGGGGAGGGGCCAGCCCTGTTCCACTGTAATAGAGAGCACAACCCAGCCCAGAGAGCATGTTGGGATGCTGGGGGACTCTGGTTGAACTTAAATCAGGAAGTGGTCTGGGACAGAAGTTGCATAAACTGGTTTGAGTTCAATCAGTTAAAGTCAGATACTACATTCAACCAGGATTATCTAAAGCCAGTTTCAGCCATTTTGTAACTGGTGCACTGGACTTATGTCCTGTTACAGGTTTAAACCAGTTTCTGATCACTTAAACCAGTTTATGTGCAACTTCCATCCCTAGCCATTGTAATCTTTTATAACTCCTAAAATTAATAGTCAAACCAGATCTCCCATCTTCACCAGTCCCATTATACTTGACCTTCTTACGTGAACATTTATTATTATAATGCTACCTGTAAGAAACTTGCAATAATTATGCAAGACAAAAATGCACTTGCAAAAAAAATGCTCTTCCCAATTGCTCAGCTATGTTGCTGCCATGTTACTCTTGAAAAGTCAGCTCCATGCATTTAGAAACAAGCCTGTTATTTGAATCTGAATGCTAAAATGCATGCATATTTGACTGGCAAAAAGTTCCTTTTGATTATTTTTAAAACAGACTTGACTAAATGAACAAACAAACTACAAATATATTAATGCACTGTTATGGTTGAACACAGGAAGTCAGATATTAGACAGATCTCAAGGCACGAACAGATGTAACAGTTGTACCACATTAAAACAGGTAGTGGAGGACCTACTATAGTCAGAAGAATCTGTTGTAACTATTTCATCTGTCTGCTTGTATCACACAGTAACGGAAGATTAAACCACAGCAATTTACCCTAGAATGAAATAGGGTCAAGTTACTGAAATTTACTTTATTTTACTGTTGTCAGCTGGAAATTGTGAATTAACTTCTAATTTATTTAAACAAGTTCTTTCTCTAAATTTACATTGGTTTAATTGAATTTATAATCTGGTTAGGGAATGAAGATTTTCAAGTACTCAGAGTAACATTAATTAATTACTTAATTTAACTAGTACTAAAAAAAGCTGAACATTCCTCAGAAAAAAAAACCATCATTTGAATGAAAAAATTAGGCAGAATCAAGCCTTGGACTTTTTCCCCAGCCCTATCACAATGAAGAAAGTGTTCTAGAGAGAGAACACAGACAGTGTGGAGTAATTTTTACAAGTGCAGTAGCTCCTTGGGAGAGCTTAAGCTGCTCAGAACTGCTGAGGATAATGAAAAACCAGCCTCAGGATGAGGAAACTGCACATGGCTCCTTTGTGGCTTATGCTGAAAATGGTGCCAACTGTTTACTGGGCACAGCTGAATATCAGCCCATTATGTTCTCTGGCAAATACAAGTTCTTGGCCCTATGTATAAAAGCAGACACTTTATCCAATAGGCAATGTAGTCTTTCATTACCATCTGTGGGGAATTTGCAGGTGTTAAATTAGCTGCGGGAGGATTCCCATATGTTTCCTGCATGCAAAAGAACCACATTAAGAATTACAAGGAAAAATGCATTTGCAAATTGCATATACATGGTGAGGGCTAAAGAGTTCAAGCCAGGATCTTTGAATAAAATCAGTTGTGGATCAGATTTAATTTACTGTGGTTTTCTTCTTTGGTTTAAAACACTGAGACTAAGAACTGCAATCCCAGTGCCCTAATATGATTCCTGGGGTTTAATTACACTCTCATGTAGGCCTCAGTCCTGCAAAGTGTTGAGTAATCTCAACCTGTGTTAAAACCACTGGATGTTTGAGGCTACTGATCACATGTCAGGATCAGGTTATTGGCATAACTGTACAGAACATCTTTGCCATCCGTGGAGTTATCCTTGACTTACACCTGTGAACAGAGAGCAGTACTACCATGACTTATTTTAAATACTATAACCGGATAGGCAGAGCAGGAGAACAGTAACAAATTGTCTAACTTGAAGGACCTAGATGTCCTGGAGTTCTCATTTTTTAAAGATAGTAAGTCCATTCCTTTTCTTTATAAAGATTGGGTAGAAAAGCATAGGCAGTTGGATCTTCAGCAGAAAGCTAAGAGGAAGGCAGCTAAAAGCACATAAATACACATTTTTTTAAACCTGTTAAGATGCATACTAACCATCTCACTAATCCTCCTCAAAATCCTTAGTCCAACCTTATGATAAGGTTGTAAAGGAAACTATTACATGTTTTGGTTTTTGGGTAAGACAGCGAAAGAAGTTGGTTTGCTTATAAAATAATTGACTAATTCTATGTATGGATGGCAAAAACCTTTTTGTTACTGTTGTGTGCCTTGTTCTACAGCATACATTTTCAAGAATTAAATAGACCAGCTGGCCATGTGAAAGATTAGAACAATTTCTTTCTTCTGTTCTTAGACAGTATGTACTAATCTATTTTAAAAAGCATTTGTTTAGAACATAGATGAATTAGTACAAACTTTGGACCTGATTCTGCAGTTCTAATTCATGTAAGTACTATTTAACCCTCTACAATGTTTTACTGAATATTATTACTCAGGCAAATAAAGGTTTGCAGTTCTGATCTTTGGATTAGAATACTAGAGCTACTAAACAGGTGAGCATGAGTTATATTCATACAGAGCACTACTCATATTTGGCCATTATAAATACTTTCTTAAAAATTCCTGCTATAAAAACAAACTATGATAGACAAACTTTTTTCCTGTGTTCAGAAAAAATGTAATTGAACCTGATGATCCAAGGTGTGCCAAACTGACCCTTACAGGACAGATGATCATGGTGCCTCCAGAGGAAATGGAATTTGCCAAGCAAGCACTGTTTTCCAGGTTTGTATGTAATAGTTATATAATATAGTAAAGCTTAGAATTTTGAGACCAATAAATAATGATGTAGGCAACTGGGACTGATTATCCCATAAGGATCAGACCTAGTCTTTTTGTGCTGGGCCACGGACTATGTCAATCTAAAATTCTACCCATCACCACTTATACAGGACTTTAGGACTTCTTTGTACTCTTGGGACAGTCAAATAGATTATATAAACAAACAGAACTAAATATAGTTCTTATAGAATCTGCTTTTAATTCTAGGATTTATGACTTTTGGTTAGTCTTTCTTTAAGACAAGAGTGTGTCATTTAACCACAAATTAAGGAGCAGTGGGATGTCTTTAGCCCTCATAGGAGATCAAGGAAGCATCCCAAATGCCTCCTGTGCTCCCAGGAATGCAAAGACTGGACACCTGTTACTTAAGTCCTATCCTCCATGCAGCAAGACTGCTCTGTTGGCTAGTGCATAGGGAGTCAAAATGACAGCCCTTTTTTTCCATCACTACTTGTGAAGTAACATGCAATCTCAAAAGAAGCAGAAGATCCAATGCTTTTGGAAAGCAGGATCTGAATTCTACAAGGCCTTTAAGTGGGTTTATGTATTGGAATGAACAGAAGAACCTCATGCTGTCACCCAAGTTTTTTCACCCTTTAAAGGAGCTTGGGTTCCCATTGCTACCTTGCTCCTACTTACTGCCAGTTTAGAACAACTTGGGCTTTACAAAGAGAGAAGACAAATACTGTTGAATGATATTAACTCTTTCAGATTAGAATTTTTTTTAATCCTTTCAGACATCCAGTCATAAGGAAATGGCCTCGTAACTATGAATGGTTCTTCATGAAGATGAGTGTTGAGCATGTCTGGCTTCATAACTGGTATGGAGGTGTTTCTACTATTGCAGTGGAAGAATATTTCAAAGGAGTTCCAAGTAAAGCTTAATTAAGCTTTGAAAAAGAATTTTTCAGAGTTTGTTTTCAAAACACTTTAAGCACCATGTTGTTGAATGATCATTTTGCAGTGACCATTTTTTGTTTAAGTCTTCAAAATAAATCCATCTTTTTTTAAATAGAACAGAATGAAAATGAACCAATATGGACAGTTAAATTAAAAATCAGCTGTGGATAGTAAACCTAAATTGCATTCTTGCAATTTCATATAGGATATCTGTTTAAAAATGTTTTGGATCTGCCTGTTTTGATTTTTATTGCCATGCCCTCACATGCTGATTATGACATATACTAAATATAGTGTTTTGATTCACAGAAAAACAAATTGCCTATAAAAAAACTGCTATGTATAATGAAAGTATTATTGTTATTTGCTCTTTCTTGTTTTCTGGACATTCTAACCAAAATAATGCTAGCTGCAACTATAAAGAAATGTTTTGTTTATATTTTTAATGAAGCTGTTTTCATTTTGGTATTTACATATTCATTACACACTTGCGCTAACAAGAGAGTGAAACATTCTGCCTGAAAATTGAGAAATGGGGATGCAGAAATGTAATCCCTGCCTACTTTTGTAGTGGCAGAATACATGCAGCTCAAAGAATGCAAATTTAGTTCGTCACACCTAGTAGTGCAAGGGAAATGAAACAAGCTAAAGGGTCAAACAGAAAAATCAGACCCACCACAGGATAATCCCAGTGCAAGGATAAACATTCTTTTTAAAGAATGTAGTCTCTGGTAAGCCTGTTTTAGATTATTGATAGGAAAATTTCTGTTGCTGGTTTTTCACATCCTGTTTCTCCCTCAGTTTTATTAACTCATTCCTGTTCCTGACCCTAGTATTGTGTAAATAAGTTGGGGCGGGGGGTTAAGTCTACCTGAAATTTGTCTTCTTAAGGCAAGTCTTGGAGGTAGTTTTCAATCCAACAACATATTACTTCCTCACTGGGAAGTCAAAGCTTCACTGAAAAATATGTAGTGGAATAGTGCTAGGGGAGTCTAAGACAGCTTTTTCAGTCCTTAGTCCTTTTAAAAAATAGTCTGGTCATTTTATTCTACAACCCGTGACCTAAGGCATCTTAATGGAAATGGTTAGGTGGTTTTAGTGGATACTTTATCTCTACAGGTTGCAAGGAATGTGTATATGCTTACTGTTAAAATATACAGCAGAGACGAGCAAGAACTACAGACTTGAGTTTTGTGTGCCTAGAATGGAAAGTGCGTGTCGTACAGCATTCCCAGGTGGAAGTCCTAAAGGCCTGATACTAGCTACTTCAGAGACAGCCCCAGACACATGCCTAGTTTTTGTAAGCAGACAAGGTTCTTTGGGTAAATCCAATATCTTTTATTAGACCAACTCAAATAGTTGGAAAGAACCTTGTCTGCCTATGTCTTTAGACCAACACAGCTACAACCAACAACCCTATGCTGAGTCAATCCATTAAAAGAATATGTTGTTTGTTCTCAGGCCCTGTGTAATCTTAAAAAAAAATGAGAGTGTATTTCCTATGATATCAGCAATGGCGAGAGCTGACTGCAGACAAACTGATGCCTGTAATCACCATGTTAATTAGACTTCCATAAAGGTAACTGATGTATTGATTGAAATGACAACAGCAATTTTTCTAAACCATCATTAGTAATAGCAAGAAAGCTACAGAAATTGTCTCTTGTCCAGTCAGGGCTTCAAAGGAGAGAAAAATAAGGGAATCCAGTCATGCTGGCTGTGCTGTGATTGACTGGAAAGCTACTGGCTATGCTCTGCAGTTGTACTGAGAGAGGTTACAGAAGATCAGTTGATTCTACAGTAATCATCTTTAAACAGATCTTGAGCTCTGTTGCCATATGCTTGCCATATTAACATTGTTTGCATGAGGATTTTTGCCAAATACTTTGCACTTTTGTACAGCCAGTTCAGGTCCACCAGTAGGAGCAATGTTAGATTCACCATGCCTCACAAATTTACTCTGAATAGGATGATATGACCTGATGCTTAAAATGCCAGGAGATACCTGCACCTTTTGTACTTTAGTGCCCCCACTACTGCTAGAGCTCTGTAGGACTGATGGAATATTTGAGGAGATACATCTAATTTAGATACCTGTTTACTGTATTGTCTCTGTCCTCTCTCTCACCAGAGGTAGCCTTCAGCACAAAGCCTGCCCTGAGGCTTTGAACTCATGCCTTCTGGAGCCACAGCAGGACCCTGCTTTATTACCATGATCTGGCAGTGGTCTACAGGATGGAAGAAAGTATACTGTCTAGCTGTTTTTCTTTTTCATGTAAAGAAGCGGCATGTTTTTTCCTCCAAGCTTGCCCCATCGTCCTCACCCCATGTCTTCCACCGTATTGGCTCTATCAATATGAGAACTAAAAGGCTGGCCCCATGTAGGTTTATAAAATACCATTACTGAAGCTTTCCCAGTCACATTATTTTGCCATTGAGATCTGTGTTCATTATGGATCTAATCCCTGACCACTGAGGTTAATGGAAGCTTTTCATTGATTTCAACAGGCAGAAGATTAGACCCAATCAGGGGAGCTCCAAAGCTTGCGCTAATATTGATTTGTAACTGTAATTACACATTTTGTTGTCCTAGTTTAACATTATACCCAGAGTTGTCTAAGAAGAGTGACACACACAGCAAATATAATTTTCCTATATTTAATGTCTAGACAAAACACAGTAGAATAAAATTAAAGTTTTAGAGTCATTAATAATTACTCCGTATTTTTCTCTATATTTTTCTCTGCTGGCCTGTGTTGGAATCCAACTGACCATGTCAGTCATTCAGTTGAAGTGCCTGTATTAAATCCAGAAGCCAGTAGCAGTTATGCAGTTATTTTAAAGAGCATTTTAAAGTACTACAGCAAATACCAACTATATATCAGATAGCACAGCATTTATTAGCAACCACCCCCACACAGGAGTTACACTGACAAGCACGAGAATACTTACAACTGAGACAGTGAGGGAGACATCCAAGCTGATTCAGGCTGGTGGACTCCAGCACATCTACCTCCGGCTAGCAAAGGACTCTTCTCTCTCACTCTGTTTTATCCTCCTAGATTTCTCATTACATCATCATCATCTTCTAAAGGTGTCTGCTTTCGAGAAATTGATCAGATCTATCCTGAAACTTGTGTTCATGCCTGCCTATCTTATTTTTCCCCAAACACCTTTGTTTACCATTAATCCATACTTGGGTTTTCCTAGACATGCTGGAGCCAAGTGGTTGGCATACCAATCTTCTTGTTACCGTCTAGTCTACCACTTTTCCTGCTATGTTTACATAGCTATAATATATGGATATCTATACATCATTTGCCTAATTCTTAGCATCTTCCACCTGGCATTAGCACTTTAAGGGCACCTCTACATATGCAGGTAAAGGTATGATGAAATCTAATATGTGTTTCACACTATTGTGCCTCCCACCATGCCACACATGCATGGCAGGAAGTGTGATTGTGGGATTGCCACATTAGATCCCATTGTATCCTATGGCCAATGCAGAGGAAGCCTGATCCTGGGGTTCCCCTCCGCTGGCAAGAAGCAAGCTCCCATGGCTGGGAGGCCCCTCAGCTGAGGGGCTTCCAGCTGTGGGGGTGCCTTATGCACTTTCACAGTTGGGAGACAGAGCTGCTGTGATCTCCCAGCTATGGGGGGCTCCATGCACACCCAGGGCTGGGAGATTGCAGCCATGCTCTGTGCCTCCTGGAACCCAGTGTCTGTATCTGTGAGACTTGGGGTCCCAGCAGCCATGGGGTACTACTGGGACCTAAAGTCTGCAGCTGTTAGGCACTGCTGGGGCTGAGAGCCTCCTCAGCTGCAGGACTTCCAGCCCTGGTTAGGCCTGCTGCACGTCTGTAGCTAAGAGCCCAGTCAGTTGATGGGTCTCCCAGCCTCAGGAGAGACTATGCTACATGTGTAAGTTAAAGCTGGATAGCAACCACCTATAAAGTTAGTACACAATTTTGAGGTCTAATTTTATAGCTGGTTGGAGCTTTTTATGGCATGATAGGTACTTTTCACGTGTAGCTGGTCTCAGTGAATTGTGCAATACCTGTAATGTGTAGGAGGGACCTAACTCTTTCTTCCTCTGTTTAAACCACGGAAGTTTGGGTCCAGGTTTATGTCTAAGAATATAATCAAACATACTAACACCTACTAAACATTGTTATAGTATTTTCTCTACAGCCTGATGACAGTGATATACCTCCAATACCACCATAACAATGTCCATATTTCTGCTTTCCACTATCTGTATCTTAGGTCTGAAGGGCTAAGGCATTTTATCAAGAAAGGTAGACAAGGACTGGTCATGAATTTATGAAACACTAGTTAATTACTAAGCACTAAGCCCTATGGGAACTTCTCATAGAAGAAAGTACAATAATACCTTTGTATATAGTTTCCTCCACACTGAAAATGAAATGTTACCTTGTACTTAGTGTACGTAAAGTGTTTCCACAGACAGCATTAGTGCAGAGTAGCTAGTGCACTGTGAAGTCATACCCTGGCTTACTTTGCACTAAATTTCCTGTCTAGACAAACCCTCAGACTCTTGTTAGACCTACAGGGCATGAATGAGACAGTGAGAAAGCAGCAGTGGGCACTTTGGATGGCAAAGAAACAGCCATTTCATTTCAGAGGCTAGCTCCTCCACTGCAAAGCTTCTGAAAGGCTGCAGAAGCCCATCCAAAACTTTCCCTTGTGATCCTGAACAGACTTCTTTGGGGTAAAGGGGGTTTTGAGATGCTGTTTTTTTTAACTGGGCCTTAAATTAGTAGCCTAATCCATTATTAGCATTTTTTTAAACTGACAAATACCTCGTTTACATGTGATGGTATGGTTAGTGTAAATGAAAGCTATCCCAGATATTACTAGAAAGATTCTATAAAGGTTTATGACCACTTGCTCTAATATTTTTCCTTCTGAAGTTAATAGCAAAAGTCCCATTGACTTCCTTGTGATCTTAAGGATTTCACCCTTAATATCGGTAAGAAATTAAACTGACATGCAAATTAACTGTCATGCATTTTGTACTTCAGTAGAAATAATTAATGTCTGTAGTTTTCTCAAAAAAGCCTTCCAGTGCAAGTTTTTAGTTGAAACTTCTATATTGGTCCTGAAAATTTGAGAGATGTATTTATTTATGCTTGTATATTTGCTGTGGGGGGAGGTGTGAAGTTTGAGTCCTTTTGAACAGTGATACAATTTTTTGCTAACTTTTGCAAGTGTAATGCATGTACACTTTAAGCACAGCTAGTTTTAACTGCTGTTCTTATTTAACCAAAGAATGCTCCATTTCTAATGTAAATTTCATCACTTAAATAGAACCAATGTATTATGTATTGTTTCTGGATGTGAACTGCAATTTGCAATGTAGTTTGACTCTTAAAGATAATGAATATGGTTGACAAATTGCCTATCAAATATTTAATACAAATAAAATAGCAAATGGTGAGTTGTAGTTGGAATATTTTTTCACTTAGTGGGGAGAAATAAGCCATGTTGCTACCTTTTAAAGGACGCTGGAAATTGATGGACTTTTGGGTGGGGGTGGTAAGAGGAGAAAAACATGGTACTCTTCTCTTTGCCACCACCTCTCCATTCCTTGTTTCTATGAACTATAATTTCAATGGAACACCTCATCTCAATTGTCATTAATAGTGCTTACCACTACCTCCTTTTAATGTGGATATCAGGCAATTGACTGGGTACTTGTTCCAACATTGTATGAGTTAAGGCTACTACAGAACTTTGCCTAGTTATTTTTCCCCTCTCTCTCCTTGCACTCCCAAATTCTCATTTCCATCCAGTTCTTTACTGCCCACTCTGGCAATCTCTCCTTTGCCAACACCTATCATTTATCTTTTTCTCTTGCTCTCCCATACTGTTATCTGCTTTCATCAAACTGTTAAGACAGCCATCCTTCTCCCTGCTCCCTTAATTCCTAGTCTATATCCAAGAAGTCAATTTTACCTATCATCTGTATTTCCTATTTATGACTCATAAGTATTGAAATCCACTTGTCTTTTTAATTTCAGCTTCTTTCCTTATCCGGTCATCTGTTGCATCTTCTTCCCCTAGAAGTTGTGTAATGTTGTGCTCTTTTATACCTTTCTAATCCTAGCCATCATCATCTTTTTCCTCCTCCTGCTTCTACATATTCTCCATTTTTACTAACTTCAATGCACATTCTACCTTTTACCTCAGTCCCCTGCTTGCACCTAGGACGACTTAATTTACCTGATGACGTCCAGTCTAAGTCAGCCAGCTGCTTTTAATTTTCTTTCCAGAATCTCTTAATTTGATCTAGATAAATGACCAACTCAACATGCCATTGTGGTCCTTTTATTTGATGTTTTTTATGAAGCACTGCTCTTGTTCAGCCTGAATGCCCTCTTTCACTTGCTGCCCTTCACATATGCTCCCTCTTTGCCTCACTAATTCCATTCATCATCTCCCATCTATCACTTCTCCTCTTATCTTCTTCCCTATTTTTGGTGAACTCCATTAACTTTACTTTTAGCCCCATTCTTTGTCCACTTTTGAGTTCACCCCCTCCACCCCATATACTATTTTGTCTGTCCCTTTCATTCTTAGCCTTGGCTGTTTTCCTGAGTTTGCTGCTTTGATAGAACAAGATCAAATGCTGAATGCCTTTGCTGAGAGTCTTAAAAGTACAGTCAAGCATTTTTGGAGAATGCTTACAACTACACTAGCTTTTTCTCTTTTAGCAAGTGGTTGAATTTAAGTTGACCCAGGAATGGAATTTTAAATGTATTGTGCTAGATACCAATATGGAGAAAAGTTGTTCTTCTGGCCCAGTGGATAATAAGAAAAAGCAGAGTAGAGCTGCACCTTATAAATTAGCTAAATCAAAGATGCATAAACTTTCATAAACAACAGCTTGCTTCATCAGATGCTATGAAAAGACATCCCAACTGTACTTTCTGTGTTAGTTGTTATAAAAACTTTGAGTTCCTTTTCACGTCAGCAGTCACAGCATTCAATTGTAATTAAGGGGGGAAGGATAAGACTTATCTGACAGCATGTCAGGCAATATGATTGTATCACAACTGTCTACTTTACAGAAGGAAAATAATGTTGCCATAAAATGATTAGTAGACAGGTCAGAGGGAGTTATCCCCCCAAGATAGGAAAATATCCAGGTTATTTGGGTGCAAAGCGAGCTAATGCATAATTAAATATTTTTTAAAGTTATCTAAATAAAAAAACCTGTCATCTTTATCACTTTTATTTCTATATTTCAGTAGTGTTTTTTCATTTTTTTCAGGTCTCCAGGCCATTCCTGTAGTGTCTGTCATTTTCTTTCTGTGTTAAATGATTATTCCCCATGCTTTGATACTTTAACATCTTTAATATCTGCATAACAGTGCACCACTGCCATCTTCCCAGCACTGACGTGCATTTTGCCGTTTATATAAATATATGCAACACAGTGCCGAGCGCATCAGCTCACATGTGGAGCAGACTCGATTAATTAACTCTGGTGTGTCGCACCATGAAAAGGTAGGTGTATAAATGCCCTATGATTTTGTCCTGCTTTTCCTGGTCTCTCCTCTACTCCTTTCATCCTCTATTCCAGGGGTACTTGAGAAGGCCCTAGTGGGTATGTGTGGGCAGGTGAGGATGGAGCGTCGCCACGCTGCCGCGCAAGCACCACCCGCCCAGCCGGACGCAAAGGGCAGGGGAAGGTGTGCCCCCCCCCCCCACACTCCACATCTGGCTGCTGGGGGTACACTGGTCTGCGTCCGGGCGCCAGGGGTACACTGATCCAAAAAGGTTGAAAAACCCTGCTCCATTCCTACCTGGCTTCTGATCCCATGTTCCCTCCATTCACTC
>NW_017729032.1:150447885-150448240 GCF_001723915.1 Gavialis gangeticus
CTTGAGGGCTGCGCCGCCGGCACCGACTACGACGTGCCGCAGCCGCCGCGCCCCGCCGCCGCCCTGGAGCCGCCCTGGATCGCGCTGGTGGCCCGCGGCGGCTGCACCTTCAAGGACAAGGTCACCAACGCGGCCCGGCGCCGAGCCGCCGCTGTCGTCATCTACAACGAGCCGCGCTTCGGCAACGCCACCGTCTCCATGTCCCACCTCGGTGAGCGATCAGAGGGAGAGGCACACCCCGGTGGGGGGGCGATCTTAGTCCCCTGGGGGGATGTGCCATGAGCCCCTCCCCTTTGAGCTAGGTGGAAGCAGCAGGGGGGTTGTGGAGTGGGGTAGTCAAACCTCTACCTCCCCC
>NW_017729032.1:150448309-150450838 GCF_001723915.1 Gavialis gangeticus
GGGGGGAAGGATAAGACTTATCTGACAGCATGTCAGGCAATATGATTGTATCACAACTGTCTACTTTACAGAAGGAAAATAATGTTGCCATAAAATGATTAGTAGACAGGTCAGAGGGAGTTATCCCCCCAAGATAGGAAAATATCCAGGTTATTTGGGTGCAAAGCGAGCTAATGCATAATTAAATATTTTTTAAAGTTATCTAAATAAAAAAACCTGTCATCTTTATCACTTTTATTTCTATATTTCAGTAGTGTTTTTTCATTTTTTTCAGGTCTCCAGGCCATTCCTGTAGTGTCTGTCATTTTCTTTCTGTGTTAAATGATTATTCCCCATGCTTTGATACTTTAACATCTTTAATATCTGCATAACAGTGCACCACTGCCATCTTCCCAGCACTGACGTGCATTTTGCCGTTTATATAAATATATGCAACACAGTGCCGAGCGCATCAGCTCACATGTGGAGCAGACTCGATTAATTAACTCTGGTGTGTCGCACCATGAAAAGGTAGGTGTATAAATGCCCTATGATTTTGTCCTGCTTTTCCTGGTCTCTCCTCTACTCCTTTCATCCTCTATTCCAGGGGTACTTGAGAAGGCCCTAGTGGGTATGTGTGGGCAGGTGAGGATGGAGCGTCGCCACGCTGCCGCGCAAGCACCACCCGCCCAGCCGGACGCAAAGGGCAGGGGAAGGTGTGCCCCCCCCCCCCACACTCCACATCTGGCTGCTGGGGGTACACTGGTCTGCGTCCGGGCGCCAGGGGTACACTGATCCAAAAAGGTTGAAAAACCCTGCTCCATTCCTACCTGGCTTCTGATCCCATGTTCCCTCCATTCACTCCCACTTTCTCTTTTCCATTCCTATCCTTCCTCTGGGTACCTACTTTACTTACCAAGTATGCAAAGATGGTGATTATGTGCATGTGTATCACTGGCCAACAGTGGGTGACTTGACAGCCCTGCCTTGAAATAGATACAATCCATTGCCCAAAGTTAAAGTAAAAACAGTAATACCTTAGGGCTTTGTCTGCATTCTGGCCAGTGGCCAGGGGTGTGAAGGTACAGGGCAGTGGCTACTTTGCACAAGCTCAGAGGACAGTAACTGTGAGGCTGCCAGTTCCACCTCCAAAATGTAGTAAGCTTTTTTGCACGTAAGCAGAGGTGGCCAACCTGCAGCATGCCTGCCACAAGGGCACAGGCTGCCCCTGTGCCTGATATGGAGCAGATTGGTGAGGGGGACAGGCACCAGAGTAGCAGGCAGGGCAGGAAGCTGAAAGCAGAGCAGCAGATTGGACAAGGAGCTGAACACAGAGCACAACAGCTCTGCAGGGATCCTGGTTTTCTTTGATTAAAATTCCCAATTTTCAGATTAAAATAGTAACCCAAACTCCACATTCTTGGCGATTAAAATGAAACACCACTAATATCTATTTGTCATCTATCTATCTATAGTGCTGTTTCATTTTAATCACAGAAAAATGTGGAGTTTGGGTTATCTTTTTGGATCTGAAAATTGGGGATTCTTTTTATCACAGAAAACCAGGATCCCTGAAGATTAGGCAGGGTAAAAGGGACGAGTAGCACTTGGGGAGGGTGGCTGTCTAATGTGACCATCTCCCTCTGCCTGAAGAACGGCGTTTGTACCTGCTTGCAAAAAACATTTTTTTCCAACTATTGATTTGGTCTAATAAAAAATACCATATTTACCCAAAGAGCCATGTCTACCTGTGTCCTTAGACCAACACCCCGTTAGATACACAGGGTGTCTAATGGGTGACACCCCCACCAAAGTTGCCCCAGAGCGGGCTGAGGGGGGGAATGGGCGTGGCTTCCCATTCGCTCCTCCCCCTCTAGCCCCGCCCCGAGAGCGGGGCCATAGGTAAGGAGAGGGGGGAATGTCCCTTACCTTTAGCTCCGCCCCCTCATCCCCCACAGTGGGGCCCCGGCAGAGCTTTGGAAGATGGTGGCTGAGGGAGGGGGCGTGACTTCATTTTAGCTCCTCCCCTTGTCCTCTAGCCCATCCCCTCAGCCCTCGGCGCCAGACCACTGGGAGAGGAGAGCGGGCCAGGGAGTGGGGGCGTGGCCTCCCACTCCTCCATCCCTTTGTCACCTAGCCCCGCCCCCTCAGCCTTCTCATCACCAGATCATTGGGAGCAGTGGCCTGCCACTCGCGCAGCCCGGACACTTGGGAGAGGGGAAAGGGCTGAGGAAATGGGGGCGGGGTGATCGGGAGGCCACGCCCCCTCTCCACGGCCTGCTCTCTTCTCCGGTGCTGAGGGGGCGGGACTAGAGGGCAGGGGCGGGACGAGCGGGAGGCCACGCCCTTTTCCCCTCCGCGCGCTGAGAGGCAGCGGCGGCACTTGCTCGCAGGCCGTGAGGCGCGGGCGAGCCCAGCGGAGGTGGTTCGCGGTCCCTGTGCACAGGCCGAGGCAAGCGGTGTCCGCGATGCTGGGGCGGGCGCGGCTGACGCTGGTGGTGGCTGTGCTGCTGGCGCTGGGCGGCGGGCCGGGCGCGGGTCGCGCGCGGG
>NW_017729032.1:150451656-150452821 GCF_001723915.1 Gavialis gangeticus
CCTCTACCTCCCCCACCTTGGGGTAAGGGGGGGGGGGTGCTGTGGAGGGGTGTGATTTAAGTCCTTTGTTGTGGAGAGGCTTGATCAAACCCTCCCTGGTGGGGGAAGCCCAGGTGGTGTGGGGTGGAGTCCCCAGGGAACTGTTAGGGACATGGGCTCCTTCCCCCAAGCCCCTGAGTTGTCCCTGTCCAGCGACACAGGCGTGAGCCCCAAAGAGAGGTATTCACAGGGCTTATCCCTACAAGGACATCGGGGAGAGCAGCAAGATCTAGGAGAGCAACTCTTCAGGAAGGCACCCCTTGGGAGGACAAGATCCAATGGGCACAAACTAATAGAGGGAAAATTTAGGCTGGACCTAAGGAAAACCTTCTCTGTAAGGCTAACTAGAACCTGGAACACATTTCCAGCAGAGGTGGTGCAGTCGCCATCCCTGGAGGTGTTCAAGAGGAGGCTGGGTAAGCACCTTGTTGAGCTCATTTGAGCCCAGTAACCCAGACTTGATCTGGCAGGTCCCTTCCGGTCCCTCAGTTCTGTGATTCTGTCCCCTCTGCCCCAGCTTGAGCTCCCAGAAGGAGGAACCAGGCTGCTGGGGGGGGTGGGGGGGAGGACCCTGGAGCAGCTGTCCAGGCAGCCAAAGAGGGGAGAAAGCCTGATTGATTGGATTCTGTTTCACCCAGAGGCATCTTCACAGTGCTCCCCTCAGTAGCCAAGTGCCTTGCCATTGGTTAATGCATGGATTTTGTCATTCATTATGGGTTGAAGAAAACTGTATAGGAAGCCTTTTAGAAATGGTTTCTTAACATGCAGACTTAACCCCCTGGATGTAGTTTCCAGTTTGGGCATTAGTGAGATACTAGGCACTTCCTCCTTGAAGTACTCTATAAACAGTAACCTATTAGCAAAAGCTTGCAAGGAGATGCGGCAGTTGTTGGAAGAAGGGTGATTAAGTGATGTTTTGCAAGCATGCCCATTTCCAGCCTCCAGAAAGGATGGGAGTGAGCCAGGATAGGAGTCCAGGTGTTCTGGCACCAAATAGCCTGTCTCATTCTCTCCAGACTATAGTAAGTTGGATTTTGTATGTGGAAGTATTAAAAGGGTTTGAGAACTTAAAAAGACCTTAGTGTCTAAAATTATTATTGTCAGGGAATGGGAGGCAGCCTTCAGG